>NC_134182.1:712905-1013182 GCF_964188355.1 Buteo buteo | reverse complement strand
GTGGAAGCATGGACAAGTCATCCTTATTTCAGGGACCTGCTCCACCCACAAGGATCTGAGCAGAGAACTGCATTGTACAGGCTTTGGTTATTAACAGCTTGTGTTGCAAGTGGATGAAAAGCCTACGCACAAATTTACCAGTTTTGGTGAGAATCATTCCTTGAGTGAAGAACCTTAACTGTGCAACTCTTTAGAATTAAACTTTTTTTTAAAATGTAAATTTTTTTTCTTACCATTATGAAGAAGCCTCAAAAATGGATGCCCATGCTGGTCTGGCACTGTCTCTTCCACAGGCCTGTATCGCTGCTATTGTATCACTTCAGTCCCTCCCCTGTGCTGCCTTCCTGGATGTATCTTACCATGGTACTGTGTTCCTGAGCTTGCGGGTAGCCAGATCCAAGGTGCTTGCCAGCTCAAGATAACAGCAAAGGAAACAGATGGGCTGTTTGGTGGGTTTGCTACTTCAGAAGTAGCAAGCTGTAATGAAACCTTAGCTCCGTGTTCATCATTGATAGGAACGTTGTTAGACTATGCATTACAGAAGCTGCTGTATGGCACATGTTCCCTTTTTGTCAGCGTGCACGGAGATCTCTGCCAGGACAGCCTGGGCGATGGAGGATGCCCTGTGTTTTAAGTCACTGTAGCAGGGTTTGCCAGACAGGTGTCTATTGGCACTTGAACAAATGCCTGCAGCAGAGAGCTGGAGGAAGTTGGTGTGGATCAGTGAACTAACCTTGACCTCCTTTCACTGCTTTTCCCAGCTTGGCTGCATTGGCACATCTCCAGCAGACTTGCAGGTGTACCCCAGCAAGCTCTGCCAGGTGATGACTGTTAAGATGTAGCCTGTCCTGCATCCCGTTAGCACTTTTAAACTTGGTTGAAAGGTACTTGTCACTGTGTCTTAAGCACTTGTTCTTTTTCTCCTGTAGACAAGGCTGCAAGTGATGTTTTAGTAATCACTCACTGCTTTGTGGTGGTTAATTCATTAACATATTTTATTTTAGCCTGGAGATACAGTGAGCCAGCTGTTTAGCAACAGGTATCGTGGCAGACTGCTAGCGCTGTGGCTCTGTGGAGGTGCGGTGCGTTTTTTGCACCTTGCCATGCCATTGACTGGCTGCTCTCGGCTAAGCTGGCAGGGCAGCATCTTTTGTTAAAACAGCCTTGGATTTAGGGACAGCTGGTGCAGCAATTCTGCTGCATCTGTAGGCAGAAAAGTTCAAAATCTGTTACATTTGTGAAACAACTTCTGTGACATTAGCCATACTAATGCTGATGCCCAATTTCAGCATGGCTAAAATGAGAGAAGATCAATGTGCTGCTGCAGACTTCCACTTTTTTTTCTGTCTGCCCTGAGGCTGCTTTTGGGCAGACCCCAAGTGAACAGCTGGAAGTTCAAACATAGTGATCTTAAGTAAAGCAATGACCAGTTAAAGATGTGATGTTTCCCAAGCAATGTACCCTTTCTGTTGCCTATAAAAAATATTTTTTAAAAGTTTGCAGCATGTAGCCTTGCCACTGACCTGTGGATTGTTTAGTAAGCTCTTTCTAACGTTTCTAGGGAGGCTGTTACGCAGCAGCAATTAATTTGGTCACATGCTTTTTGTTAAACAAGTAACTTGTTTGAAAATAGAGCAGAAAGATGACCTTGCGGTTTGGACACTGAAGTGAGGCTTAGATTCAGATCCAGGATCCGAAGTTGCTTGCTCTTCTTCTAGTTCAAATAACCCTTTCCCTGCCTGAAGCCATAGCTATGACTCACGTTCCTGTTCTCCACACTTTGTTCCCAGCTGCTTGTTTCCATGCTGCAGTGTTGCCATTTCCTTGCATGTGCTAGGGAGCCTGTGGAGTTGTATTGTAAAGCAGAAGTGATCTTGAGGTGTGGCAGGGTTGCTCCCAAAGCCAATGTCCTGCAACACGGTGCCAGTACTCACGAAGGAAGAAATATGTCCTTTTTGGGAAAAATAGAGTCTTACAAGACTGCCCTTAAACTCTGGTGTATTTCTGTATTTCCTTGAGCTGGAAAAACAGAGCTTAAACTAGAGAAAACGGCTGGGGTTTCTTCCCTGGCTTCCACAGACTGGAGAGCTGGGATAGGAAGCCTGAAGGTGCTCAGAAAGGGGCAACTGGAGAGAAACCATCGGGGAACCAGATCACCAGCAGAGTTTTCCTTGCTGTCTAATCCGGATGCTGCCGACTGGGAATCCCCTGAACAGGCTCAGAGGACCATGGGAAGTGGTGGAGTCTGGAGGAGGTTTGGGGAGCGGTATGTGGAAATCATTTGGGATTTTTTGCACTTTCTGCTGAGATTTTAAGGGCTCTTTGTGCTGAGGAAGGACATTGCTCCTGGTAGGGGCAATTAATATCTGCATAGCTTGCAGTGGAGCATGAGAGAAGCTAGTGCCTGTGTGCCTGAGTAGCATGCTGTGCATGCTGGGACAGGCTGTCTGGGCAGATCCTAATGCTTCCTCAGGAGATGCTTCTTGACAATGTGCTTATTATCTGGAAATCAGCTTGTGTGACAGGAGGCGCCAGGAGGCTATGGCAGAGTCTCGTGTCCTGTTGTGGTAGATGCTGTGTGATGTACTATAATGAAACACTGCCTGTTCTGGCGGGGTTTTACTCCATGCTTTGGGTAGACACGGGTGAGGGGGAAGCAGAGGTGAAGTGATTCATCCAACAGTTAAAAAGTGGCAGAGACGGATTAAATCTCTCATCTCTGCCTGGAACCAGATCTTAACTCTAAATTGCTTCCTTCTGTAAAGGCAGTGAAGTCTCGCTGTAGCAAAGCCTGGGGGATGTGGTTATATCACTGCAACTCTCCTGTGCACATGGTCGGGCAGCAGTTGTTTGGTATGGTTTGTCCTCAATTAATTTTCCTTTTTTTTTTTTTTTTTTACCCCCCTCCCCAAACATTTGGGTATTGTGAATAACACAGCAAATGGTCGTAGCATCACACAGGAAGCTGCTAAGAAAATACACATCTGTCCAACTCTCTCAACTTCCGATCTATTTGCCCAATTTTGTCCTGGCTTGTCAAGGGCAACTGCCTCAAAGAACCATGTTTCAGAGAAATCAGTGGTTAAAGGGAGGTCCTATTAGATTGCTTGTGATGCAGAACTTGGCTTTCTTCCAACCCCCTGTTTGCAGGCTGATGTGCCTGGGTGCATTGTGGAGGTAACTCTCAAGTACCCTTGAGGTTTGCTGTCTTTTTCCAGTGGGGTGGTATTGAGAGTCAGGAGGGGAAAAGGACGAGAGAAACAGCTTGGAAAGAGCTAATAGAAGTGCGGGAAAGGGGGTGGGAGAGAATGGTGCATTTTCAGGTTAAGCTGTTTCATGACTAGCACCAAAATTTGAGGGGTGATCTTTCCAGTGATGCATCTGTGTGGATATTTAATGTGAAAGGATGCAGAGTGATGGGAGAATGGTTTCAAGGAGCCCGTTTCATTCATTATTTGTGCGGCAAGGTGCACTTGCTCCCTACATACATAGGTAAATGTGCCTTTAAACAGTGAAGTGAGAAGTATCAGCCATGAGTAGGAGGCAAAATTAACAACCCTAAACACCCCTCTTAAGCAACTGGAGGAGAAAAGGTTTAACAGCCACCCCCCCGCCTTATAGCTTCTGCCTACTCAGAGCCTAGCCAAGAGGAGAGAAAGGAAATCTCTTAACCTTATTATTGTTTGTGACTGCAGTAAGCAATCCAGTTACTGCCATCCTTTAATCCTGACACTGTTGAACCCCAATTAGAGAATTCTTGGATTCATACCCTTGCAGGCAGGGATGTGGCGTATGTGAAGGAAATCACTGAACCTCTCTGTGCCTTGACCATTATCTGAAGAAACAGATGAGGCTTCACACTGACCACTTGGAGTTTGTCCAAGGAGCATGAGAACAGTTGGCCCCAAAATTTGAGTACTGTCTATCTGTCCAGGTGAGGAATGACTGCCTGGCTGCTACTGGGTTCTCCAGCCTCTCTTTTTAAGTGACCTGGATACTTCCTTCATAGATCTAAATGTCTTTTGGGGGAAGTTTGAAGCTTTTAGCAGATCCTGATGGTTCCTTCCTCTTGAGAAGAGGAATCTTGAAAAGCATGTTCCAAAGACCACTTCTACCACTGTGGCCATGGTTATTTCTTCTCTGGGCAGCTAGCAGAGCTGTGCGATATGCAAGAAACTGGGCCATAGACTGTGGTAGCATGTGCCTGTGCCAGGGTAATGGTGTTCTTTGGGTGGGATGCGGAGAAGAAAAATGGTTGGTGGTCAGATAGCAGAAGTGGTCAACATCCCAGCTAAACGCTGCTGTGAACAGAAGGCAGAGCAGTTAGTTATTGGCACCTAGAAGATCTTACATTCCCTTCTGAAAAATGATGGGGCACTTGTGTCCAATCCTGATTGTAATGTCAAACGCTCCTGTTGACATGGATATGAATAGGTTTCAGGTCCCAAGTGACAAAAGATTAATAACTCAGCTTAATTACAACCTATTTTTTTTTCTAGTACTCTGAGAGTAAATGACTTTTCAAGGAGAGCTGGCTCTGAGATGTGCAGGATGTCAGAACTCTCCTTGGGAAGAAGGCAAAACTGAGTAGATCAAGGTTTAAAATCCAGGATAGCTTTGTGTGAGAAAAGATCCATGGTCTCTGCCTTCACAGTAGATATGATTTCAAGCCAAACAAACTTCTGCTGAGGTTAGAAGTGTTCAGTGTAGGTCTCAGGGTGGTTACAGCCTCAGCTGTCCAGATGGAAACAGTTCTATGGAGCGTCTTCCTTGTGATACCTGACAGCACAGCACCCTGAAAGAGGTTATGAAAAGGAAGTGTGGAGTTATGTGTTGTTTTGCCAACAATTTGATGGTATAAGTAAAGCATGTGAGGTTTCAGAATTCAATTCCTGTTATCCAGAACAAATATTTGCTGCTGACAGCCCTCTGGAAGGATCCCTGAATTGTCAACAATGCAGGTGAATTGATAACTGATATGGTTTCTCTGTCTAAACAGTAGGGCAGAGAGCAAGATGAGGAACTTTCTCAGAAGCAGCAGCAGCAGGTAGAGCAATGACTACTAAAAAAAAAGAAAAAGGAATCTTCTTTTAAAAAAGAAAGAAAGGAAGAAAAAAAAAAGATAGGTTGGTCACAATGTGAGGATTTCTAGAAGTACCTTCTGAGTGTCCTGGGTCTTGGCTCTTGGCTAACTATGGGAAATGAAGCCACTGAAGGGGAAATAACTTGCTGCTTTCTGGTGTTGCGAGAGATAACCTCAGACTGCCTGAAAGGGGACTTTTGCACAACTTCTTCTTCCCTTATTTTGCAATAGCAAATCTTTTCTTCCCACAAAATACGTGTCATATGTTCTGTAGAGCATCTATTGGTCTTTGGGCATGTAACTGAAACATGCTTGTGCATGGACATTCCCCCCCCCCTCACCCCACGCCCACCTGAAAGACAAAAAAATGGACCTAGGTGACAAGTTACTACCCTTGTCAAGGACACTTTGGAAATGCATGCACTGCAAAAGACCTTTGAATTTGAGCTGTGGTGATATGACTGTTAGTCCTTCCTGCTTCTCCTGGTACCTGTGGACTCTTTTTGGAGTGCTAGCTCTGCGTGCTACATTCCATACTCGTAGGATGCTCATGGGCTTGCAAATGACAGTTGCTGCTTCTGAATGATACCTGGTGATGAGAGGTGGTGATGGAGAGTGTTGGAAACGTTACCTTTGAAGCACACGTCTGGACAGAGTGCTTGGCTCCACCAGCATGCTTGTCCTGGACATCACACCTGCATTGTGCTCTGCTTGTTGCATGTCATCCTCGTTCTCCTGGGACAGAGGTGCTCAGCCTTTTAGAAAAGCAATAAATCAATTTAAAGCAAACAAGTTGCTAGCTGGTACTGGCCACATCTCTGGTGCAGGTCTAGGTAGAGGGGGCAAAAATGGAGGAGAGTTTGTGTTCTTCTGTCCTATTGAACAGGGAGCCATTTTGCAACTGTACCACTAAAGCACAGTAGAACACAAACCTGTGGTGGTTGCTTAGGTTCTCTCTGGTTCCCACAGTTCTCAAGCTTTTCTCTGTTTCCTGCAGCATGCAGATTGTATAAAGGTCAGGTGAGTTTGGGTGTGAGCCAGCCATGCTTGGCGCTTGCTAATTTTCTTCCCTTTATATTTTCAGATTTTGTGCTTACCTTGAGATTTCCTGTATTTCAGCTATGATACAAATATTTTAAAGGATTAAGCCTTAATGTTTAGGATTAGATAAAAGGGGTGTTGAGGGAAGGAGTATGTTTTATGCCTAGTTACCTTGTGCTTGTGGATGGACAGCCTGCAATGTTTGGGAGGAGAAGCAGCTCCTGAACAAACTGTTGAGTAGGTCTGCTAATGACAGATGGTGTGGAGTGGCAACTGCTAGTGACCTGATAGTAAAAGGACCAGGCCAGTGAAACAGGGTAGCAGAGAGATTTTCAGACTTGTAAGAAGTTGTGTATGACTGATTCAAAAGAGCTTTTTAGTGTTGCACTATGTTGCACTTAAAGCTGCAAATGTGCAGCCGTCGCCAATCTTAGATCTCCCGACTTTGGTTTTCACAAGCTGTCTTAAGATTTACAGCCTGAAACACAAGGATTTATTGCTTGTGCTTAGTTTCACCACACTCTTTTGCTGACATTAAATTGCCCCGATGGAGGACAAACTTAGAGCAAATTCACCTAAGCTGAATGCTTCCTTTCCTCTGACTTTGGGGAGTGAACCTTATAAGCTCTCTTAGAGTATGTATGCAGGTCCACAACAAGTACCCCCTAAATATGGTTGGGTTTGTTGTTTTTTTTTTTTTCTGTCTCTAATGGAAGGCCATTATGGCCTTCTTCAATGGAAGGAGACATTAGGGACTAGGAAAAAATCTTGCTCTTCCATGTGGACACACCTGAGAACAAAAGTGTTTAGAGTTGCCTGGGACCCACAGGGGTATTTCATTCTTGCCCATCTTTATTCCCCACCCTCACAGAATTTGGCATATGGTTTCTGTTGCACTGATAGTAGGAGGTTTCCTGTAAAACTTTGTGATTCTTAAGGCAGGCTTTGATTTCTTTTTACTTTGCCGGCTGAGGTTATGCTTTTGGGGAATGTCACCCTCTGAATATCAAGGCTAGCAGCTTTCCTTTCCTTAGGAGTCATGATATGATTTTGAAGGTGTATGCAGATTTTGCTCTGAAGGAACGTGTCTAATAAAATAAGAAATTTTCCATCAGGACAAGCTGTGTGTTTCTTGGTGGCTGCAGCTTCTAGATGAAATAGGTGAGATGCTCCTAAAGCATGTGTTTTAGAATCAGATCTCTCTCTATGCTGTGAATTACTGGGCTACATCCAGTTACAAAACTCGATGTAAAATCCTGCTGCTGACTGCAGACAGCTCCTGAGGCCACAGCTCCAGAGGGTAACAAATGTGTTGAGTGTTAGGTTGTTCTTCAGGCACCTATTTTATTGCAGATCTGAGAAAGCTGAGCTATGAGGTGTGTGGTTGAGTTTTTTCCCCTGTCCTTTGGGATGCATTTCAAGCTGTTTCTCAATGGCTGTTGGCAGACTTCCAGTCTCTTGCTGCCTTGCTAAATCACCTGTAGTGTGAGTAGTTTAGTAACACATGAGAATTACAGCAAGCATAAGGTGGTATGACTGCAGTGTTTGAAATACACTGTTGTGCCCTGGGAGCGCAGATGGAAAAGCCTGCCTGGAAGTGGTGTGTGGGGTGAATGGTCAGTATGAATTTGAGTGCAAATCCAGTGCTAACTCCCAGCCGCTGACATCCCTAGCAGGGGGTAAGCTGGTAGGAGTTGTTTTCTTTCTTCTGGGTTAGTTCTCTCACCAACCCAAAGGAGAATGGAGTAATGTGGCAAGGATGCTGAGAAGCTGCCCCTTCATAGAAGAGCGTTGCCTGGTGGGACTCCCTAGTGCTAGCAGCAGCTCTGCTGGAGGGCAAAAAGAGGGTTTGATGAAAATCTGCTCTGAAACATGGCTGCTTGTTTTCTTCATCCATGGTAGCTGACTTCTATCTTCTCTTGTATGGACCTGGGTGGCCTTAGTCAGCATGTTTTTGGTAGAGAGGAGACAGACTGTCTTCTTTCCAGTCTTTTCCAAGGAATTTTTTTTCACTCAGTGGGTGAGGGGAAAAATGCCAACTTTCTAGGCAGTGGTACTGCTAGGGATGAACACCCCTCGCCTTTACTCTTTCCTGATGAGAAACCTCCTCTTCCAGTGCACCTGAAACCCTGCCTTCCCTCCTCTTTTCCAGGAGATGGGAAGGTGCATACAAACTGTCTATGAAGTATCTAGTAGAGATATTGATCTCCCATCCATTGTTCTACTTTCAGACAAAGCAGGTGGCTGGGTAATTACAAATTTTATTTCTCAGAAAAGAAAAAAAAATCAAGCTTTTCTCAAGCAGAATCCCACTATTTCCTCTCAGTTGCTTCTCCCTGGGCATATGGAGAAAAGAAAAGCTGTCCGTAGCCCTTCTGGAAGTTGCCTGAAAGTTTGGCTGACCATGGTGTGAAGCAAATCCTACAGCTGCTCTGATGCCCTTTGTAGGGTTGTTGGTTCACATGCTTCAGGTATTAAGGGAGTGTGTTAAGATAGAAGAGGCATTTACAATTCAAATATCATAGAATCATTTGAGTTGGAAGGGATCCATGAGTATCATCGAGTCCAACTCCTGACTCCGTACAGGGCAACCTAAAAGTCTCACACTTTAACTGGAAATGGGTGCTTCCAAACCTTGCAGCAGGTAATGCAGTATTAGGGCTGTGGGTTCAGGTATCACAGTGGTGGGGCCCATGGCAGGGAGCAGAAGGTAGGGAATGGTAAAACCCGCCAGATGACCAACCAGCCAAGCACTTGACATGGGGACTGGCTGTGGGCAGCTTGTGCAGATGCTTATGTGCAGTTAAGCTCTGCTATCTGCTTGAGATGTAGCAGAACAGACAGGTCATGGTATGCTGCGCTCTGGGTGCTTGAGATTGTGCCCTGCTGTGAGGTTGTGAGGAGGGATGGTGGTAGTTGTTCCCATTTCTAAAGAACATCTTGTAGCTCCCTGGCTATGTGTCGGAGACTTGCAGGCCAGGTGTGTATGGTGGGGAAGGGAAGCTTTCTCCTGCTGATTAGTACTTTGTTTTGGGAAAGGAAATAATTTATAGGGAACAATTTGAGGAGCCATCTCTGGATCAAGGCAGAGCTGTTCAGGATGGGAATCAGAGCTCTTCAAAAAGCTGTAACTTTGCTTCTTAGTGTAAAAATTTTGGTGCTGTTTAATGCAACAATGACTTTGAAGTTGTTGAGCTTCAACTTTGCAAATGTTAAATTCAGCTCCTGTGAATGAGTATCGGACACTGTGTTGCTGGAGCAGTTATTCCTGGAATCAGGCTGCTGCTTTGTCTGTCCATTGAAAGGAATTGCATCCAATATCTGATGGGGAGGCACTTTTTCAGCTATGTAGCCTTTTATTCTCTTGACATACCTCTCAAAAAGGGCAATAAATTTCAGAGATGGTTTGACACCAGCCCAAGTTATTTTGTTACTCACCAATAAATGATGGACCATTTTTCTGTGGGTTTTTGGTGTGTTGCCATTTTCTGTTTGCCTGAGCCAATGTGGTGTTTGTGTGTGCTCTACAGGAGATCAGGCCAGACAGACCTTTAATATTAATGTCCCTCCTAATCTTAAAAACATATGGAAAAAAACCCCAATGGGAAGTCTTACATGTGGAGCCTTAGGAGGTGACATGTTAGATCCTGACACTGAATGGTTTTCTAGTGAGTATCTTCTCAAATATCAGCTTCCCCACCACCACCCCGCCCCCCCAAAGAATATGTGTTGTTTGGCATCTTTCATCTTCTGCAATGCAAGTAGCTGGGACGCGTGATCCAAAGCTGTTGTGTGAGCTCTCATCACAGCACAGCCAGTATTGTCAATAGAAATCTATGTAGCAGATTGCAGGACTCAGCACAGGATAAAATAGGTGAAATAAAAGTACTCAAATAAAGCCAACAATAATGTCTTGATGAAGCTGTGTTAGCAGTATGGTATGCTGAGGGGGAGAGATGAGTGGCTAATTGCTGTTGTCTCACCTTAACTGGAAGCCTCGCTGAGTGGCGTGCCTTTCTGCTGGGGTGCTGGGTGATCTGTGTAGCTGGCATTAGAAGTGCTTCCTGTGGGTGACTCATGCATTGGGTTGTTTCAAAAGAAGGTGGGAGAGCTTTGTTCCTTTCTCAGGCTGAATTCCAAACCCACTGTACCTACATTTGGCATGACACCTTGGATGGCATGAATTGGCAGTCCCAGCCTCACAGCTTGGGACTGGCACCCCTTCTCTGGCACTAGGTCCAGTGCATGCCTGACTATGTGGCAAGCCATCTCAGTGCTGGCCTCTAAGGAGACAACTCATTATTTTTTAGGTTCATTCTTTGCTGGATTAGCAGATTGAGTCAGTTCATCATGTGCTCAAATATACGGTGGTGGTGGGAAATCACAGGGAGCGGAGAACAAGGCATTGGCTTCTGGTGGTGGGGCTGCTGGCTTGGTTCACCAGCCTTTCTGCCTGTACACTCTGAAAGGGATGTCGGTGTTCCCAAAGAACTGGGGTGACACTTCATTTCTGTGAACATCTCTCACAAGGGCCTGAAAATGAGCCTGGAAATGAACTGTCTGGACCCCTGGGGGCATTGTGGGGGAAGCTGTTACGAGCCGTTACATTACCCCAGATATCTATCTGCTAGATGCTGCCCATTGCGTGCTCTCTAATGGGCACAGCCTGCAGCATGAGGTCCACAAAATGAAGCTGTGCTGTTTTGTCTGCAGGAGGGAAGCTGTATAAGGAAAAGGTCTTTCTGATTGAACCCTAGTGTAAACAGATTAAACCCTCCTTTTTATTTCTTTACAAATGTCTTTTTATTCCTTTGATTAATATGGATAAGCAGTCCTCTTTCCATTTTGTTTTGGGCTGGCTTCAGTTAACGGTGATTCAGAGGATAACGGCGTAGAGTAAGGTATTTCTCACTGAGCGCCAGTTCTAATGGGTGCGTTATCAAGTGTCCTCTTCCCCAGCACCTTCTCCAGGTGACTTCTTGAAGAAATTCTCTGCAGAGATGGAAATATGTCTCTAACTGGAAGAAAGCCTCTTCCAAATGCACCAAAGCATAGCGGAGTTGCACTGAAGCATAGGGATTCCCGAGGAGATTGCAGCAGTGTGTGCCTGTGTAAGAACTCATCCTTTCTTGTTATGTTTGAAGCTGTTACAGAATTTCCTGGGCACAGAGGTGTTTTAAGCCCAAATTGCTGTGGTGTACCTGGGGCTGCAATCAAACATCATTCAGCAAGTGAGTGGCAGGCATTTTCACAGAGCTTTGAAATCTTATGCTAGAGTCAGTTCAATCAGGAGTGCAGCTCTCAGTCAGAGGTGTGTGCTGGACAGATTATCAATAGTGCTCAGATACCAGCTTTATCAAAAGCAGTGCAAAATCAAGAAAAAACTGCCAGAAACAGCTAACAAATAATCCCCACAGTTCTTTTTTCTATGACTGAAAAGTCTTTCCTTTAAGCCTTTCTTTTTCCATGGGGGAAATCAACCTTGAGTCTGAAACCCAGTGCTTTAGTGTCTGTGAGCAGCCCTTCTTTGTGTAGGATGCTCAAATAAAACTAGCTTGTGGGAGACTGTCTCAGCCGGCCTTTTAAGGAGTAAGCAGCATTACTCTGGAGAGATGGGGTGCTGGTTCCTACAGAGCGTGCACACAGATCTTGTTCATGGAGAGCCAGGGGCAGGTACTGTGTGCTTTATGTGGCTACCAAAACTGGAAGCAGAGGTGGCTGTACCTGATGCAGGGGCTTTTCATAGTCATGTGCCTGTTCTCTGTCCTAGAGCTTGGTTGTCACCTGCATCTTCTGGATTTTTGCTTCATATTTCATAGCTCTTCACATTGCTGGATTAAATCTCTTTTCTTGCAAGAAGAGTTAAGGCATGTATCTTATGTTCCCTCTGTCAATGAAATGTGTTCACGTCTGGAGTTTATTATGTTTTGCAAGTGTTCAATTACAGAGTTTTTGCATCCCGCAGGATCACCAAAAGGGAAGCTGGACTTGCTGTCAAACTGGGACATTGTAGAGGGAGGCAAAAGCAGTACTGACAGAAATGCAAATGGTAGATGAGTCTCATGTTTCAGGTTATCTCTAGAATTGCTGGAATAATTTGTACTTTCTATGTGGCAGTTACAAGCAGTCAGAGGGGCTGACAGGAGCAATTGCATTAAGCCTACTAACTGTTGCTAATACTGCCAGCCAGAGGGATTGTAGTGTTGCCTGACTGAGGCTTAAGCCAGGTGTTTTGTATCAGGTACTTAAGCTCAAGCTTTGAGAGGTGATGTAAACAAGAAGGAAGGGAAAATGCCCAGTTTTATTTCTGGGATTTTGGAAAACGCTGGAAGACTGCTGTGCTCTGAATTATTGTCAGCCTTTACAAAGTGGTTCTGAGAACCACTCACTCCACTAGGTCTAGTTTTATGTTTTTATTGCCTGTTGTGCTGAAGCAGCTCATGCTACTTTTTAACAGAGAGCAAGCTGTTTGTGTTGCACACAACATGTATGCTGCTCTGAAACCGATGTGTGTAGTCTTCAAAGATCTCCAGTGTGTCGTTCCCTCAAATGGATAAACTTGGGGAATCAATCATGGTGGCGGTTCAAGGATCTGCCTTATGGTACCTTCATGGCCTGGCTTTGCTGGATGCTGAGACTGTGCCAGATGTCCCAGCTGCTCTGGTGTGCCTTGGAGATCTTTCATTCATAAGACTGGACTGGATTGATCTTACTTAGGCTTGCAATACTGTTGCCAGAAAGCTGGATAACTGGCTGTCGTCCAGGTGCTAGAAGGGCTTTGCTGTCTGAATTTTCTGAGTATGGTGGTCTCCGGTGACATGGATTTGCAGAGTTGCTGTGGCAACCTGCATAGGTTCCCTCAAGTCCCAGCCTGGTTCCTGGCTTCCTAAGTAGCTCCGCTATTCATCCCTCTTGTGAGAGAGGGAGTGGGAGCTGGCCCCTAAGGCAGTTTGCCTGCAGGACAAGCAAAGCACCCTCTGATGGGGTAGGGGCAGAGAGTACCACCTTCCCAGAGAGCATGCAGAGCTGCAGAGCCCTGCCTGCCTTCCCTCCCTCCAGCTGGGCAGATTCTCTGCAACCTCCCTGCTGCCTTTGCTTGCTTATTCCTGCCGTAGTTAAAGGGTTTTTTGTCTCCTGGGCCTAATGCATTTAGGTCAGAGTGAGCTAACCACAATTTAAACCAAGCTTTTTGGAAGTAATTTGAAAACTTGTGCTGTTTTTCATTTCAGGTGAAAAAATGTTGGTAACTTAAGCAGAAACCTGGCTCTTAAAACAGCGATAGCTGCAAGGGAGGTTATTCCTCTGAAGTTTGAGTGGAGTGTAGTTCAAATGGGGCCTTGAGCTAAGCCCCTGAAGGCAGAATTTTTAAAGCTCCCAAGGTAATTTTGGACCTGATGCTTCCTAGCTGAGGTCCTCCTTGGAACATGCAGCCTGTGCAGAACTGTCCCCTTCACTCCTGTGAGTTCAGTGTGCAGCACTGTTGGCTCCACATACTCACAAATTTTCTTCAGAGGCTCCGACGCCTTCTCATGAGGATGCTCACAAGGCCCTGCGTGGATATCTCTTTGAGCATGACAATGTGAATCACCAGGGAGAAAATGAAACTTCCCATTTTATGTGGATGTTTGCTAACAGATAAGCTGATTAATTAAATGGTAGACATAGCTGTAATATAGGAAAATTAAGGGTTGGAGAGAGATAAAAGTCTCTTTTTGTTTCTTTTAAATCGAATTTTAAACACATCTTTATTATTATGCATCATGGGGTATTATATGCATATCTGGATTGAAGTTCTCTCGTCTTCTCTTCAGGATCTGACCACCCATCCCAGCATAATAGTCTTGTTTTCATGTTTCTTGTGAGGTGCCCAGCATTACTGTGTACTTAATGTTCAGGGCAAGCTAAACGTGCAGTGTTCATCAAAAGCTGTTCCAGTTTTTATTTTTCAGTCCAACAGGTTCTGCATAACTGATGTCTTTTTGTGAATCTTGATTCAAGTATAAAGCACATAGTGTTCTCTCGTTTCTGTAAAGTTTAACAGCAATTGTGGAGAAAAACCTAAGCTTAGTGAAATGCTGTTTGGAGTTCCAAGACAGCAAGAGTTGCTTATGTTTTGGGCTTTATATGCAGTTGAATATGCACTTGGGTCGTGATCATAACAGTTTAGAGTTGAAGATGCTGGACTGTGGCCAGCAGAAGTATCAGCTCCTCTTGGTGGCTTAGGGAAGCTGGAAGCATCAAAGTATTTGGACCTGACCCTTGAGTTCCCATCACACCTCTGTGACACATGTCGGGGGGCTGGAAGATGTAGAACTTGTGGAATGGCCTTGGCTAATCAGCCAGGTGTAATGCCTGCTGGGATGCACAGGGTTATTTTATCCTGTATACCTAGCAGGTGAAGGTAATAGAGCCAAATGTGGTCACAGACATTGCAAAGTCTTTCTGCAGCTTCTGAGGATTTAATAGCCTCAACATAATAGTGGCAGGTTGATCTTTGTCTAGGAGGAAGGTTGATCTCAGCATCCCTACCCTCACCTACCTTATTTGTGCCAGACCACCTCAACCTCTTGCATGTTTTAAGTGTGCTGTTAAGTGGTGCTTTCTTATAATATAGATATTTTTCTGAGACTAGATTGTTGCCAGATGGACATGCGTGTCTGATCATTTTGTGGTGCATGGTCACTGCAGTGGTTATTCCCTTTATACCAGCCAAGCCATGCAGTTCACTTAAAGTAACTTTTGACCTAGCTTTACACAGCCTTGAGCCTGGAGATGTTCTGGGTATTGTATGTGTGTGATTAAAAATAACAGAGAAGCAAATATGTGATCGGGACTTGAATTCTTGCAGAGCTCTTAGTGATCTCAGAAACCACAGGAGTATCATGTTTCAATTCCCACCAGATGGAGATGCCTTGTAATGCCTGTATGAAATGTTCCAGCACGCTATAAACATGGAGCCTGGATGCTGCAGAGGCCATACATGGATAGAGAAGAGTGTTTATTGAATGTAGCACAAGTTCTGATCTTCAGTCTGGGCACAAGACTGCATGCTAGCGTCTGTACAGTTAACTCGCTGTGTGAGGAGGGGGTGTGCAGGGGGAGCTCCTGCATATTTGAGTTGGGTTTGCAGTCTACCTTGTGTCTCTTGAGTATATCACAAACATACCTGAGTGTCCGTTCCCAAACTCCTGTGGGGGTGATGAGAAATGTAGTAGACCAGGGGGCAGGGAGTGATGCTGGGGGCACAGAATTGCTGTTACTTGTTTCTGCTTTTGCTATTTCAGAGTCACCTTAAATATTTGTGTTACATCTCATTGTGTTCTGCCTCTTACTTGCCAAGGCTGGTTGCCTTAGTCACCAGGGCTTTGGTAACTACGACAACAAGATTGAGCAGGCAAAGGTAGAAATAATGGTAGTAACTTTCTCGACTCTTTCTGAAATTGGCTTGTATGAACCAATATCATGCATGTGGGCGACTTGTGTCAGCAGTCTGTTCTCCCTTTCTGCCTGACACATCCTGAAATCCTACTGGCAGCACCACCCTAACAGAGCTGTGTGCTGGCCCTCCTGCAACTGGAAACAAGCCCATCAGGGACATGTGAGTGTTGACGGCCACCCTCCTTGCTGGAGCATGGCAGCCTGTGCTGGAGCAGAGTCCAAGGGGTACCTAAGGCAAGCCCTCGGGGGCCAGCACTTGTGTGCCTGCCAACTTGGTGGCAGATCCTGAGTGGGAAGCATCACGGCAGTGTGTCTGCTGGGATGGGAAGGCAGGCTCACAGGTGACTGGCTTTTGAATATTGTTTACACTATAGGTAGAGTTGGAGGTCAGCTTTTGATGCAGTTCTGCTTTGCTTTGAGGGCAGGCTGTTTCTATCCTACCAGGTAATCCTGAATCCTGACTTGGGACAATGAAATTATATCTCCCAACCCACCTTTGAAACATGTTGCTCCTGGAAGCTCCCATAGCTGCATCCTGCTGTGTCTGGGCATTGTTACTAATGCTTTTTCTGCAGTAACAAACCAAGGCTGTGTTGTCTCCTCTGGAAAGCCCCCAGCTCCATGAATTTGTGCCAGCAAGGCACTTGTCTAGTATCCCTCACTGGTCTGTGAATTGGTTTCCTTCTCTCTGCTTGTTTTCTCTCAGCTGAGCATGATAGGGAGCCACAATGAACACAGTCAAGGGATTCCCTGGAAGCACAAGCCTGTTCTTTGTGGGCACCTAGTGCAATCTTAATGGGCTCTCTTGAACACTTTAAGACAAAATCAGCCACTGTCCCCAGTAAAACTAAATCTCCAAACAAACCCAGGTCAAGGAATGTGTCACAATCTGAGGGTTTCAGCAGCGTTTGGAGGAATGGTTGTAACCTATTAGGCGTCTGTGAAGACTGTCCTTTAAGAGGCAGGGGAATACATGTTCAGGGCAAGAAAGTGTAATAGTTGTGGAAGGCTGCCACTGCTGTGTGCTTGCAAACATCAGCCTGTGCTCCAGTAACGAATCCTGCTGCTTGCAGAGAAAAGAGCAGCCTTGACTGATGTCTTGCTGCAGAAGAAACTTTGTACTCACTCTGCCTTTGGTTTGGATTTCATTTAAATTCTGAGCTAGATGCTCAGAATTCATTACTTTTCACGTTAGAATGCAATACCCAAGCCTTAGTGTGTATGCCAGCCTTCCTCCTAATTCCCCAGCCATAGCTCTGTAGTCAGACACCCATGACCAAGACTCCCTTCTTCTGTGCCTCAGTGCAAATTTGGGATTGTCCAGCAGTGCAAAGAGGAGGGCTGGAGGAACTGCCCCTTCAGGAGCAGTGGGCTTTGGGGACTGCAGTATCTTTTGCTCAGCCACAAAAAAGGGGAATAATTTGGGCTGCTTTGCTCACCTGGTAAGAATTAAAAGAAATGCCATTGCCAGCTGTGTTTAGTCAAAACTGCCTGCAGGAAACCTGCTCCTGATGGCTCAGCTGGCTGTGACGATGTTTGCTCCTTGATCTGGGACGGATGATCTCTGAGGCTGAACACCAGGGTTTTGTGTGGCCATGGCCTGGCTCAGGGAGAGGGTGTCCTGTGCTGCTGAGCCTTACCAGTGGCTCTTCTCAGAGAGGTCCCCAACCATGCAGGGGGAAGAAGTAGAGGGTTTGTGCTAATGTGATGGGAGCAGTGTTGGGCTCTCGCTTGCCAGAGGAGTGCACGTATGTAGCAGGGCAAAAAAAATCATAGGTCAGAAGTCTCAGGATAACTCTGAGCTACTTCTGTACTGGTCATGGGGACCAGTGAGTGGCTGAACCCTCCCCAAGATATCCATGCAGCCTAATGAAAAGCTTCACTTAAAGATCTGAGTCTTAAAAATCACTGTTCTGATGGGAACCCTTTGACAAACAGCACCTAGGACTGCAGAGGATGCTTCTGCTGTGGATGTAGTGTTCCAGTTTGAGCAAGTATCCCTGTATCTAATTTTAAGAACAGTGGCTCCTGATTTGTATAATGTGTTGGGTTTTTTTTTTAACTTCTGCAGTCTTACCTACTGCTTTTATTTATCACTGCTCACTCTTTGGATGCAGACCTTGAAGGTCTTCTATAGGCCCAGGAGCATGTTGAGACCTTGACAGTGTTCTTGAGCTTCAGGTGGTACCTGGACTTGCAGCTGTCAAGTGTTGTGCGAGTCCAGTGGTTATATGCTGTTGACCTACTGTGAAAGCAGTTGGTTGCCAACAGCAGGGTGTTAGACTGAAGGTGGGTGCTGTGGGTGCCCTCTGAGGAGTGACTGCAGATCCAAGGGTGCCCTTAATGCATTGCTCTGGCTGTGGCTCTCCAGGGAGGACTCTGGAGAGCAGCGCTGGGAGGAGATGTCCTGCCACCTCTGTTACCAAGGAAACAGTGGCTGCATTTCACAGCTGCTGAAGATTTTTTATTCCAGAGTAAAAAAATTAATTTCCAGACTGCAGCTGCATCAAGCTTTTTGGGCATGAGCATGCTGAGCTGTTTGGTTGTGCCTGACCTCTGGGCTGAGTTGCAGCTAGATCTCACATCTGAGTTTTCTGACGCTTTGGATCTCTGTGCTGCAGCTTTTTAGGTATCTGAGGGTGCTGAGATTTCAGGCTGGCTGCAGTACTTTGAGAGGGCATTGGAACCAAGTCTTGGAAGTTCATCCCTTCCTGCTGAGCCCAGCTGGCTGTCTCGTCTCTATCTGCCCTTTTTCCAAAAGCCCATTTATTGTGCATGTTATGTGCGTACACGGAGGTCCACAATAGATTACTCTGGTGAGGAATAGCAGCAGTGGTCCATGGTAAGAGCTGCAAATGCTTTTACAACAAAGACGTGGTTGGGCAGTTTCTCACAGTAATACATCACTTTATTGACCACAAATGGTGCAGTCATCAGTGTGAGGAGATTCTGTCTGCTTTCACCAGGCATGAGAGCTGTTGATTGTGGTGTCATTCAAGAGCTCTGGGGATAACCTTCCCTAGGGTCTGACTGTCTTCTGTGACCTGTACTGGGGAGGGTACGCTTGTGATAGAGCAGCTTGCTACTGACTGGTAATTTTGAGGAAGCTGTGGATCCAAAAGCTTAGAAGTCTTTGGAGCAGGTTCTCACTGGGGCATCTTCTGGTCATTCTGAGCCCCTGTCTGATCTGTGAGTCCTTCACTAAGATCACTCCCAGGGTGAATCTGCAGGCTGTTCTTGCTCAGATACCTCATTATGAACCTGTCTACCAAAGGAAAACAGGCCAAGCAGTCATGAGTTGGCAGAGGGGCAGTTAAAGTCGTCCGACAACATAAGTCAAAGTATTGTTTTCAGGAAGAGCACTGTCTCTCGCACTCTGCATGTTCCCAGGGTTGTGTGTGGTGCCTCCTGTGTGTGCTGGGGGTGCAGCTACTAGTCCGGATACTGTGGAGGCTGCTGGTGGGTAGAAAGCTGTCAAAAAAGACCTTCTCTCTGCTGTCTCGATTGCTAGTGGAGCCGTGCTCAAGCGCTCTGCTGTGTCAATCTGCTTGCAGGGAGCAGCCCCCCGTGCTCCCCCCATCCCATCTCAAACTGCTGGGATTTGAATGTGGTGCCTGTAAGTGATAACGGTGGAGACCAGCATGGCAGCATGGACGTGACAGAGGGCACTGAGTGCCACAGCATTAGCACTATGGCTTTCTCCTACTGTGGCCCTGTGCTCGTCCAGCTGTCCCGCAAAGGGTGGTGTGCTGTGGCAGTCTCTGCATATCAGCAACTGAATGTGCCTACGGGAATTCTGGAGGCCTTCTTGGAGGAAGGAAGGAGAGGATGTCTGGTGTAGTTGTACGTGTTCTGGGGAAGCTCTCTGCTGAAGAGTCTCTGTGTTAGTGTTACTTCCTCCCACGTTTCTGGGAGCTGTGTAAGTTCAGTAGTGTGTCTGACACTTTTCAGAGGCTGCCAAGCTCTGTTTGCTCTTTCTCTGGTTCTTTAAGGCTAGAGAAATGGGTGGCTTGAGACAAAGTAACTTAAGTTAATCTAGCATCAATGACTGTGTTTCTTTGCCTGAACCTTGTGATGTGATGGGCTAGTTCATAGACTGAAGTTGTTTTCAGGGAAGGATGTTCCATCTGAGGATGAGAATCACTGTGACAAACCAAGACTGGCTTGTCATCCCTTCTCATGCCTTGGTTGCAAGGCATGGTGGCTTTCCTGTCTTTGTTCTGGTGGACAAGGTGGTACTAACAGCTCAGCCTCACACAGAAGTGTTGGACACTGCGTGGGCAGTTGAAGCTGTGTTGCCAGTCATTTACTAAGAATGTCTGCTCCAAGAATAGAGGATTCTTTTATTCAAATGGTTTTGTATCTCTTGATTTAGAAGATGAAGTTCCTCTTGCAAAAGGGCTTGGGGTGTTTCAATACAAGAAGAATGGACATACATAACCACAGTTAGAGAAGTTTGAAGCAAGAACATTAAAGAAGGCTGGATTAAAGGTACTCGTGTAGCCTTGCTTTAGTTCTGCTGTTTTCTTAGCCTTGACATTTTGAATCAATGAACTTTATTTTAATGCCGTTTGAGACTGCGGAGTCTTTAACAAAATGGAAGAAAATAATCCAAATAAGTATCCTGCTATATGACACTATCTTGATATCTGCATGATCACTGCTTGGGTTAGGGTGGATCTAAGAATATGAATATGTTTTGGTCTAGAACTGCCTCAGCCCTGAGTCCTGACCGTGGCTGACAGGATGTTTACAGAAAGAGTGTAAGAAGGGCAAGTACGGCCTCCTGGCTCTGAAGGTAAACAGCTTGGGTGCTTCCTTAGCTGGAACCTTTCTCTGTAGTGGGCGCATTGGAAAAGCGTTTGATGGCTTGAAGTGTTGGCAGAAGTACTTATGGAAAAAATGGGGAAAAAACCTGAACAAGTAGCCCAGGACTAGATTCACAGGAGCAGACTGGACAGATGCTAGTTTGTATTAGGTAGACTACTGAGTGCAATAAGTAGCCTCTTGCTTCAGCCAGTGTCTTTCCCAGGAGACTGGCAGTGACTGATGTGAAGCCACACTTCTCTAAGGGTTTTAAGGGAGATTTGAGAAACTGTAGACCAGTAAGCATCAAGCACGTCAGCAGAATTTAAAGAACAATGGTAGTGGAGCACATGGATATATTTGATGTTGGTGTATGGGCCCTTCTGTAAAAAAAAAAAAACTTGCTTCCCAGGTGTTTTTGAACTGTTGAGGCACAAGAACTGGGAGGTCCAGTTGATATTCTGCTTGGAATTCCAAAAGGCCTTCAGCAAGGTAAATCTGCTGAAGAGGAGCTTGTTAAAAAGTGAGGCTGCCGTGGAACAAAGGGGAAAGTCCTCACATAGATAAATAATTATTTAAATAAATGTCCTGGTTGTGGCTAGGATAGAGTTAATTTTCTTTCTAGTAGCTGGTATAGTGTTATGATTTGGATTTAGTATGAGAATAATGTTGCTAACACACTGATGTTTTCAGTTGTTGCTAAGGAGTGTTTATACTGAGTCAAGGATTTTTCAGCTTCTTATGCCCAGCCAGCAAGAAGGCTGGAGGGGCACAAGGAGTTGGGAGGGGACACAGCCAGGACAGCTGACTCCAACTGGCCGAAGGGGTATTCCATACCATGGATGTCATGCCCAGTATATGAACTGGGGGGAGTTGGCTGGAGGGGGCGGATTGCTGCTCAGGGACTAACTGGGCATTGGTTGGCAAGTGGTAAGCAGTTGCATTGTGCATCACTTATTTTGTATATTCCAATTCTTTTATTATTATTATTGTCATTATTATCATTATTATTTTCTTCCTTTCTGTTCTATGAAACTGTTCTTATCTCAACCCATGAGTTTTTTGGTTTTTTTTCTTCCCCAATTCTCTCTCCAATCCCACTGGGTGGGGGGGAAGCAAGCAAGCGGCTGCATGGTGCTTAGTTGCTGGCTGGGGTTAAACTATGACAATAAATAACAGGAATACATAGTCAGTTGTCATGGTGAAAGCTCACCAGTGGAGATCTGGAGGGCTCTGCACTCGGGTACCTGTTCAGTGTAATCCTAACTAGAAATACTCGTTTTTGAAAAAGATTGCTATAGCACTGAAAAACTCCAGCCCAGGAAGCGTCTGCTGAGGGACCATCTTTCACACACACTTACACATACTTACTCTCTGCAGAGCTTTAGATGCCTAAATTTTTAGGGAGAGTTTGTGATGCTGTGCTGAAGACTTGGATGTAGCTTAGATTTGCATTTCAGGAATGCAAGTTGAATTTTTCAGGCTTAATCTTATTTTTTCTTTTTGATTTGAGAGTGTTAAGAATCTGACATGTCTCTTCTTGGCAAAATACTGGTTTGGAGCCCTTGAAACTTTCCAGACATCAGCACAGGTATTTAAAGTAGGCATATTCCTTCATCCAGTTTCTTTTTGTGAAGTGCCAGATGATATTAAACTTCTTCCCTTTCCTTACAAAGAGGAACATCAGTGCTGAATCCCAGGGAAATCATCAAGCATGGCTTAAGGAGTACATTCCGATCAGACTCTGACAGAAGCCATTGTGTGAGGCTCTCTGGCAGCTGGAGACAAGTGATTGAGCTTACTGTGGCAACAGTCTGAACCAGCTGCAAGTTTTGATGAGCTCTGTGGGTTTTTTTTTTTTATATTCATGTCATATACGCTAGTGCAGTAGCAAGCATTTTATTCTATACCTATGCTCATGTCCCCACTGCCTTGGCTGTTCAGGCATGTTTATGTATAAGCTCTGCCAGCCAGACCTTCTACTGTCCCTTATTAAGAACCTGGCAGTGGTAGTTCATAGTGCAGTGGAAAGTGAGAAGGAAATAACTGGGAACAGAAAACATGTATTGTTCCAAACACTGGGAAAACAGAGCTCACTCATCTGCACTCTGCAGTTTAGCTGTAATCCATGAAATGCGCAGTCCGCGCTCAGGCACCCAGGGCTGAGCTGGCACTGTGTTTATTGCACATCTGCTTTGGCTGCCAAGGCTGTATGATGACCCTCTTGCGCTGCAAATGTTCATCTCTGCTTTCAGAAACGAGAACGTGATAACTGAAAGGGTGGAAGGGTGAACCCACCGTTTACCTTGGTGACCTCCCCTCCAAGGTTGTTCCTGTTGCCTCTTGGCAGTCCTCTCGCCTGCATTTTGCCTGTGCAAGGATCCAGCCAATTCAGAGAGAGGCTCTGAGCATTTGGAGAAGGACAACAACATCGTAACATCTGCTAAAGGGCTCCTGAACATGGGAGAGTAAGTGCTGCTGGGCCCGTCCTTCTCCGACCTCTGTGTACGGAGGTGTGCACGAACAGAATGTATTTAAACTTTCCACAGGGAAACACAGATATCTGTTCACATACAGAGCCCAGCTTGCATCAACTGTTGCTAGCCCCTGTCTGTGCTTGCATTGGTGGCAGGGCTTGGGAGCTTCTGGTTCTCGGATGGTGTGGCTGTTCCTCCGGGGAGGTGCTGGCTGCTCACTCCCCTGCTCTTGAGGAGCTGCTTGCTGGCATGTGGAAGCTCATTGCAATTCAGAGGAAGTAGCTGAAACTTCTCTTCTTCTGAAAAAGTAGGTCGGGGAAATCTGCCTGTCAGGAATGTCTGGAGGGAGAAAAAGGGATTTGGGGAAAGCAGTAAGAGCCCAACACAATCCACCTCCATCTGTTTTTATTGAAGAGATGTGTGGCATGAATGTAAATCATAAAGGCTTCTATAAAAATACCAGTTCCTGCTAGAGTGGCATCTGGTGACCTGAGGTGCAAGTCAAAAGTGGGACCTTTGGGTCTAAATTCTCTGTGATCTTTGGCATCTCACTTTCCCTTTCTGTGCCCTGCCTTCTCATCCGAAACAAGGAGCAGTGCTGGGGGAGTTGAGGAGGCGTGACTGAGTGACCAGCAGCTTTGCTAAGATGTGTAGTGGGATGGGAGGATGAGGTGAATCATCCAAGCTCTAGTGATCCATTATAGCAGCAAAAAGGAAGAGATGAGTACAAACAGCTGTGTTTTGGCTAGTTGCTTTTTATCCAGAGGGGAAGAGGCAGGGGAGTTGTGTGTGTGTGGAAGGATTGCTGTTGCTTGTCTTCCACTACAGCTGTGGAAGGGAAATTTGGTCAGCCAAAGAAACACTGGGTCTGGTTCAGACCAGGCTCAGTGGGAGCTGAGCATTACTATCCAACTGCTGGCAACTTGGCTGGCTTGACTAGCTCTTGTTTGCACCCCTCATTCTCCCAACAGGAGTATTTTGAGCCTGCTCCAAATGGGTCTCTTTCCTCTTACCTGAGAAGTCTTCAAAGATGTGCAATTGCTGCTGCAGGACTCCTGTCAGATGAGTGCTCTGGTGGGAGGAACTTTTTTCACTGCACCCTTATCTGCCTTCCCTCGGCAATGGCACATCCCAGGCCAGCCCGCAGTGGGAGTGGTTCACAGCAAGTTGGCTTTCCTTCCCATATCCATCTTGGTTTTATGGCTGTGTGTCATGTGCTGGAGACAGAGCAGTGCCTCGTAAAGGGTCTTTGGATGAACGTTGCTCACAGTCTGGTAAAGGCAGGCAAAGAGCGGAGCTTGGCCATGGGCACGCTTGCATTTGCATGGGCTGTGTCTGTGCATTGCTACACAAAGCAGCATCTTGCAGGGTGTACTTCCTTGATCTTGTGCAGCAAGAAGTGTGGACATGGACACGGAGGGGCTTATCCTGTGCAACTGGCTGGCGTAGAGCCTTGCAGCCTGCAAAAGACATTGGGAAGTGTGGCAGGGTAGCTCTTGTGTGTCTGAGGCTTTGCTACCTTGGAGATGGGCTTTTTAACAGCCTTCTGGACTTGCAAGGTATGGACTGACAGGTCTTGGGGGGCAGCAGTGTGTCCTGCTGTAAGCTTGTACTGTACCCACGGCTACTGTTTGACCACGGTACAGTAGAACAAAAATGCTTTCCTTTTAAGAATGACTGTACTTAAAACAGACAAATGTGTGCGTAAGGCTGGGTGGAAGATAAACCTTGTGAACAACAGCAGCCTCTTCTGTTGTAGCAGGTAGACCTGTCCTTGCATTGCTGAGGGCAATCAGCACTTAGATGGCTCTAACCTATCTCTTCCTCTTTGCAAATGTGCATAGCTGGTAGCCAAGTGGGTGCTGAGTTTTCTAGCTGCCTCAAATGTGAAAGAAATTAATTCAACGTTGCTGCTTCCAGTAGGTGCTGGTCTGCTTCCAAAATGGGAAAAGCCAGTTTGGTTTATGTCAGTGAGGCAGGTCAGGTTTTCATGAGCATTGATGGCTTTATGCCGTTCTCTGTGTATAGAATTGATGTTGGGTGACAGGAGCAAGAGTTTCTCGTGCTGCCAATTCTTAGCCCAGTAACTAGTCTTTGAATATGAGAGTAACATGTGCCAAGAAGACAACCTCAGTCTCCTGCTCTGCAGATGCTTTGGGACTGAAGTCCAAATCTAGATCAAAAGCATCAAATGTGGGTGTCTTAAAATGCCAGACTCAGCTGGAGGCATAAATTTCAAGATGGAAGTTCCTCACCAGTTCGTATCATAAAGACATGTCCCAGGGAGAGAGGTTTGTTTCAGAAAACTCACTAGGACTTATCCTAAAAATACTGGGCCAACGAAGAGTATCTTGTTTAGGCACAACAAGATTAATGCATCTTCATGTTAATTACTTCTGGCAATGTGCACTCATCTTTGACTTCTGCCACCGCAAATGCAATGGACCTCAAGCCTCTTTGACAGAGTTCAAGATCTGTATGCTGCTAATAGGAGTCCTCAGAGGCTTGGATGATGGTTGGATCCCTTGTCACTTTTGGTGGTGAGAAAAGAAACATGCAAGGCTGTCAGACAACATAAACTTCCTTTCTTCAAAATGGGTCAGAGCTGGAGTACCAAATGCTAATAGTAATTCTGCTGCTACTGCTAGCAGACTCCCCAGGGCTCTGCTGCAGCCTTGCTTCTGCTTTCTTACATTCTGGAGCATCTCAGCTATATGGAAAAAGCTTTATGTACCTTCTCACAGAAACAGATTGAAGTCAGTAATCTGTCTCTGGAAAGTCCTTTACCACTTGCCTATAGCATAGCTGTTGACAGCAGCGTGGGCTCAGGATGATCACCAAGGTAAAGTGTACCCAAGCACATGTGAACTCCCTGCAGTCTTTTCTCCTGGAGTCCTATAAAAATTATAGAGTTATTCAGCATATTCGTTTCTAGCTTCCTTTTTTAAAAGCGAGAGAGTAACTCACTTCGTATTGACTAGATTGAAAATTCACAAATAATTAATCTGCTTTAGTATGGAAATGAAAGTTCAGTTAAAATCTCCAAAGTCAGTCCCTTAAAATTAGCTCACTAAACTACTTTAGAAGTACTGGATTATAAGAACGTTCATCTAAACATGTCTTGTATAGAAAGCCCAGTTAATTGGATGGAGGATTATTATTCTTAAGTAGTCAGAAACCAATGGATTCTGTTCAATGCTCTCCAAGAGTCTGGAGCCAGCAGATCTTATCATATACACTCTCCCCTTTTACTTGGAGGTTCAAAGAGGAAAATCAGCTTTCTGCTTTTTCAAGCTTCCAGTTGGGTTTCTCAACTCCACAACTTGCCAATGAACCAAAGTGTTTCATTTCTGTTTGCAGAGGTATTCTCTCTGTGTACCCAGGGCAGGAAATGGCTGTCAAGGCTGGGGCTAGCACTCAGCTAACTCTGGTTCCAGATGTCAGTCTGCTAAGTTCTCTGTGCTTACTTTGAGTTCTTTAAAGCTATGAAGCATTTTTCCTGCAAACCCTTTTTTTAAGTTCACAGAAACTAGTTTTTATTAGCTGTATAATAGGATGATTGTTAAAATGTCAATGTACTTTTTAGGTGTATTTCTCTTTTCTAAAAGATTTGAATAGAATATCTCAACTTTTGTGTCCGCTCTAAGAAGTGCTGCCTTGGCTTTTATCCGCACACCTTCTTTGGAGGAAGGCCGTTACAGAGGAGATTAAATAGAAGAGCTTTTTGCAAACATTCTTGCTCCACTGAGGCTCAAGCATAATGAAATCTGAAGGGAAACCCAGGATTACTGAAGGATGGAGGTTCTCAGCCCAGGTGAATAGCCACTGTTGTGTGGTCCCCAGAAAGCACACCTACCTGAAAAGTGTTAGTTGTGCATCTGTGAGTGACAAATCTGGCCCGAGGTCTGGGCAGGACTGTGTACTTTATTAGCAAGGTCTAATTGTAAAATCCTGGCCTGGAGGGTTGTGCCCTGTGAACTGCAGGTCCTGGGAAGGTGATTTTCAAGGGCAGGTGCTGTGCTCACAGGACTTGCTATCTGACTTCTGTTTATTCTTGGCTTCCCCACCAGTGGCAGTTTTTGCCTACAGTGGTCCTGCTCTTGCCAGATGCTCTTGCCTCTTCTTCTGATGTGAACCTTCTTCCTTCCTTTGATTGTGCTGTTTGTTTGTTCCCATCCTGTCCTTGCTGTCACCTGATGACACAGACCATGGATGGATGCTGCCTAGAAGCCCCTTTGACGCTGAACATGAGTTGGATTACTTGGGATATGTGGGATAATTGGGTACGATTGTGTGCAGATGAAACAAAACAAGTTTCAGAAAAAGCTCACAAAAACCCTGCGCTCAACAAGGCTGATTTCTACATGTAGAGCATTCACTTTTGACTAGGTTATGACAAGTTCAGCTTGCACCTTGTGACAGTGCTGGAGAGTTAGTTGCTTCTAAGCAGGTAAATTTGGTCCCACAGCTAAGACATGCCTTGGCCCTGTGCTGCACATGCTTTGGCTGTTGCAGTGTGAAGGATGACAGGGTTGTATATATTCTTGTTAAGGGCAACAGTAACTTCAGTGGGGTCCAATTTTAACTGACTTGTATGTGCTTCTCTAATTGCATGCTAATTTTAAGCAGGCATTATTCTTGTAAAGCTGCATTTAAATTTGCCAATGCAATTTTAGTGCACATTAAAAAACCTAAAATAGTGCAGGCTTGGCATATACCCTTCATCAGGTAGAAGCCAGTTGTAGATAGTGTGCAGTAGGTTCAGGTGAACCTACTGTGGCAGTTTGAAATCTCACTGTTCAGCCTCACGCGGGAGTTGACAGAGGTTCTAGAAAGCAGTGCAGAAGTTAGTTGTGGACCCCAGTAAGCGCCTGTGCCTTTCCACTCGAAAGCACTAGAGTGATTTCCTTTCTGGTTGCATAGCGATGCTCTTTAGCCTTTCTGAAGCAAAAGCCTCCTCCATCAATGGCTGATGCCTTGAAAGGGAGATCTCCAGACCTTCTTCCTTCTTTCAGGGTATAAGCCTATTTTAATTCTCCCCATTGCTAGTTCAGTTCCTGGGATGTCTTTCCCCCTTGTACAAAGCAGGGTTGGCAGCACTCCAGGTCTGTAAAAACCCACATTGTTTTGTGTGGAATTGCTCATAACTGGCTATTCCCTTTAAATAAGCATCTTTAGGTGTAGTTGACATCAGAGGACCTTGGTGGTACTTGCTTCTGTGGATAGGACCAAACTGTACTCCTGTTCCCTCAATGTGTCAGTGTACTTGATACCAGAGCCAGGCCCAGTGATACTGTAAAATGGTTCTTCCAGACAGCATTGCCAGTGTTGCAGTGGATGAGAGGTTCACTTAAGATTGGGTGGGACTTCCCTGTATCGTGACATGGCTCTGGGGCATGCTGTGTTGGCTATGAGTGCTTGTTAGTGGGGAGCTGATGGAGCCTAGCTTTTTTATCTACTGTAGGACACACTGGGCTGAATACGGGAATCCTGGAGATGCTGGGCTGCTGCTCTAGTGCAGGTGTTGGGGGGAAGCATGCTGTATCTGCAGTGACAGTGATGGAGCTGCTTCTCCTGTGTCAGGTTGGTCCAGAAAGCAGCTCTGAGCACCTCCTGCCCAGCAGCAGGCAGGACTGCTACGGTTGGCCTGGGCATCCTAGGCCCTGCCACTGCTGGAGATATGGCTTGTGTTTGTCAGGCTAGGTGCTCTGAGCATGTTGAACGGTCTATGCAGCTTCCAAGATTCTGAATAGTTGCTGGGTCTCCAGGTATTGTGGACCTGTGTCTCCCCTCACCTCAGCCTCTGTGCCTCCATCCCCTCCACCACGTCTGGGCTGATCCTGCCACCTGTCACTTATGCTAAGGAGCAATGGTGATGCTCTGATGTAGAATCTCTGATCTATCTTTTATATCTTACACAAGGGAAGATTAGGATGATTGCACCCAAGGAATTGTGCTAACAAAAGACCCTGTGCTTTTATACCTGGGTAGCAGTGCTCTTCCTGGGGGAACAGCTTCTTCTGTCTCTTCTCCATATGTGATTATCCCAAGGAAGGGATTCATGTCTCCTTTGAACTAGCAGCCTATTTATAGCTGCAAACTGAGCACCAGTGAATGTAATGTGCTACTAACAAGCTGATGAATGCTTTGGGGGCCTTGGCTTCTCTTCTCTGGGCTTGTGTTTTGTTCTTGTTTCTGCATATTGCTATTCACGTCCTTGGTGATTTGACTTGGTTTCATCTTTCAGATGCTTGCTTCTTGGCCCTGAGAACTGAAGATAGTATGATCTAGCCAGGCTGCTGTGCTGCCCTTCAATACAGGCATTAGGGTGGGTTATTTGATGTCTTCACAGCGTTTCTGTTAAGAAACTGCCAGATATTTCTCAACTAGGTTTTTCCTTTGAGTGGTACCCTATTGGTATGCCCAGATCCTGGGCCTTTACTTAAGTTTGCTTCCCTGATGTTGTTGTTCCTTGACTTTTGTTCTTCTCTTAAAACTTGTAACTGGCTAGAATTTTACAGTCACTTGTGGTCTTATTGCCTGCCCTTCGTAACCACTTCCTCCGTGTTAGATAGTCAGATTCAGAGGTGTCCCCTCATGGCTGTTTTCAAAACTTTTCAGTATTATTCTGGGCTTGCACTAGCTTTTATTTCTTTTATAGGCTTCTTTTACAGTTTGATCAGTGAACCAAAAAAGCCACATTTTTGTCTCTTCTGCTTCAGTTGGCTGGTGCAGAGCTGCCTGTGGACCAGTCCCAAGGTATGTGCACTGGCATACATTTTTCTAACAGGCTGCGTAGAAGAGCTGGGGATGACTCATTTCAGAAACGTTTAACAACCTTCTGTATGAAATTCAGAGTACTTAGAAAGAAAACAAGGACGCTGCATCTGAACATACAGGCTTGACTTGGCCAACACATGCCCAGATAATGGGCATAAAGGAGTGCCTCTGTTGCGCCAGGTGGCTTTGTGTACATCTATCATGCAGAAAATCCTTCACTTCAGCCACAGATTGCCATGGGTTTGTGGGAAGGATTGTATGATAAACCACCTGTGCCTCCATTTCCCAAGTTCTCCAGTAGGCACTCTGGTGTTCCCGTGAGCACTACAAAAATGTGCTTTACAGAGAGTAAGTGGTTGGTAGGGTGTTGAATTTTTCATGTATGTTACAAATTCAAATTGTCTTAGCCAGGGTGTCTTTGGATTGCTGCATGTGCCCGGTGTGGCTCTAATGTGGTGTGGTGAGGAGACACACCAGGTTATTCATGGACCCTTTTGCTAGGGTCTGTCATGATAGCTCCTGGCTCTGCTTGCAGCTTGCTGAGATGCTGGATGGGCACAGTGATCCTTGGAAAGAATGTCCTGTTCCGCTGGGACAGCGGCTGGCAGTGAGCAGCTCCAGGTGCGTGGAGTGTCATCTGCTTAGTCTGTGTGCTGCTTTGCTGGAGCCCCCAGGGCCCTGTCAGCCTGTGAGTAACTGTCTGACGCTGCTGAGCCCAAGCTGCAGTGCCTTTGAGAGCTGGGGCTGTGCCTGCTGGGCAGCCTGCTGGGAAATCTTGTGGTGCCAGCGAGCATGAATGACTGCAGGCAGCAGCTGCCTGCGTGCTTTGCCTGGAGAGGTCCTCAAGGGGAAACTGCCTTTGCTCTGGTTCGCTGAAGCTCAGGCTGCTCCCTGGACACAGCTCCTCTACTTTTGCAGGGCAGCCGGTCTATGCTTCTTGATGCCTGCTCCCAGAGAGCCTGATGTGACAGGGATAGACCAGACCACGTAGCATTATTCTGTTGCTGGGGTTTTCCGGTAAATACAGTGGTACTCCTCAGCTAGGGATCTAGTGTGAGCCACAGCAACGTGTACAGCCTTTTCACTTCCACTCCAGCTGCACGGGTTGTGTGGCATCTCTGCCTCAGAAAAGTATGCATGCTTGGGTAGAAACAGCCCAGCAGCTTTGGATTGCAGTGATGTGACAAGATGGATGTCTCTGCCAGGAGGGGCTATTTCTGAAGCTGACTGACGAGGAGAAGCAGTATACACTAGAGTGTTTGCAGGCATCTCTATACTAAAAGGAAATCTGCTCTGTAGCACCAGGTAAGATGCAGCTCCTTGCCATGGGGTGTGTGAGATAGCTCTGGTATGTCTGTATCAGTGACAGGTGGGAGTGGCCAACAGGGTCTTTCTAGGCAGATCTTAGGGTTTCCATTCCACCCTCTGATTTTGCTTTCGACATTGAATGCACAGAGTGACTGTTGTCCTGTGATTTTAACAACTGCCTTTTCATAGCTCCCCCACTTTTCAGACAAGGGCCCTTGTGTTGTGTGTGGTCAGCACAGTGGCTTCACTGGTCTAGATCAATGGGTTAAGAGACCTGTGTATCAGAGAGCTTAAAAATCCATTGGGAAACTCCATGCAGAAAATTTAAGTTCACTTTTAGTCAGCCCAGATCCCTTTTGCTTTTGCCTGGGAAGTAGTTCCACAGAGACCCAGGGGTCTGGGGTGGTGGGTGAAAAGCAGCGCTTCCAGCAGCGCTGCAGTGTGAAGGTATAGGTGGGTACCAAATTACAAACTGATTAAAAGGAAAAGATTTAAAACAAAACCAGTGGGGAAAGCTGTGAACAGAGGCCGAATACATCTGGGAGGACAGCACAGCAACTTTGTTCAAATAGCAGTGTCACAGCCTGTGCAAATCCTGGCAATGATAACAGTAGGCCATGGTGCCTTGGTAGGGCATTTTTCTGTTGCTGACTTTTTTCTGGCACAGAACAGCATGACCAGACTGTAAAATGACATTAAGAGGTGCCAGGTTTGTATCTGACTTGAATCAGATTAAACGTTAGCAGGAAAATAATTTTGTTAGGAAACATGCAGTTCCCAAGAGTATTTTATTTAGTCTTTCCTCTTAGCTTTTGAACCTGTTGTGCAACTCATTTAGTATTTATGGAAGAGTAGGAGGGGAAGAGTTTAAAAACCACATCACTGGGTATCAGGAGGGTGCAGAAAAGCCTCACAAGCAGCAAAATGGGTCAGTTCAAATTTCGAAGCTGCAGCCCCATCAGAGCGGAGAGCTGGGTGTTCTCTGCCTTGTCATTGTCACCTGTTCCTTGCGTTTTGCCTTACTGCAGTTACATTGCCTGCTTGGGCAGGCTGGAGGCTTGTGGAGCAGAGCTGTACTGTGTGAGGGAGGCATTTAGTGCAGCTTTACAGGCAGGCATGAAGCTGTAATAAGAGCAGCAGCCTGGCTGGTAGCTGTGCAGGGTCCAGGGCTGTGCCAGTGCCATCAGAGGTGGAACAGCTCTTCCCTGGAGTGGTTTGGCTCAGAAAGAAAGTGTTTAATAGCACAGAGGAAAGCTGGATGGGCAGAAGGCTGTAGCTTGCCTCGGTGAACAGTGGTACCTGCCTTAACTCTCTGTACTGGCAGGTTCAGTCCCTGCTGACTCATACGCTCTGCTGGGCAGAGCTCTATATTGAGTTCTGTCTGGAGAGAGGAGACTTGCTAGGAAGGAGGGGCAGGAATAGCCCTGCCAACGCTGACAGGCTGCAGTGGTCTCTTTCCTGTTGCCCAGGTTCTGCGCTGGCTGCATATGCAAGCAGTGCTCATCCTGCCTGGGAATTTGTGGTGCTGGGTAGGCCTGGTGCCACAGCAGCAGCTGCTTTTTCCTCCCACAGCGGGACTAGCCACGTTGGCGGGAATGACCCCTGAGATCAGGGTAGGAAGGATGCATGCGATTTGCTTTCCAGGGTGGCAAAGCGTGTGGGAGCTCTCAGGCCACAGCAGGGATGGGTCAGGAGGTGGCATTTCTCAGGAGGAAGCAGTCCTCAGGTCAGGAGGTGGCATTTAGGTTATATATTGACTTTAGCTATCTCTTTGTCTGCTGTGTACAGTGTCCCACACTGAGCTATCCTGGAAACGAGCATAGCGGCAAGCACTTGTGCCCTAGACACAAGTCCACAGTGCAAACAGCTAGTAGATCAGAGCGGTCCACTTCCTTTCACGGCTGCCTCTATTGCTGAGTCCGAAACCATGGAGCTGTCTGTAGCTACGGAGCCTGCAAAGGACAGCTGTGCTTAGAGAAATCTGCCTGGGAATACGAAGGGAACATTTCATCTCGTAGGCTTATCTTTGACTTACCTCCACTATTACATTTGCATTGGTCTGAGAAAGCAGCATTTGTCTTGTTCAGAAGCGATTTGCTTGGAGGGATGCTGGCACACGCTTGCCCATGTGACGAGGCACGTCCAAACCTCAGAGGACGGCTCAGCAGCCTCGAGAAGGAAAGTACACATGCTCTGGAGTAGTCGGCTGCAGGCTTGACCAGTGGGAATCCTGGGCAGCTTCGCTGTGTTGAGAGTATCACTGCTGTCTGTGCTTAGTGGGGATGCTGGAAAACAGGGAATACTCCCTGATTTGGTATATAGCCTTGGCCAAGCATTTGTGTGAGAGCTGTTTTTCCGCTGCAGCCAAGCCTGCTCTATCCTGATTTGGGATGCCAGGATCTCTGTAAGGGCTCTGAAGAAGCCATGCAACCTCGTGCCTTTGCTGCCTTGCCCTGCTGCTTGGAACAGCCCACCCTTTCTCACTACGCCATGGGTAGCAAATGAGCAGAGGGGTCTTGATATTAGTTCTTGTTCTGAACAGCCATTTTTTTCATTAGAAATGCAGTGTTATGAGTAGTTCAGTTCTTCCATGTGCACAGCCTGCATGTTAATGTTTTGGCAGCACAAAAGCAGCTGAAAGCCTGTAGTAGATCTAGCTTTTTGGAAAGAAAAGTACTATGCATCCTGAGCACAGCACTGCTGTTGGTCTATTTGCCTCTCTTCTCGTGACTCACTGTGTTTAGGGCTGGTGTATGTTCAATAGTGCATTTTGGCTGATCTCTTTTGGCAAGGCTGTTTCAAAAACATAACCTGTTAAAACCCTGTGAGGGAAACATAATGGCTGGTCTAAGAACAGTTTTGGCTACAGTTTGGCTACAGCTATCGGATACCAGTTTTGAAAGCCCTAGGGAAGAGAACGATTTTGCACATCGTGTTAGGTATTTAGAAAGATTTTGCTGTTCTCCTAGATAAATCCAACATCTCCTCTGTAATGCTGAGTGAATCTTCTGTCCTCCAGACAAAATCCATTTGTCAATGAATCCATTACCTGGCTGTGCTTGATCCTGCTTCACACCTGACTGCTTTCACACAGGTAGCAAGCAGCTCTGATAGCTGTTTCTGGTGATCACTAGTAGCCACTGCTGCTGGCTGAGAAATGCACATGGTCTGTCAATGTTTTCGTCCTTTCTCTGAGCCTCCTTATCTTGTAGGTGCCTTTGACCCAGCCTGGTATGTCTGCTATGCCTTGTCCTAACTGTTGTATCTCTTTGGGTTGTGACCTGCTCTTTCCTGCGCATCTGTTGTGGGTGGCTGTGCCGTCTCGGTGGTATTGCAATACTATGAAATATATATCTGAACACAGAGGAGTGCTAAGAGCTTGTGATGGAGAGCAGGCTATTCCCGGGAGGCCTCTGGGTGGCAGTCAGAGCTCCTGGGCAGACCCATCCATGTATGATCCCTGCAGTGGGAAAGCCGCTTGCGAGTGTGTTTAATAGAGCGGCTGGGTGCAGCAAGCTCAAGGGCAAGTCACTGACCAAACCAGAGCTGTTCTGAGGTCATCTGCCCAGGGATTAAAGAGTTAGGCACTCTTCCAAGGGCTGATTGGAGCAGGGCATGCCTGATAAACGTACATACAGAGTGACATGGTGGTTTGATGCAGTTAAGAACGGACTGCCTAGTCAGTTGAGAACAGTGGGGGCTGTTGGGGTGGGCTTTCTCTCCTGTGAGGATAGGAAAAATGAAAAAATGAGGTGCTCCAACTCAATACAGTGGTGCTGAGGTCCCATTTAACGTGCTGCACTGGCAAGGCCTGTACTAGCCTCTTTGAGCAGAGGCTGCTGTCTGTCTTGAATGGCCATCACAGGGGGCATGAGCTAACCAGGACACAAGGCTGTGAGGAGGACTCTGGGCAGCTGTGAGCAGCCAGCCATGAAGACAAGGAAAGGTGGACGTATCTACTTGCAGGATTCTGTTTTCTTCCCTTTGCCTCCCATTTGTCCTGACTGAGGATGCCGTCTTGCTCTTGGTAATGTATACGCTGCCAACACTGGCTGTTCCCAGCATGTCTTTGCCCTCTGTCCTCCTCCTATGTAGTGTGGCCAACTTGCTGCTGTGGGGAGAAGGAACCCCTTCTCAGCATGGGCTTTACGTTCCTTTGCTGTTATAATCCTCAGAGGAAGATGAGTGTTAGCTGGTCCTCTAGAATGTCTGAGCTTTGGCCTTGGGTTTGGTCTGTCTGGAGGCACTTGGAAGGAGGTGGGATGATGGAGGGGACCAGGAATAGTCACATGAGAAAACAGTCTGGATTTCCTAAGGCAGGCAGAGCCATAAGCTGTGAAATGCTTTTACAGGAAATGAAGCGACGTAGCAACCTGGGATGTTTTGTCTTCCTGCCCCTCATGCTTTGGGGTTTCCTTTGGGAAGGTCACTTGCGAATTGGGATAAGTCAAACCTACTGCAATTTGCAGTAACAGAGGTCTGCTCTGGATCCAGCAGCACAGCAGACATTTGCTATTGGTAGTAAGCTGCTGCCAGCCAGGGTGGTGGGGAGCCAAAATGCCCCTCTCGTGGCAAGGGGAGGATTGCTGGTCAGCACCAGGGCTGTTATGCTGCACACCACCTTGTGTAGCTCAGCTGGGGGACCTAATACACAGCAGGCATTTCGTGGCCCTGGCCCTAGCTCTTTCCTTGGGGACCCCAGGAGGGTGTTGTCATGGCCTTTAGCCTCTGCATCCTACTGTGTTACCCCACTTCAGTGCAGCTTGCTTTACTTGTCCTTCCTAGACTGCAGCAGCTGCAGTTGCTTGAGGGCAGAGAGGCAAGAGTGTGCTAGCAAGCCTTGAGTTCTCTGTCACACTTTCCCCTGGGGAAGCTCTCAAAGCAGGCTGCCACCGGCTTTCATCCCAGTTCATCTTAAAGCATGTAATTGGCACACCTACCCATCCTGATGAAGAACCTGCTGCTGTCCCAGTTCATTGCTCCTGTTTGCTGGCAACAGGGACTTGGTTTCTGAAAGTAGAGTAGGTCTCTCCTCCCCCCTGCATGCATCAGTGGTGTCTCGTGCATACATCACTTACTGCCTAGGGAGTATCTTGACTTCAGAAAGCTGTGGCTGAGAGTGCGTTCCAGGCAGTATCTCAATGCTTGCATCCTGTTTGTGTGCTCTTCCCTTAGCACCTGCTTTGGCCACTATCAGAGGTGAGCTGTAAGGCTGGACACCCATCTGATCAGAGGAGGTAAAGCTGCTTTTACAAACTGCTCTAGGTGGCTAGCCAGTCTGGAGGACGAGCTGCAGGGCATGCCCTTCGCCTGGGGTGTCTGGTCCTGGCTGGCTGCCCTCTGCCATCTAGTGGGAAGCTTTGTAGGAAATAGGTGCTGCACAACAACTGACCAGGGGTGCAGGAGTGTCCCGTAGCTTGTGAGCCCCACTGAACATCTGGCATCTCTCCAGAAGTCCAGTCTCAGAGGTGGAGATCACCTTGAAAGGCAAACCTGAGCTGTCCAAGTCAGGAAAAATATTGAGGAGCTGCTAAACGGCTGCTATTGAAGGTTTAGCCCACGACTGTGCATCTGGTAAGGGCAGTGGTGTCGACAAGGGTGCGTGGAGGGCCAGTGCTTGGAAAGGTGGATGTGCTCCAACATTTGTGGGTGGCATGGGAGCTACAGGCAAAAGCCAGGGAACCTGGTTGCTGTCACTTGAAGAAATCAGTGCAAATGTTCAGGAAAATAATCCTGCTCAGAGAATGAGCTGTCACTCACCAGTGGTCAGTAAGCCAAGCACTGAACAGCCCAGGGTGCCAGCAGAAAAAATGTACCATGCCTGCTCAATGTACCTCCTCAGCTAGCAGCCGTGATGGGGTGTGTGCTCCTGCTTGGTGCCAGGTTGAATAAGGAGGAAGAGCAGAACGAGTGAAAAGTAGGGAGCTGCTTTATTTTGTTGCACGTTTAAAAAGCCATGATCAGGAAAGGGGATTTTTGGCTGACTGACCATCCCAGTTAGTGATGGAAAGAAGGCAGCATTTTTGAAGATAATACCAGGAAATGGTGAGTACATCTCACCAGTAAATGACCAGTAGTGGAGTGTAGGAGTACTGGAGTTGCAGCAAGCTGTCAGACTGTCCTGTTGGAGCTCATTTTCCTCACTGCTGTCAGTTACTGTTGCTTTCAGAGTGTTACATGGTCATGTTCACCACAACTCCGTATAGAGGAAGTCCTTGAGGTAGTTCCACAGCTCAAGAGCAGTTTCTACTTATTCTTTTTAATTATATGAGCAAGTAGATCCAGATTTATAACTTATCTACCAAAAAGTTCAGTTACTTGGGGGGATTGCACAGTGATCAGTTCTGGACAAGACCATGGGGTAGTTGTTGTGGGATTTGGCTGAAGTGTTCAGAGAGGTGTACCGTTTTGATCACTGTGGATCGATCCTGTCCTATAGAGATCTGCAGGGATTAGTGTGAGACCCACTGCTGTCCAGTACTGGCGCTAAACACCCAGCAGTGACACAAATCTGGGTGATGCAGAGATTGGTTAAGTAACAGATCAAAAGAGGGTAATCAGGGACAGCCAAGCTGCCAGGGAGCACCCTTTTAAAAATTGTGTGCTCTTGTGCTGCAAGTAAGTACGTTTAGACTCCCAAACATGTGTGCTAATCAATGTGGGAAGGATAGAGGTATTTTAGAAAGCACTGTTTTGAGAAGGGGTCGGAGTTGCAGGGTACAAGCTATACCTGAGCTAGTGAGATCTTTGAGTGCTGCAGGGGGTGAAGAGCAGAGGGTGGAAGGGGGTAACCACCTTCCTACATGTGGTATGGGAAGGACCAGGGGCAGAATACAGGGTGTCCCACTGTGTAAAAGAGATCTTGAAAACTGGAGAGGGATGGAAAGAGAAGAAACAAGCTTTGAAGTGCCTTATCAGAGATAAAAGAGCTGCCCAAGTGGGCAGACCTGATCAGTATGCACTTAGTCTTCCCTGAGGAAAAATACCAGGTACTGACAGGACTCCTGAGTGCCTCAGAGGGGAGCATGAAGAGCTAATAAGTGGATTAGTTTGGATAAGGAGCGTGTTTTTACAGTGAGAACAACTGCCAGGTAGAATTATAATCTTTCAATATCCTCAGATTAAGACTGAATAGCCTTACGGAAGTTTTAATCTTTTGGAGATAACTTTTCCATTCAGGTAACTATCACGACTACATCAATGCTGTATGGAAAATTTGAGTAGATGTTCTGTCCTTGCCATATACGTTCAAGCCTCATTCTTCTCTGTGGCTTGTCTAGGGACTAGGGACACTCAAAGTTAGCACTGGTTAGTGATGGTGTTAGCTAAGCTTAGCCTCTTTGCAAGCTTTTCCTTAGTACATCTGGTGTAGTTGCTGTACCCCATCTTTCTGGCTAGCATTCAATCCTGCCCTCCCTGCCCTAGAGGTGGCCTCTTTGTCTTTGGCCACATTCCCCACAGCTCACTCCTCACCTTGCCTAAGTATTTCTGGGGAGCAAGAAGCCTGCCCTAGATGATAAGATTTCTCCCTTCCTACAAGCAGAGGCTCAGAGGGGAAGGGTGGACAGAGATGGGATCACTGCTTGCAGTGCTGGGGTGCACAGGGTATGAGGGCTTAGGGGGCTGCAGCCCTGGGCTTCGGCTAAAGGAATCCAGGCCATCTGGCAAAGAGGCGGACAGAGCTTGCCTGCGCTCCCAGCTTCCTGACTTCTGGTCTCCACCATGCCCTGCTATCCAAACACAAAGGACAGAGCAGCAGGGTTGCAGTCACAGTCCAGCAAACCTTGTGCACAAGCTAAAATAATTTTAGCAGGGAGGGCAGGGGCATGGTAGGAGGTGCGTGCTTGCTAAGCGCTAAACCTGTCCTGCAATATGGCTGTCTGTCTTTCCCTTTCCAGGATCATTCCACCTCTGGGCTGTTCTACACTGTTGCTGTACATTAGCATAGCAAGAGCAGGTTTTTTTTCCCTTCTTAAAAAAAAAAAAAAAGGCAAGGAGGAATAGATTTGGCCCTCAGAGCACAGTGTGTCAGACAGAAAGGTATTTGGTAGTAGCCCATCTGTTCTTCAGGAATGGTGGCCTAAATCTCGGGTACAGCACACTGGTATCCACAAAAGTCCTGGGTACCACTGGCTGCAGCAATGCAGACATTGAGCGTGGAGCACAGAGGCTAGCTTGCAAAACATGAGAGTGCCAGTGTTGCTTGTAAAAACGTGTCTGGCGTGGGCTCCCTGACACATAGTTCCTTGCAAGTAGTCTCCATGGGAGTCCTGCTGCAGGCTTCTAGGCAGGAGGTCGGGGTGGCTGGCTGTCTCACAGGCACTGACTAATGCTTCTAGCAGCAAAAGTAGCTCTTCTCGCTCAGCCTCAGGCTCCTTCATGGGTTTTTCCTGGAAGTGCCACTTACCATACTGAGTCCCCAGGATTGGCTCTGCTCTATGAGGCTTCCTGCGGGGCTGCTGCCTCCCAGCTTCCCAAGTCAGCTCTGTGTGGTACTGTGCAAAAGAAGAGCCGAGTTGTGATGTCTGCATGGGAACATTTGCCTTAACTAAGTCCAGGATAAGAGTGGATTTAAGTGCTTTGGTTTATAAATAAACAGCACTGTGGCCAAGGTAGGTTTAAGCAGAGCTGGCAACAGCTCTACTTGGGAAGGGATCTCTTTACCACATGGCCTGCTGTTGGACTTCCTGTTGCATGCTAATCCCTTAAGCCTGCTTTAGCTCTGTTAATTTTCCTTCTTTCCTTTTTTCCCCAATGGGCTGTCTCGGTGGCGTGTGAATGCCAGTGTTCCTCGGCCAAGCGTGTGCCTGCGGCTGGGCCAAGCATCCAGGCTGCCTTCCGAGCACCGGGTACCATGTGGCAGGGCCCCAGGGATGGTGGTGCCTGAATGTGTCCCATTCTCTCTGTCTTACAGGCTCTGCAGTCTGCGCCTGAAGAAACTCACGGTGCTGAAAGAGCTGGACAAAGAGCTGAGCTCTGTGCTTATCGCTGTGAAGATTCAGGTAGGCTCCTCTCCTTGCTGCTGCCTCATGGCAGCAAGCCCATCCTTGTGCCCTCTGTGAAGTGCTGGTCTGCATGTCCCTTGCCTTGTGCCAACCTCTTGCTTCTGTCTTCGTTAGCCGCTAGGGAGATTTTGGCTCTCAGGCAGGTGGGAGTGATGCCCCAGGGACAGCAGTAAGCTGCCTGGTGCTGGTTTCTATCAGGGATGAATTTGGTTAGGCCTCTGTACTGGGACAGAGTGTGTCTTGCTTCCCTGCCTGCCTCAGCCAAGGCCCTCCTCTTGAGCTGCTGTTTGGAGTTTGGCATCCCCTACCCCACCGTTTCTGACCCCTTAGACGGGCTGGGTGGTTTCTGGCAGTGCCCTCCATCCAGATCCCCACCCTGGGGAGTGAAGGGTGGGAAGGGAAGCATGCAAGGGATCAGTGGTTCTGTGCATGACTTCTGCTGACATTTGCACCCTGTGTGATCTCACTGCTGCCTCTGCTGTCCCCTCCTTTTCTCTGTGCATCCCTGCTAGGCCTGGTGCCCCTACTCTGAACCAGGCAGAGGGGAGGGGAGAGGATCTTTGTCACCAAGGGGAGAGGGAATTTGCCTCCATCCTGGTATGTGTGATCCTCCCCCTTCCCTCTCTGCAGCTGGTGGTGAAGAGATGGGTCCCTGTGGGTGCAGGCACATCCTTTCCACTTGCCAAAGGACACCATGGAAGCAAGATGCCCCTTGAGTATACTGTCCTCACCACAGCTCCCCCAACCCAGCTAGGATGCTGGTGTCCTTCTTTCGTTCTTGTCAGCTAGCAGAAAAGCTGCTGATCCCATTGAAAGCACCGTGGGGCGGGAGCTCAGCAGCTTTGCACTCCCACAGAGCTCTTTGTGCCGTACACATTAGGATCTAAATCCTGGATTAGTGCTGGAAGCTGCAGTATTAGTGGAGCTCTGGGAGCTGGGGTTTGCCTTCATGGCAGACCTGATTCACTCGCACAGAAGGAACTGAAAGCGAAATGTGTGAAACCCAGGGACTCGAGTGAGGACAGCAGGAGGACGCTGTCCTCCACACGCTATTAGTCAGTGTCCCACTTTGCTGGCCTGTGTGTATGGTGCCATTCAGGAGAGCTGAAAGCACTGAGCTTTCAGCCCCAAAACCCCCGAGACCTGTGCTCCTTTGGTGGGGGCCTTAGCAAGGGAACAACCTGGGCAGGAGAGAGCTGCCTGGCCCCTCAAATTGCGGCAGCAATCAAGGCTCGGCCACAGGTTCCAACAGCACGGGACTGGAGGGCTGGGAGCAAGCTGGGGGCTGTGGGTCCCTCAAGGTGGGGAGGGCTAGGCTGGTCCCTCATTCCTTTTATCTCCTGCACTGTTGGCCCAAGATGCCTGTGTTTCTCTGGACTGGGGAACCTTGGGCTCCTGTGCAGCCCCCCTTATGCTGGGACTGTCGTGTGCTGAGCATGTATGTCCTCAGCTGCCCCTTCTCTCATGCACTGCAAATGTGAGACTGAAAGAGGCTGCACAGTGGGACTCAGCTCTTTAAGACAGATCACCTCCATCCCTGCCACACGCCAGCCTTGCACCCTGTTGGCAAAAGAAATTAACAGACCTCAGCAGTGACTATTTGAGGCCACAGGGGCTCTTCACTGCAGTGCTCCCTCCTTTCCCTGCCAGGGAACGGAGGCTGCATTCAGGGTCTTAATTTAAACATGGTCACCTCCTCTCTGAGTGGCCACATACCCATGGCTGCATGCTGGTGTAGGCTACCTGCGAAGCTGAAGGAAGCTGGAGGAGAATGCTTCTGCCCACATTACCCTGTGGCTTGACACTCATTGTGGGAGTGGGGTGGATTTGTGTGCGTCCCCAGGCTGCTTTCACCTGCCTGGTGAAAGGCAGGGTCGGGGACTGCTGAGCCTTCCTGGAAGGCAGATGGAAGCTGTAGGCAGCTTCAGCGCAGCCTGCCTACAGAATGGCCTCAGATGGATCCATCCCTCCTGCTCCTCTCCTAGGTAACAGATGAGTCACGCTAGCAAGAAGCTGTTTGAAGGCTGCTCAGTGAGTGTTGCCATCTCCATCTTTTGGATGGAAACAGCTGATGCATGTAATTTGTGGGGGACCTGCAAGTTCCCAAGGGGGCAGCTGGGGACTAGTGGAAAGGGGAGCTGTATTTTCTTTTCAGTAGTAGCTCTGTTGGGTTAAGGAAGTTGCCTGTCAGGAAGTTGCTGCTCTGAAAGGCAGGTTGCATGGATACAGAGCTCTGATCCTGCCTGAGTGGGGCTGGCACTAAGACAACAGCCCCAGTGCTGGACACACTCTGCTCAATGAATGTATGTGACCCAAAAGATAGTGTAAGCCTGTCTAGAATATCTGATCTCCTCACAGTGATCATGCCCTTCTGGTCTTAAAAGGCAGCTTCCGAGTGTGGCATGAGCTGTTGCCTGCTCCTTCATCTGAAACTTTGACTGCTGTCAAAGGACTAAGGGAGTTTTCTATGTCTACAGAACATACCCATTTCCCAGAGGTGATTTGAATATTTAACATTCAGTGGCTTCCAGTGAGATAAAGTCTGAACTACTGTGAAAAAGGGAACTTGTATCACTTGAATGGTTTTTAAACCCTTATCCCTCATTATTTGCTTTAACAGACTGGAAATGTCATAGAGCTTTTCCTTCTGTATATTGTTCAGCATGGTATTAAGAGACTCAAGTGTGCCTGGCTCAGCTCCGTAAAGGTGCAGCTATCTGTCTTGGCATTGTAACTGATTATGGTGTGAAGGGAAGCATGGTGCTCCCTCTCAGCAGAGAGACTTACTATAATTCAGAAACACCCACTCTTGAGCTGTGAATAGAGGAAACAATCAAAGAAAGAAGAAAACAAGCCCCAGCACTCCCAGAACTTTCAGCTTCTGTGACAGGTGCTGTGGGAGGGGTGCAGATCCTCCTGCAGCTGCTTGCAGAATGTGGCTGGTGACTCAGGTTCGACCCTTGGTGCTGCTGTAGAGGGATGATGCTGGCAGCCCCTACATAGCAAACCAGAACATGTGCTACAGAATAGGCCAGGCTGAGAAGCTCGTTTGCCTCTGCCAGGCCTGCCTGCTGCCCTGGCCCTGCTCCCTGCAGGAACTTGGATTTTTTGGTCCTTCTCGCTATGCGTGGAAAGTACATGCAGAGTTTTCTGTCTACACCTCGCTCATGCTTTGTTTCTAATTTTTTTGCAACCACTTGTAGGATTTTCCACTCCTGCCTGAGTAATCCCAGCTACCCCCTAAATAACTAAATTTGCTGATGGTATTTAATGGGCTATTCTCTCCCAAGTGCACCTTTAGCTTGAATTCTGGGTAGTGCTTTGCTGTCTGCCTTGGTCTGGTCTCCCATACTATGTTAGTTCTCTCTCCTTTTCCAGGTTTAGTATGCTCTTCTAGCCTCAAGCCTGTGTTTTAAAAAAGACCCATCAGGACAGATTTATACCTGAAATTGGGGATTGTACCTTGCAAACCAGACCTGGGCATCATGCGCCTGTGTATAGTAGTGAAAGGTCCTGTATATTTTCAGTCTGTTAGCTAGTGAAGATCTGTGACCACAAGCTCTCCCTATTGCTTTTCATTTCCTTGACAGTCTTTGTCATGATCTTCACTGTAACAGTCTGATGTTAAGTTTTCCTGTAGTACTGATGGTGATACTCAACTGTTCTGCTGAGAAATTGGTCTTGCCTGATTCTTGAATTGCAGAATAGCTGAGCTACATCAAGTGCTCAAGGCCATGTCCAGCTGAGGTTTGAGTTTGTCAAGGGATGGAGAACTGTTGGTCTTTCTGTGTCCTGTCCCAAGGTTTGACTGTACTCATAGAGAAAAAAAAGAATACCCCAACATCTAATGGTAATTTCCCATGTTCCAGCTCATCCCCCTTGCCTCTCACTCTGTCCCTGTGCACTTCAGAGGAGTTCACTTCTGTCTTCTCTGCACCCTCCTGCTAAGTGTCTGTAGGCAGCTATTAAGTACCCCTTCACCCACTCTTTTACCAGCTGAACAAACCCAGCTTACTTGGCCTCTCCTCCTATGTCCTGTGCTCCAGCCCCTGACTATCCTGATGCCTTCTGCTGGACTTGCTGCACTTTGTCAATGTCTGTCTTGTACTGGGGAGCCCAAACTGGCTCTGGAATCCAGTTGTGATGTCACCAGTGCTGAACAGAGGGGAGGAATCCCTTTTCTCTGCCTGCACATTTGCTGAGGCCAAGATTGGTGTCATTGCTGCAACAGGGCATGCTGCCGATGTAGGGTTACCTTGACGGCCCCCAGAATCCCCCCTGGCCCTTCCTGCAGAGCTTGTCCTGCTGCCTGGGGTTCTTCCCAGGCAGCAAAGTTGTGGGATGTCCTAGGGACGGACTTTGCTTTTGCCTTTATTGAACTTCATGAAGTTTGTGTTGACCTTACTGGAAATCCCAAATTCTTCTTAACTCCCTGTTGCTGATAGGCAGGTAGTAGCCCCCAGATGCTAGTTTCTAATCTGTTTCATTGGAGCAATGCTAGTTTCTGCTGGGTTGTGGTTTGCTCCTGAAGGTGATCTAGTGTTTCCTACTGGATATGTGAGTGCCATCCATTTCATGAAACCTAGCATACCTTGCAGGCTGAACTTGAGCTGTAGGTAGTGGCTTTGCCTTGCTGAGAGGCCTGTACCTCACGCATTTGTCTAGCCCTTTTTTTACCCCATGTCTGAAGTGCTATGCTCCATGATGCCCTGGGAGCTGGTCCTCTGAGCTTAGACATTATGATCTTTCTCCCTTTATGTATGACCCCACAGGCCACGTATCTCCTAGGGCTTGAGCTCAGCCAGGTTGTTGCACCCATAAAGAACTGGCCCGGACCTAAAAAGTGCTGCTGTTTAGGGGTCTCTGAGCACCGCTGCTGCTCCCTTCTGCTTGTGTTGTGATAATGAGCCAGCCTTTGTCGCAGTCCTTGCAATGCCACGTGGATGTGCACCGGCATTTCACTGAGGGCCAATGCCTAGCATTGGAGCTGGGTGTGTAACTTCCATAGTGGTAAATGACAGTAACACACAGGACAGCAATGTTTATGAAACCTTCACTTGCTGGACGCACCACCCAGGCTGTCCTCACCTTTCCTTTGCTGTAACTCTATCCCCAGAAATAGCATCTTCAGGAGGAATAATTGCACCAGTATGTGTATTTTGATGAAAGAATGAATCTTTGGTGGATAATCTCTCTGCAACAAACAGCAAATGGTAAATGTGCTAAAGTAAATGGTCACTGTCGTAGTGACCACCTATCATCTCTTATTAAAGAAGAGTTCAGGAAGGAAGAGTCAGTGCATTCTTGGCCAGGAAAGCTCACAGATAGTGAAGGGGATGAGCTCCACTGTCTCTTTTCAGTTTTAGGAAAAGGTTTCACAGGAAAGCCTCACTCCCAAGCACAGTTGCTGGGATCAGGGTTGCAGACAGCTCAGACTTGGCCTCTTGAAAACTGAAGACTGTTTCACTAGAGCTTGTCTTTGGTTGGTGTCAGTGAGAACTGTAATGCTGCATCATTGCAAAACATGGAGGCCTTTCTTGCCTCCCTTCTGTAGGTTGTTTGGTTTTTTCCTTCCTAGCACGGGTAACACCAGCATGCAAGAGGTGCAAGAAAGGCCTTACATCAGCACCTCCCAGGCTTGCTGGACCGTGCTGAAGTTCCCATCAGCAAGCTTCCTTGGTGCTCACCGGGTGCTGAAACATGCCTGTGCCCATTGTCATTCTCTTTGATTGCAGAGAGGATGTAGCTGTGGTCTCCTTTACGGTGCCACCTGCATGCTCCTGTCGTGACTTCTGGGGCTGCTGTCCAAGTTGCAGTGGAGATGAAGAGCTGGGGGCTCTAACCTCACCTAACATCAGCCAAATCTAGGATTTGCCTAAGTTGCCGAAGGGTCTCTAGCCATGGCCAACTTAGGATCCTGCTGGCCAAGGCATCTGTCAGGATCAAGCTGGGAAGCATGTGGGGATGCAGTGAGGTCCTGGGAAGGAAGGGGCAACATATATGAGGTGGGACCTAGTTCCTTTTAACTGCTGTGCCTATTTGGTTAGCTTTGACCCATCTGCTTGCTACTCCACAGTTTAAATTAAGGAGGGCTCACAAAAGCAATGGTAACTGATTTGCAAGAACAGCTGTACTGGCCTATCCTGTTGCCTCCCTAAATCAATGTCTCAGCTTGCTGGCACATTCACAGGGAGGCAGGAGAGAGTGAGGAACCATCATGGGCTATTTTATGCTTGGAGCTGGTCCCACAGCCCTGCAGGGACACAGCCAGAGGGCATGGGCCTTTTGGGAGGTCTGTGCGTTGTGCCACCCTGCGACTGAGAGAGCCTGGTGCATGCAGTCAGCATTTTTCATCCCTGAAGTCATTCAGTGTCTCTGTCAGCAGCCAAGCCATAGAGATAGTAAAGATAGGACAGAAGTAAAGGAAAGAGTTGGAGTGGGCACATGGTTAGAGTGCCTCTCTTACTGCTCTCCTAGGGCAAAAACCCATTTGTATACGTGGAGAGATAAGGATTGCTGCCCAAGGAAAAGACAAGGAGGAGTTTTCTGAGACACAAGCTAGGCAAGTGGGGGGATCCCTGTTCCCCTGAGACATCCTGCCTTGGTCCCAGCAGAGCCATCTTACCAGCTGTGCCTGGGCAGGGGTCTGCACTGGGTCTGTCTGCTGGGGGGCAGAGATGTGCTCCAGCACCTGTCCCTTTCCTGGCTAGGCAGCGTGTCAGGACCCTTTCCTTCCCCTGCTGGTGCTGTATGCATGGCTCCCTCTGGCTCTAGCAGTGTACCCCTCCACAATGTCTGGTGGGCTTCAGGTGCAAGGACCCAGATTAAGCAGAGCAGGTTTGGGAGGACCAAGTGCTCCCTGGCAGGTGGGCAAGGAGAAGGGGCTTTTGGAAGCTCAGGAGAAACTGCAGGCTTTTGCAAAGCATTGATTGGTGTGTGTAAGGTGGCTCTGCGAGGTGGAACAGAACAGAGTCAAGGCACTGGCTTTTTCCTTGTGGACTGTCAACACCGTTGACTTGTGTGTGTGGTGCAAGTGGAGTCTGTGGCCAAGCTGCTCCAGCTTAGCTGTGTGCGTCTACCAATCTTGTTGTAGGGTTCAAAGCGAGTCCTGAGATCAAATGAATACGTCCTCCCGCCTGGTGGCCTGATGGAGACCGAGCTGGAGCTGACCTTCTCACTGCAGGTACCTTGTGTTGCCTGGTCCCCTGGGCTCCCTGGTGCTCCCCTTACCTGGCATTTCTCTGCAAGCACGGCTTTGGGGGCTCAGTGTGAAGGGGGTAGCCTCTGAGGAGGGGCCTCTTGTGGTTGCCCATGCTCAGATCATAACAGCACAGATTCCTGCTGCTGGCCGGCTGCTCCATTGCTCCAGGGGGTTGTTTTGCTGGGCATGGGGATTTGGAGGATGATGTGGTGTGCAGGTGGGCTTTGAGGAGCACCTCAAAGCTCAGCAGGTCAGGTCTTGCTGTACATCAGCACTGAGGAAGAGTTTTCTACCTGTGTGTCAAGCTGAGCCCTGCCCTCATGCTGCTATCTTCCCTGTGCTTCCCTTCCCCAGTACCCACACTTCCTCAAGAGAGATGGCAACAAACTACAGATCATGCTGCAACGGAGGAAGAGATACAAGAACCGCACGATCCTGGGCTACAAGACCCTTGCAGTGGGCATCATTAACATGGCCGAGGTACAGGGTGCTGGGAATAGAGGGGAGCTTTGCACGGCCTCCCTGTGCCAGCGCTGGGAAGGGAGCTGGGCTGGCTGGCTGGTGCTCGGCGCTGTGAGTGCTCTGGCTTGTTGGCTAGTTGTAAGACAGAGGGGGTGGGCTGCCAGCTGCCATTGTGTCACCCTGGCAGGGGGCTTGTCTGTCTGTCTAGGTGATGCAGCACCCGACGGATGGCGGGCAGCTTCTGGGCCTCCACAGCAACATGAAGGATGTGAACATCCGAGTGGCTGAAATCAGCATCTACTCTTTGTCCAGTCAGCCCATTGACCATGAGGACGGGAGCGTCCCCTCAGGTCCTAAAATTAAAGCTTCAGGTGTGTTAGCACTCATCACAGACTTGAAGGCAAGCGTTTGGGACAGGACATGGGTAACGGAGAGCGTCCCCAAGTGCTTGCCAGCAATACCAATCATTTCACTGGGGCCGTGACAGGTGTCATGCTTAGCTGTGGCATCTGCACTGTCTGCTTTCAGATCGCTCCCCAGACATTGATAACTACTCTGAAGAAGAGGATGACAGCTTCTCCTCAGAGCAGGAAGCCAGCGATGATGCTGTGCAGGGTCAGGTAAGGGAGGCCTGGCAAAGTGGCTTATGTCCTGGTCCCATTTCTGGGGCAAGTCAGCGTTTGAGGGTTTTGATCACCCTGAGCCCTCTCATCTCCCTTATAAACATTTGTCATGGTTTCAGAGGGCAGAGAGCCACAATACCTGACAGCAGGAAGAAGTGTGGACTGCTATCAAGTCCATGGTGGGGCAAGGGACTTTGGAGAGCCATAGGTCTCACCCATCTGTTCTTGGGGCTGTCTGGTCTGCAGCATAAAACCCCTGCTGACCCCCTTCCATCTTGCACCATGATTCTTTCCCATCTCCCTGTGATAACAGGCCAGAGGTTGTCCTCTCTCAGAGAGAGAACAGAGATTTTAGGAAGAAGTACAGTCTGGGCCTGAAAATAGTTAGAGGTGGCAGACCCATTCCAGCCCTGTGATGAGCTGTGCCACTGCTGTTTGCTGTCCTCTTGTTGTGGTGCTTACACTCAAGGCCAAAAAAGACTTGTGGTAGCGTGCTGATCAAGCACAGGGACAAACCCCTATTCAGGGTCCTCCGCATTACTTGTTCCATCGTGCAGGGTTAACACATCAGGGCCCCATGTCCCTGGGAGCTGTGTGTGTTGTTGAGGCTGATCCCTGGAAGAACACTTTTTGTGAGTGCAGGTACTGTGCCCACTGAGCTAACCCTGGAGAGGGGAGAGCAGGAGAACAACACATGGGTCACGGGGAGGCTGGCAAGTGCAGAGAGAAGAGTTTTAGGTTGTAACAAGGACTGTTGCAGAAAGCTACTGTCTCCCCTCTGAATCTTGCTGGTACATGTCCCTCTGGAGGGGCCTGAGGGCAAAGGTGCTGGGGAAGAAGGTCTACTGGGGGACAGTGCTAAGGAGGGAGAAGGAGCTGCATAGAGAGGTGGGAGAAGTGAGAAGCAAAACTCTGGGAGCAGAGTGGACCAAAGCTTTTCAAAATGGGGGGCAAGTGTGGGAGAGGGGAACTTCTAGGAGATACTGCTCCCTGCACTCTGAGTTGCTCTGATGTGATGTGACCTTTTGCCTGCAGGATCTGTTTGATGAAGAGGATGACTTGAGGAAAACCAAGAAGGCTAGGAGGAAAATGATCCGAACCACATCAATGACCAGGGTAACATCAGCATTTACAATGTGAACAAAGGGATGGAAGGGATTCACTTCCTACCCTTCCTGCTGGGAGTGAGGAGGGTTTGGGGGGGATGCTGGCACTGGTGCAGAGCAAGGGAGAGAGCCCTTGGCTCTGAGAAGGGGCAAACCTCTTGCCATTAATGAGTTAGCTTGCTGCTCAGAGATGTACCGCAGCTCACAGTCTGTACTGTGTTTAGCCTGGATTCCTATCAGTGATCATCTATGTACAACACAGTTTTGACTTGCTACTGTGACATGGTTTCTTCTCTCTCCCTCTCCGAGGAAGGGGAAGGTTGTCACAAGGAAGGGTGAACCATTAGCAGCTCCTCCGCCTGTCAGCAGAAGTGGGGAGCTGCCCTGCCAGCCCCCTGCTCTCCAAGTATCTCCTTGTTCCCATCTGCTTCAGCCCTGCAGGTCCCTGGGCACCTTCTTCCCGAGTTTGTTCCCTATCTTTTCTTGCTTGAAGGCAGCATTCCTTCAACCAGGTGGTCTGGGGAGAAAAGGGATATAAATGGAGAGAAAGTGCTATTCCAGCCCATAGCAGAGAGTCTGAGTCCTTGGACCCTCCCTCATGCCCAGATACAGTGGTTTCTTACGGAGTCCAGATTTAGTCCAAATCCTACAGCAAATTTAAAGAGCAAGGGAGGTAACAGCTGACCTTGGGCCTGTGGACCCAGAAGGGAGCTGATGGCATGTTAAAGAGTGCAACCGTGGCCTGTATGTTAGTCATCTTGTAACACGGTTTGATAGATTTGCTGATCTTTTTTCTTCCTTTGTTTTGTTTTAGCAACCAAACTTCAAGCAGAAATTTGTGGCTTTGCTGAAGAGGTTTAAAGTGACAGAGGAGGTAAGAAGTGGGAAGGCTGTCCCACCTGGTGGTGTCTCCTGCAGATGTGTAGGTGTCAGAGTGCTGGTTCTCACTCACTGGGAGCGCAAGGCATGAGCTGCAGGTGCTCAGGGGTGTTAACAAAGGTGGTGTGAGACCACTGTGTGGCACAGACTGGGCCTTGGCTTTTCCAAAGCCTTCTACCCCAAGAAGGCAGCTCTGAGCCTCATGCTCAAATAAAAAACACCTTCCTGCTGGGGAGAGGGGCCGGGGGAAGAAGGGTGCTGTCATAGACTGGCTCTGCCCCAGGAGCTGGCATTGCAGGGGCAATCCTGTTCACAAATGAGAGCAGGCTAACATCAGCCTGCGGGTAGCTGGCCTTGGCTGGAAGCCTGGACTGAGTGTGCAGCACAGCCCATGAAGGTCCTCCCAGGTGTCTTAACTCCTAGTAAGTATGAAGGGTGTCTGAGACTGCTTTGGATGTCGTACTCATGGCACCCTCCTTTGGCCCAGTGACAGTGTCACGTGCTTCTTCCACAGCCTGGATTTGGCTCCCTGAGGTGGGAACAGTGCTGTGGTGTGCCTTGTGGTTGGGAGGGAGCTTTTATGTGCCTGGCCTGGGATGCAGGTGTCTCCATATCTCTTCATTGCCCTCTGGGCTTGGTCCCACAGGTCCTGGACTCTGACCCTGTAGACCAGACCCAGGAGGTGGAGGAAGACCTGGGCTTGCTCTATGACAGCCTGGAAGAGTGCAACAACAGTGACAGCGGCCCAGAGATTGAGGACAATGAAAGTGTGCACAGCACACCCAAGCCCACACTGAGGTAAGGGTTGCAGGGAGTCACAGGCCAACAGTGCAGTCTATGGAACCTGGAGAAATGCCCTCTGACACTTTCTGTTGCTTAGGCTAATGCAGGCATTGTCTTGTCTCCACTCCCATCGCCGTCTTCTATTGGCACCACTGAGCTCCTCAGTTGCATATCCTCTTTAGTAAACTCAAAACTGCCCATTAAAACTGGCTTCCTTCACATTTAGTCTCATTTAATTTCCTGCCAGCCGAGCATCTGGTGCTTACTGATCTGCTGGAAAAGTACCTACTTGATCTAAGCCACTACTGTTCCCAGCTCTCCTATCTTTCTGCTGGCAGTCCTGGCCTTCGCAGGGCTCTCCACACTGAAGCATGCCTGTCTTTTGAGCACTATGTGACTGCATAGGCCAGTCCTTGTGTCCCTGTGAGATCTGCATGCTGCGTTCCGACCCTTTGTGGAGACATGTGACTAGCAACCATCAGTGATATTCCTCACCCCATTCCCCAGGCACCCAGTGGCTTGACTTACTCTGCCAAGCACTGCTGACTTGGCACAGAGGTCTCCAGCGGACCATGCAGTGAAACCAGGCTTTTCTCCCATGTGATCTGCATTCACCTGGCCTCTCTGCTCATGGCTGTTCTGTTTCCGTGCTGTCCTTTTGTGAGAAAGTTGCCTTTTATTGTCTTTCTACTTGGCTGCCTCACAGTGTGCTGGGTCTCTTCTAGCCAAGCCAAGCTTACTTGTCATTATTATTTCTATAGTTCAGTATTTAAATATGATTTGGATTAGTTGGAATCCCTGCTGAAGGTACTTAGCAGGGGTAGCAGACTTGGTCTGCCGCAGGCAAACTGTTTGAAATTAAATCTGCTGGATTCAGGAACTCATGGGGCACTGGGGAAGAAACAGGAACATGACAGCAGTCATGTTTTCCACAAATCCACAAGTCGTTGTGAAGGAGACAGCAGGCATGCGAGCAAGGAGGAGCTGCTTAGGTGGTCTGCTTGGACTCCAAAAGGAGTTTCACGTGGTCTGTCTGATATCAAAGGAAACAAAGGCACTGTGGGAGAAAAAGGAAGGTCTTTTTGTGGTCAGTTAGTGGTTTATGTATGCAAACTATGTAAAACTAAGTAAAACTATGTAAACTGTAAAAGTCTGTTGAGAGTATTTAAATATAAGACCCTGCCCTGGTTCTGCAAGTGCCTACTTGCAAACATCTGGTCATTGGGAGAGCATCCTAGAGGAACTGCTGGTTTGTGCTTGTACTTGCTGTTACAGTCTTCCTTGGGTGTTTGCTGCTGTCTCTGGTAGGACAGCCTATTGGGCCCTGGGCTGGTTTTCAGCCTGTTCATGAAGTGTCCCTAGCTTGGTTTGCCCTCCAGTGCCTCAGTTTCTGGCAGTGCTGAGTGTGTATCCCCTTGAAGTCACATTACTGGGTCTGTACTTTTTCTAAGGAGATGTGGGATCTGACTGCTAAGGTCTTTAGTGTAGACTGCATGGTTCCAAGGCCCTGCATAGCCTTATCAGCTGGTGATGACCTTCCAGCCCAACCTGTAAATTCAAGATGTGATCCTCATGTTGGATTTATTTATTGTCATAGACAGCCTTGCTAGATACTGTGAAGGTCTGTGTGGAGCAAGGGCATTAAAGTAGCCCTTAAGGGTGAGCAGTGGCTGGTGCACTGGATTGAGCCAGTGGCGTTAGGAACAGATAGCCATCCTTTTGATCAGCCGCGGGGGCCACGCAGCTGTAGGCTGCTCCTGCACTGGGGTGAAACTGGAGCTAGAGCTGAGGCTGTTAGGTAAGACCTCAACAGTCAGAGCCTTTGATTGAAGATCAGAGGTGAAGGAGCAAATGTCTCCATAGGTGACTGGGAAAATGGTGGGGGGAGAGGGGGATAATTCATTGAAAACAGAAGGAGGTTGTGCAGAAGGGCTTGGATTTACATAAATCTCAACCTGCTGAGACTCAGGCTCAATCATGTCTATAGGAGAGCCTTTAAACTGCGAAACGGGGAAAGCTGAGAGCTGCAGAAGAGCTCTGTGCTCAGTGTGACATATCCTCTAGGGATGAAAGCTTCTGAAATGCAAGTGAGAGAGGACAGAAACAGACACAGCTTCCATGGGGAAGGGGGAGACAGTCCCATTTAAATGAGGTATTGAAAGCTAGACCAAGTGTATACAATCTAGACACATTCAATGTCTAAGAAAAAGGAGGGGATGAAGATACCTTTTTGAGATGCCAGTGGCACCAGGGGTATGTCATGTTCTGGTGGGATTACAGGGACAGTACAGAGGAGTGTGGGACAGATGCTGATTGGGGAGTGAATTATTAGAAAACGTACATATTTCTCTGGTTTGACTCTTAAGTTACTAACATAGTCTGTATGGATTGAAATTGCTGGCCGAGAAAAGGCAGGTGTAGAATAATGACTGTACAGGGTGGTGACAATGCCTGAGATCCCGTAGCAGAGATTGGAGAGGTGGAGAGAGCTGAAATATGTTAATAACAGGAGACATCATTTACCTCTGTGTGACCTGGAGAAAATGTCCCACCAGGGCACAATGGCACAATTCCAACTCTAAACCTGGAGCTTTGGTAAATGAACGTGTCGTGAAGCAGCTGGTCATGGAGCCAACGAGAAGAAAATCAAGCCTTGACTTCCCCCAGCCAGTGTATAAACACTGCTTCTGAATTGCTGTTCTGTGGTGGGGGCCATCATTTACTGAGATGAAATGTCCTTGTAGGAGCAGTAAAAGCAAAGAACCTGACAAACACTGTTGTGCCTGGCAGCACATTGTGCTGTATACAAATAAGGAAACATGTTAAAAGGACAGTAAAAGGAGCAGCCAGGATGTTCAGAGGTCTGTAGGTATCCTGCAGAAAGCTGCAGATACCTCCAGTTGAGGACAGTGGAAAACAATGGAAACTCTAGCAGAGTCCTAACAGGAGAACTGCTCTATATCCTAAGCCTCTGTGGCCGTCCCTGGAAACCTGCAATGTGGTATCCCCATCTGCACACCAGGCAAATCAGGAGAAACTTTTCCTGGGAGTTAGTGAGCAAATACATACATACAGCTTAGAGGGAAGCTAGCTCAGATCTTCTGCAGGAAAGTCACACGTTGCAGATGGGCTGCAGTTGCTGCAAGGGTCCTGGGAAAGCTGACAGGTGAGATCCAGTGATAGAGCCTGCTTGTTTCCTAAAGACTGGTCTTTGAGCAGCCCACAGGATGTGGAGAGGGTCCTTGGCAAATAAATAATGGATGGAAAAAGGGGAAACAAAGGTGGAAGCTCCCACTGTGGTGGCAGAGCCAGTCCTGCTGCCCCAAGGGAGTTCCTGTGTTGACCATTATGACTTGGAAACGGGACCTTGGAGCCGCACAGTGCAGCTCTACCAAAACATCAGCTCAGAGACCTAAAAAAAGGCAAATTTAAGTGCTGGGGAACAAAAGAGGACATTGCTGTGCTGCTGTGCTACCTGAGGTGTGGTTCTGTGTGCAATACTGTGGTCTTCAGAGCCCCAGGAAAGGGGAAAGCAGAAAGGGAAAGTGGAAGCTGCTGCTGGAAGTATGCAGCAGCAGCAGTCACAGGCAATGAGCTCTCCCTGGAAAAGGGGGAGCAGAAGGGAAGGCAGCAGAAATCTGTGGAAGCTGTGGTGGTGCAGAGGGGGCAGAGAGGTTCAGCAGCACATTGGAGTTGCGGTGTTGACAGAGACCACACACCAGTGAGATGGGACAAGGTGGCAGTTCCTCACCCTGCACTGCAGTGGTGGGGGATCACCTGAGAGAGAAATCGTTGCTGGCTAGGAGACAGGGACCCTGCCTCCAACTCACTGGGGTCACAGGTCTAGTCCTGTTGGTCTGGGGTGGCCCCATCCTGTCCGTGCACCCAGCATTGTTGCAGCAGGCCATGGTGTGTGGGTCTGGCAGTCTGCTGGCAGGTCTGCATCTAGGCTGTGAGTTGCTCGGACACTTGGGTGTCTGGCCCTGTGTCCCACTGGGGACCTCTCCACAGTGCTTTGTGCTTGGGACAGGCTGGCGGGGGTGCGCTGGGATCATGGTGACTTCGTTCCTCTCTTATTCCTGCCTTTTTCTCTCCCGTCTGTCTGTCTGTCCGTCCGTCCGTCTGTCTGTTTCTCTGCAGGCGTTTCTTTGAGGGAGTCTCTCATTCTGGTTCCCAGACTGAGATCGGCAGTCTGCACAGCCAGAAAGGGCAGGATCAAGAGTCGGGCAGCCCTGTGAGTTATACCACCACCACCACCACCTCTTGCCCCCTTCCCTCCCCAGCCAGCCCAGCATCCCCGCAGTGCCTGCAGCTCCCTCTGAGACCACAGCTCCTGGCAGCACCTGCCTGGGGCTGCTCCTTCCCTTCTTTCCTCTTCTTTTTCCCAGCGCAGGCAGACAGGTAGTGATGGGGGGCATCCTCTGGGGCCGGTCCCAGGGGGACGTCGGGCTCCCCTGTGGGAGCGTGTGTTCTGTGAGGCCAGGCATGGGTCGCTGGCAGCTGCCCCGCTCGGGGTGCTCCATCCTGCTCTGACCCCACTCCATGTCCCCCAGGGTGAGGCAGACAAGCGGAAGCCGGGAGCGCTACGACCGCAGGAAGAGCCAGGGGTGGAGATCCCTGCAGTGGTGAGTCCAGGCTATGGGATGTGGAATAGGGCTGGAGCTCCCTCCGACCCCACCTTGCTTTTTGGGGTACCGGGGGTGCCCACCAGCCTGGGAGCAGGGCTGGGGGGGGACAAGTAGATTGGGCTGGAGAGCAGGGTTAGGGTCTGCAGAAGATGCAGCCCAGCCCTCTCAAGGCCCTGCAGCCTTGGCTCTCCAGCAGGGCCACCAGCTTTATCCTGGATGGGGGCACCCATGGGTGCAGGGAGCAGGGCAGGGAGAGTGACGTGTACGACATGATTGTGTGTGGCCCTCAGGAGCTGGCTGCAGAAGAGCCGTGTTCACGGCTGGCCCCCGCAGAGGCTGCCACGAGGGAGGGCAGCGTGGACAGGCTGGCCCAGCTGGGTCCTGGAACCAAAGCCGAGCTCCCCAGTGCCGTGTCCCCCAGGTAAGGTGGGTCTGTGCCCCATGCCAGGGCTGAGAGGGCTCTGTCTCTCTGGAGTGAGCGGGAGTTGTTGGAGATGGGATTTCCTCAACAGTGTTGCCTCTCCTGCTTCTCGCTCACAGTAAGGCAGACAGCAAGCAGTTGTGGCGTCCCCGTAGCACCTCTGTGAAGGACCGGCAGAGCTCAAAGGGACAGGGTGGCCGTGCCAGCAGCTTGGACAGCGAGAGCTCTCCAGACTCATGGCACAGCACGCAGGTGAGGTCCTGGAAGCCACCTCACCTGGAGGCTTCTCACTCGAGAGCCCTTCAGCCATGGGCAGAGCAGCCAAGGCAGCTGGTTGGTGTTAACCTTCGTGGTGATGCTGTCATAGGTGCCCCGAAAGTCTGTTTATGATCAGCTGAACCAGATCCTGGTCTCAGACGAGCAGCTCCCCGAGAGCATTGTGCTGGTGAATGTCGCCGAGTGGCAAGGGCAGGTGAGTAGGCGTGACGGGAGCTGGGTGCACGAGGGGAGCCGTAAGCAGGATCCCAGGGGATTCTCCCAACCATGGCAGGGTGTCCTAAGGAAACTGGCACCAGCTGTGCCCTCCTCTCCCCCGGGTGGCCCTTCCTCTGGGGAGACAGTGCATCTGTACAGTGCTGAGCTACAGGCACAAGACTCTGGCACGTCTTCTCTGTCACGTGCCACGCACCAGCATTGCTGGATCCTCAAAGCACGATGCCCTGAGCAGTCCCAGGAAGGCTGGTTAACGGACTGTACCTTGTGCCCTCACTGCTTGGTCCTGGCTCCCGGTGACTGCACTGGTCAGAGCTTTGTTGGATGCCCTGGCAGAGGTGCCAGACTCCCTCTGCTCTGCCACCAGGCCCTGGGAAGCAGCAGAGGTGCCGTTTCCCACTCAGAGATGGTAGACCATAGCCCACCGCTCCCAGGGAGCATTAACTGCATTGTCAGAGCTGGGGTCTCTGGGCAGGGAGGCATGTGAGGCTTTCCTGCCTCATGTTGATCACCATCGCGTCCATGTGAGGACAGACCTAGCCCCTGATGAGCACCTGCCTCCCCCATGCATGGAGTTGACTGCTGAAGGTGAGCAGGACCATGTATGTGTGTGCAAACATGCAAACAGCAGTTAAATAAAGCACAGGCGAGACCCCTTTGGGATCCTGCAGCTACGTCTGTCATCTAGAAAGTGCTGGAAAATCAAGGTGTAGGCTTTGTGGCAGAAGAAAGGGCTTCTCAGTGAGGTGGTGGAGTCTTGACCCAAGATGTGCAATCCTTGGCATGTTCCTGCTCTAGCTCTTGTCCTGATGGGGAAAAAAGGAGCAATGCCCATTTCCAGACACTGCTGTCATGGCATCTTCCAAGCCCCCTTGTCTAGCATGACTGCCTGTTTTACCACTGTTCGGTTACACGCAGACACCTGAAGAGGCACAGAAGGATTTTGCAGTGCCACAGTGGGAGAGAGCAAGAGAAAGGAATGAGCAGAGGGGGACTGAGCCTAGAGCTGGGCCCTGCTGTGGGATGGCAGGATGTAAATCTGAGGGTCCCTGGACCAAACCCTTTCTCTCAAGGAGCACAGCTTGGTTCTTGGGACAGATTTGCTCTTGCTGTTGCAGGGTGGTGACTGCTGCGCTCAAAGGCGAGAGCAGGGGGGTATGGCAGCCAGCCCTCTGGAGCAGAACTGGGAAGAGCAGGGATGCTCAGGCATGCAGCCAGGGATGACCTGGTGGTTTCAGCCTCCCTGCACAGGCGTGGGTGGTGACAGGGGCCCCAGCTCTATTCCAGGAGGCACAGGGGCCAGGGCAGGCATGGGCTGGTGCTGGCCAGCACAGCCATGCCCCCCACCCCAGGGTACCTTAACCCAAGCTCTCTGCATTGGCAGTACGTGAGTGAGCAGCTCCAGGCGCACAAGCAGTTGGTCGTATCCACCTGCTCCGTGGCGGACATCCAGGCAGCCTTCAACACCACCGTCTCCCGCATCCAGCGATAGTGAGTATGGCTTGGGCTCGGCCTGGCGGCTTCCTACGACTGCAGAGAAGGGCTGCGAAGGGCCCTGGCTCCCCCAGGGCTTGTTAGGACCCTTTGGGATTGTGGACACAACTATAGGAGCCGGTATAGGCCCTGGGGAAAACGGGGGATCCCAGGGCTGGTTGTGCCCACGGCAGCGCTCAGCAAGCTGGAAATTGTCAGCAATGGGTTTCTGATGCTGGCTCGGCTGGTTCGGCAGGGCGCGTCCCCTGCCCCCTGAGCCACTGCGTGTCCCTCACAGTCTCCTTTTCTCTCCCTTTGGCAGCTGTAACTGTAACTCCCACATGCCTCCCCCGGTGAAGGTGGTGGTGGCGGGTGACCAGAGCTACCTGAGCGTTGTCCTCCGTTTCTTCGTGGAGCAGCTGGCCAGCAAGACACCCGACTGGCTCAACTACCTTCGCTTCCTTCTTGTGCCACTGGGTGAGAGCCACCGCGAGCCGAACCCCAGGGTTGTCCTCTCCCACCACCCCGGGATCCCCTGCCTGGAGCCAACCTCGCCCTTCTCACCCGCAGGCTCTCACCCTCTGGCCAAGTACCTGGCCTCGGTGGATAACAAATACAGCACACTCTTCCTGGACACGGCATGGCGGGAGCTGTTCAGCAGGGCTGAGCCACCCATCGCAGGTGAGGAGCGGGGCAGGCTGGGGCCAGCAGTGCCTCGAAGGGGAGCCCAGCCGCCACCAAGACCCTCACGGCTCTTTGCGCCCGCAGACACTGTGGACATCGCGGGCCGCGTCGCCCAGTTCATCGCCGGAGCCAGCCTCTCTCACCAGCTCCCCATCTCTGAAGCCATGCTGACGTACAAGCAGAAGAGGTGAGCGTGGTCCCGGGGAACCTGTCCTGCCTCGTGCGGCCTCAGTCTGGGCTGTGCCCGGGCCAGGGCTGTGGGAGACGGGGGACAGGCGAGTGGTGCCTCGTGCTCTACTCCGCCGGCAAGCAGCGTGGTGCTGAGGGGAGCTGGGGTTCCACAGTGAGAGGCCTGCAGCGCCGTTCCCCTGCCACCCCCTGATGCGCTCGTCCCCTCCAGTAGCTGTGGGCTGTGACGGCCCCCGACAGTGGGAACCGGCTGCCAGGGCTGGGCTGGGCTGGGCTGGGGACCGCGAGCCGGCACTGTGCTGCCCAGGGGTTGACGCTCGTGTTTCAGCTGCGCTCTCACCTTTCCCTTCTCTTGGTTTCTGGCACCCAAGGAAGAGAAGTCTCTATTTTGATTTTTATATCAGGTATTGGCTTGTGCTTGCTGTGCCGCTGCCTGGCCCCCCCCCCCCCCCTTTCTCCCCATGTGCGTCCATCCCTCTTGCCGTGCAGAGGAGCCGTGACCCCAAAGCGGGGCAAGGCTGCCCTCCCGCATGCAAGCCCTCTCCCAGCACTGGAGGGGCTGACTCCTTGCCTCCTTGTGTAGTGTGCCCTGTGCTGCCATGTCGGGGACAGGGGGTCCCATGGGAGGGGAGGGCAAGAGGAGACTGTCCCAGGGGCCGTGAGCCAGCGTTGGCCCCAGCCAGTGCGGGGGTCCCTGGGCCACAAGGCTAGGCGTATGGCACACGGTGCTCAGCACACCCAGACCCTGACCAGCCTCTCTTCCACGTGCAGCCCTGACGAGGACTCCTGCCAGAAGTTTGTACCCTTTGTGGGGGTGAGTGCATTGAGGGGCCAGCAGGCAATTGGGTCTGGGGGGGGGCGGAGAGGGGAAGTGCACAGCCCTGTTGATGGTGGGGACCATCTAACTCATCTGTCCTTGCAGGTGGTGAAGGTGGGCCTGGTGGAGCAGTCCTTCAGCGCCTCTGGTGAGTCCCTGGGGACCCCCAGTCCCTGGCTCCCTTCTCCGCTGCGTGGAGGCCCTTGTTGGTACCCCTCAACCCCACCCCGCCGACCCACACTCTTCCTCCCCAGTGGACTCGGATGATGCCACAGTCTGCACCCCCTCCCTGCTGAGCTCAGCGCCAGCCACCGGTGGAGCAGCCCCCTATGGCAAGGAGACCGTCAGCACCCCACCACCATCCCCGTCCGTCAGCAGTGGCCTCTCAGGTGCCGGGTAAGGAAGCCCCACGCAGTCTGAGGCAGTGGGTGCTGGGGGTGGCGGGGTGGGAGGGTTTGAGGTGCTCGCTGGCGAGGTTGCCACATCCTGGGGTTATCGGGCCAGCGTGCGGCTGCGTGCTCCACGGTGCTGCCCGTCTTGCCCAGGTCTCTGAGCCCTGGTGTGGAGGTGATGGGCCTGCAGGTGGACTACTGGACAACACAAGGGCTGGAAAGGAAGAAGGAGGGCGAGAAGCGGGAGACGGGTATCAAGAACACGCTCAAGAGCAACTTCCGCTCACTCCAGGTCAGCCGCATCCCCGGCACGGGGGAGCTGGTGCCCCCGAGCACCATGGCCATGACCGTGGTCACCAAGGAGAAAAACAAGAAAGGTAACCAAGCCCACCCTGGGGTGCTCTCTGGACTGTGGGGGCCACAGTCAGTTGCAAAAAGGGCAGGGGGGGAGCCCACAGGAGGGCAGGGCTGAGACCTGGCCCAGCAGGGGCCAGTCAGTGCAGCCAGCCCTGGGGTGAGGGCTCCCACCCAGGGCCAGGTGGGGATATCCTAACACTGGTCCTGTCTCTCCTCGGACCCCAGTGATGTTCCTGAGCAAGAAACCAAAAGAGAAGGACTTGGAACCCAAAAGCCAGGTCATCGAAGGGATCACACGCCTCATCTGCACAGCCAAGCACCAGAACACCATGTTGCGAGGTGAGGTACAAGCCCCACGGGGCTGTAGGGGGGGGACAGACGAAGCAGCACAGGCTGCCTGTGGCAGGGCTGCACCTCACTGCACCCTCTCCCCTCAGTCTCCATAGATGGGGTGGAGTGGAACGATGTGAAGTTTTTCCAGCTGGCGGCACAGTGGCCAACGCACGTCAAGTACCTCCCTGTGGGCATCTTTGGCTACTCGAAGAGCGTGTGAGACGCAGGGGCTGCCCAGGGATGGAGCTGCGGAGGGTCGCAGGAGGAGACAGGGAGACAGAGACAGACTTGCTCTTGTCCCCTCTCTGCTGCGGCCCAGCCCCTGCCTGCTCTGCAGAGGGAGATAACACACCCGCACCGCTCCCTGTGGGCCAAGACCCGTGAAGGTGAGGCCAGTGAGACCGGGTCCGTGCACCCTCCAACACCAGCCAGGGCACCACGCCATCTGCCTCCCATGACCCCCAACAGCAGCCTGGGACAAGGGTTGGCACCAGCCAGCAGGGACCCAGAAAGGGCTCTGGGCCCCACTTTTCCCCCCGACATGCCTGCCAGGCCAGCTCCCCAGCCAGCCGGGGCCCCAGCTGGGCTGGGCCCAGGCATGTTCCCCAGCGCTGGAGCCAGCAGGATTGCTCCTGGGGGGATGCAGGGCCCACCAACCTTGTACTGCCCCTTGCCAGCCCCACTGCCAGCCTCAACGCTGCTGTGCCCGGCCCTGCCCCGCAGGGCTGAGCCTCAGCGGCTTTTGTAGTCCCCCTGCAGCCCAGGCTGGCAGAGCAGAGCGCGGCTGAGGCTGTCCCCCTCATTTCCCCATCCCTTCCCCACCAGCCCTGCCCCACGGTGCTGCCAGCTGGAGGTGTGGCATGGGGGCACCTGGGTTTTTTTTTTACAAGATTCTATTTTTTTTAAATTTATTGTACGGTTACTTTTCGGGATTAATTTTAATAAATTAATGCTGGTACCATTACGGCAGGGGCGTGTGTGTGTCCCTCCATGCCTGAGGAGAGAACGCGTACGGGCAGGATGCGGCTGCTACCACCACTCCAGCAAGCACAGCTCTCAGGGGTGTTGAACCATGTTCCATGCCATGGGCCAGCTGAGCTCTCTGACAGACTACGAACTGGGCCCGGGTGGAGCTTGGCTTGTTTATTTAAAACAAAACCCACAAGTACTCAGGAAGAGACAGGCTCAACCCAGCCTCTGTCCACTCAGCCCAGCCAGGTCCTTGTCTACCTGAAGGTGGAAAAAGTCTGTCTCCTTTCGGCAGAGGCCGGGCTTGCTGCTGTCTTGATTTCTACAGTCTGGAAGGCAACCTGGGGCTGGACCTGGGAGGTAGGGGGTGGTGTGGGTTCAGCAGAGATGTATTCCAAGACATGAGGCCTCTCCTCCTGGCGCCGGAGATAGCCCTGGTTCAGCAGGTGCAGGACACAGGACAGCACGTCCACGCTGTGGCAGCAGAAGCTCAGGAATCGCAGCCCCGGCCCCAGCTCGCCCTTCTGGCAGGCATCGATCACCTACGGCAGCAAGGGAGCCCCACGCTGCAGTGCGGCGCAGCACCCGGGCGGCCCCTCTCCGCCCCCCGAGCCCTCCATACCCTAAACACCAGGTTGTCAAGGTGGAGCTGCTTCTCCACCTTGAGGATGCGGGTGATGAGGCAGCAGAGGACGTTCCTCTTCCTTTCCAGGGCGCTGACGTCAGCCCTCTCTGCCCGCAGGTACCTCTGCCGGGGCAGCAGCCTCAGGTGGCGGCCAGAGGCACGGGCCAGGGCCGCCTGGTTCAGCCGCAGCGCACCTGGAGCTAGCACCCGACCCGGGGTCAGACGAGCCCCGAGATGGGCCCTGAAGGAGCCCCAGGACCCCCGCGGGGCTGTCGGACCCAGCCCCGGCCCCCCCAAGCGACAGCCGCACACGCAACCCCTGGCCCCGGTCCCCAGCCCCACGCGCAGACCCGACACCCAGCCACCCAACGCCGACCCGCGCGCCGGCAGACAGACTCGCCTCCCCTACCCCAGCACCCCCCCAGGGCGCCCCGGCCCCACGCTCACCTCCCGGCGCGCAGCTCCGCACCAGGACGCCCTCGCCGTGGGTCAGCGGCGTCAGCGCGTGGTGCACCAGGTCAGCGGGGAGCCCCGTAGCCTGCAGCAGGGCCTCCACGGCCACCTCCTGCAGGAGAGCGCGGGAGGGGAACGGCCAGCCGAGACCCGCCGGCCGCAGGTCCGGCCCCAAAGACCGCCGGAGACCCCGGCGGAAGGGAGGACGCGGCCCCGCCACGCTCCAGCATCCGCCGCGGCCCCGGCTCCTACCTCGGCGCTGTTGAAGCGCAGCAGGACGTACATCTGCAGCGTGGACACGTGGAGGACGCAGTCTCCAAACCGCAGCTCGGCGTGGCCCAGCCACGTCCACTGCAACCGCCGGGGCTTCGTGCACTCCCAGCCCAGCTGGCTCTGGCCTGCCAGAGACGGCGTCAGCGCGAGGGCCGGGGGCCAGCTCTGCCGGGCGCTCCCAGCGCTCCCGCGGAGGACCCGGGCCCCGGCGAGACCCGCGCCCGCCGCCGCGACACTCACTCCGCCGGCAGAAGTCGGCGAACTCGTCCAGCGGGGAGCTCAGCGCCGCCGGGAAAAACCTCCCGGGTTCATCCATGTAGCAGAACGGGGAAACGGGCCAGCAGCGCGGGGACAGGGCTAGCACCTTCACCTCCGGCCCGTCCGCCACCGAGGCCGTCCCCGGTGCCTGGGCACGTGGACACGAGGGCGGCTCAGAAGAGGCCCCCGGATCCCCGTGAGGAAGGCGGGCAGCCCCCAGCCTCCCGCCCCACCAGCGCGCTCACCTCGTCCGGGTCCGCGTCCAGCTCCAGCAGCCGCTTGTCCCGCTCCTGCAGCTGGAAGAGGTAGAACTGCTGCTGGAGCTCCTCCGACTCGGCCAAGTTGCTCAGCATCTCTTGGGGGAAGCGGCTGGGGAAGCACAGCCCGATCTGCTCCACGATGGCTCCTTCCAGCCACGACGGCCCTTGCGCCAGGAGCCGGTCCCCCAGGTAGTGCCTGCCACAGCCACCGGCGTCGGGTCAGGGGCCGGCCCGAGCCCCGTGCCCATCGGCCGGCCGGCAGGAGATGGAGACGGCCCCGGCTCTGGCCTCGCCCCGAGGCGCACGGGCCGGCAGCACCCGTCTCCCCTCCCCGTCGCCAGCGGGGAACGCGCCTCCGCAGCGCCCGTTGGCCCTCGCAGCCTTTCCTCCGTGCGCCGGAGCCGGGAAAAGCAAAGCGGGAGCAACACTGCCGCGCCAGCCCGGGCTCAGCCGCGGCCTCGGCGCCGCCACGCCGGACCCTCTGGTCCCGTGGAGACGCGGCGGCCCCCGGCCCCTCACCGGTAGAAGTGCTCGAAGGTGTGGGCGAGCTCCAGGCCGCTGAAGACGACGAAGGGCTCCAGGATCCGCTGCAGCCGCCGCAGCGGCCCCGCGCTGCCCGCAGCCCCGTGGAGCTCCTGGATCTGCACGTCAAGGTAGCGGGCGAACTGCTCGCTCACCTGCGGAAGGGACGGGGCTGGCTGCGGAGGGGGCTCGCCGGGCGGCCGCAGGGCCAGGCTGGGGGAACGGCCCCGGGGGGAGCACCCGGCAAACCCCGGGGCTCTCGGGCAGGGGCCGAGGGCGCCCAGGCGCCGGGTCCGGGCAGGAGCGCGCCGGCCCCGGCGCCGCGCTCCCTCGACTCACGTGCAGGGTGGTAAGGAAGGAGAGCTGCAGCAAAGCCCCCGCGAAGCCCTGGCCCAGGGCCAGCACGAAGGCGGCCTGCTGCCCGAAGAGCTCCTCCGTGGCGCCGCGCAGGCGCTGGTACAGCCCGCAGTATCGCTCCACGAGGTCCGGCGCCTGCCCCGCCGCCTCCAGGAACCGCTGCACCTGCGGGATGCGGCGCGACAGGGCTGAGCGCCGCAGCGGGACGTGCCCGTCGCCCGCGGGAAGGTCCGCGGCCCCAGCCTCGCTCCGCCGACGCTGACCGCCCGGGGGACGACCCGAGGCCCCGGCGCAGCCGCGGGCGACCGAGAGCTTGCGGCGAGGGGTGGGCAGGGGCTGCGGGGAGCCAGACAGCACCGCAGCAACTGCCCAGCAGAAAATAAGTGGCCTGACACCGTACCCATCTCCTGGCCTACAGCACAAGCCCTGCCAGGGGGGAGAGCGCAGCGGGGCTGCCCCCACACCCCTCCGGGCCCCACCGAGGCCAGGAACAGCCCCGCTCCCCACTATGCCCAGCCGGTGCGGGGTCCCACGCGCCCTCTCCGGCCCCCCAAGCTCTACCTGCTGCTGCACCACGCCACGCCAGCACTGCGAGATGTCCCGCAGACTACTCGACTTCTCCACCGCCGCCTTCGCGGCCCTGGCCGGCACCTCCTTGTTCTTCCCCTCCTTCCCGCCTGCCGAGGGACAACCCCGGGCTCGGCACGCTGACCGCCAGCAGCCTCCCCCTCTCCCCGGGAGCGCAGGGCAGAGGAGATGCCGGGAAGGCACGACCGCGAGCCCGGGAGCCTCCCGTGCCACAGGGCTCCCCGCGGCCACAGCCTGGCGCTCAGGACCACCCCTCGCCCAGCCCCACGGGAGGGCAGACCCTCGCTCACCGGCTGCCCTCGCCTCCTCCGGCTCCAGGCCACCGCCGCCGGGGTCCACGTGCACCAGGAGCTGGGTCAGGCGCCGCACGCGGGAACCGAAGACGGCACCGCGGCTCGCGGCGCAGCCGGGCGGCTCCACGCTCTCCAGGTACTCGCTCAGCAGCCAGGCCAGGGGGCTGACGCCGCACGGGTCTGCGAGGCCAAGCGGGCTCAGAGCGGGGTGCCGCAGCCCGGGGCTCGGCGCCGACGGGCCCGGGAGAGCGCGGCGTACCTGGGCTGGTGATGCTCTGCACCAAGGGGGTCACCAGGGCCTCCCAGCACGTCCTGCCCAAGGCGCGGGCCGCCTCGTCGTCGGGAAGGAAGCGGTCGGCGAAGCCCTGCTCGTGCCGCAGCGCCCGGTTCAGCCTGCAACAGTGACCGGGCACCTGCCGACGGCTGGGGGGATCCCCCCGGGAAAGCAGAGGGCGGCCGTCGCTCCCCGCTCTGCCCCTCGCCAGGCACGACGGCCACCGCCAAAACGGGGGGCTGCGCAGCGCCTGCAGCCGCGAGATCGTGCCTGCGCCTGCCCCTGCGGGCCGCCGCTCTTGGGGGGCGAGCTGCACCCACGTGCCCAGCTTAAACCTGGGGGACCCCGAAGTGGCCCCAGCCCTGCGGGACACCAAGGTGCTCCTCTCCCGGCCCCGCAGTCACCCTCACGGGCTGCCAGCACCGTCCCCGCAGGCCCTGGGGACGCGATGGCGCGGGCAGGAGACAACCCACCTGCTGAAGAGCTGCAGCAGTCGCCCCCGGTCGCGGCAGATCTCCTGGCACCAGGCGTGAGCCCGAGCAGTGCAGGAGAGGAACGTCCGCCGGCACAGCTGCTCCTTGAAGATGGGCCAGAAAGTCGGCTTGGGACCCAGCACCTCGATGCCACGCACGCGCGTGTCGATGCCGCCCTGCGGGAGAGCGCGACCCTCAGCTCCTCAGGCCCCCGACGCCTCCCCGGCCCGGCCCCCCTACCCCCTACCTGCTGGCACCGCTTCACCCGGATCTGGATGACGGGCCAGAAGCGGGTCATGTTCTCCAGCAGGATCACTCTGCTGTCCGAGGGCAGGACGGTCACCTGCGGGCGGATGCCGAGCCCTCAGCGCGCCAGGCAGCGAGCGCCGGCCACCCTGCGTGCCCCCCGGCCACCCCCCTTTAAAGCCACGGCCTCCGTCCCCCCCGCCAGCCACGGGGCCCTGCTGCTGCCTCGCAGCCCCGGCACGCCAGCCCGCTGCCGACCGGGCTGCTGCCGGGCTGCCCGTGCCCAAGCCTACGGCCAGGAGGCTGCCGCAGCACCGCTCCTGCCGTCCCCACCGCCCCGCGGGACACCCCCCAGGGCCCCGCGCCGGGGCGAGACCTTCACGGGGCACAGCGAGGACCGGCCCGCCGCTCCCGTGGGGCCCCACGGCCCGAGCGGCCCCCGCGAGACTCACCGCGTTGAGCTCCGTCCTGACGGTGGCCGGGCTGTCTCCCCCCAGCACCACGACGCGGGCCGGCATGTAGCTGGAGTCCTCGCTGGCCACCAGCATGCTCATCTCCCTGCGGCGCAGCAAACACGGAGCTGCCCCGCCGTCCCTCCCCGCCAGCCCCACGCGCCGCTGCCCGCGTCCGGCGACCCCCGGGACGGGGCTCGTGCGGACCCCAAAGCCCTCTCCTGGCCCAGCCCCACCTGACCACCACGCCGCACTGCATGTGGACGGTGATGAAGTGGGAGCCGGTGCTGCCGTTCGACTCCCAGTAGGTCTTGGGGTTCCTGTCGGTGAGCTTGCTGGCCCGGTGGGGGTTGGAGGAGACCTGCACCTTCTCCCAACACTTGTCCTCCTTCACCTCCACGCTGGAGCCTGCGGGGAGAGCACGGGGAGCCTCCGGCCGTCAGGCCAGCACGTGTCGGGCACGGGGGGCCGGCTCCCGCTCCCCGCGCTCACCTCGGCACAGGTTGCGCAGAAAGACGTCAAAGAAGGGGATGCCGATGGGCCGGTGGCTCCGGCGGTGCTCCTCAATCTGCCCCAGGACCAGCTACGGGACCAGACGGGGCGAGGCTCGCACCGGCGGCCCCCTCCCCTCGCCCGCCGCGGGGCTGCGGCAGGCGGAGGGCCGCCCCACGGTGCCGGGGACCCACCTGGATGCAGCCGGCCAAGATGCTGGTCGTCAGCTTCTTGTAGAGGCTGGCGTACTTCTCGCAGTCGATCACCAGGTCGAGCAGGGCCGGCGCCAGCGCCGGGGCCGTGCCGTGCTTGTCCAGGGCTTTGGACAGAGCCTCGCGGGTGCCCACGCGGCACATCACCACCGCGCAGTCCTTGCTGGCGGTGGCCAGCCGGTGCAGGAAGCCGACCACCTCCTGCACCACCTGCGGAGCAGGCGGCGGTGAGCGGCCGGGCCGGCGCCGGGAACCCGCCGGGCCCCGGCAGCGGGGTGCCGCGGGGCTCCATCCCCTCCGCCCCGACAGCGCCCACGAGAGCCCGGCCGGCTGCGGCACCGGGCACGCCAGCCAGCGGCACGCGGCCGGGACGGCCGCTCCCCGCCTCTCCCAGCCCGGCCGACGTGTGGCACGGCCAGCAAAGCCGCCCCTGCCTGCCAGGAGTCCCGGGGCCCCCTCACCTCCCGGTCGCTGCTGTGGGCGCTCAGGGAGGACAAACAGGGCTCCACGCACTCGTGCCAGGGCAGCACGTCCTCTTGGTAACCGTCCAGGAACTTGTTCAGGATCCTGAGTGACGGAGGGGACCCACTCAGGCCGGGGCACGCCGGCAGCTGTGCCAGAGGCAGCCCTGCTTCTCTGCCCCACCTGCAATGCCGGCACCCCCAGGGACCGGGAGCCAAGGCTCCCCAGGCACCCGGGACACCCCCAGGGACCGGGAGCCAAGGCTCCCCAGGAGCCGGGACACCCCCAGGGACCGGGAGCCAAGGCTCCCCAGGACCCGGGACACCCCGCCGGCACCCAGGCACGTGCCGCTCTGCCCCCGCCTGCCCCTGCGCCCCAGGACGCCCCGATCGGCACCCGCCTGCGTGCCGGGGTGCCCCTGCCGAAGGAGGACAGCCCCCCCGGGACCCACAGACACGCGCCGCGTCCCCCCAGCATCGCCGCCAGCGCTCGCGCGCCTGCTGCGGAGGACCCAGAGCCCGCCGCGTCCCCCCGGACCCACCTGAGGACGCTCAGGCTCACGCCCTTCTCCGCCCCCAGCAGCTCGAAGCCGCGCAGCAGCAGCCTGAAGCATCTGGGGTCCCGCAGCAGCCGGGCCGCCTCGCCGGAGGGGACGGGGCCTTCGCCGCAGAGCTGCCGCTCCAGCGCCACCACCACCTCCTTGGACAAGACGCCGTCCCCCAGGCCGCCCAGCAGCGTCCGCACGCCCCTCAGGTCCAGCGGGGCCTCTCTGCCTGCCGCGACAAGGACGCGCGGGTCCCGCTCGAGAGACGTCGGCCCCCGGGGTGCTCTGCCCCGGCCGGACCCGGGGGCCCGCGGCACGGCGGGCGGCACGCTACCTGCCGTCTCCGGGCCCGGGGGCAGCCGGTGCTCCGCGAGGCGGTTGATGGCGCCGAGGGCCAGCATCGCGTGAGGGCAGCCGGCGCTCTGCCCGTCCCGCCAGCAGCTCTGCAGCACCCTGGGGAGATCGCAGCTCGCCAGCTGCTCCGCCAGGCCCCGGTGGCCGTCCATCAGCATGTTCACCACCAGCAAGCCGTTCCGCACGCCTGAGGAGCCCCTGAAGGGACAGAGCAATGCGGGCGCCTTCCTGCCCCGAGCACGGAGCCCGCCCTGCGCCCGCAAGCCACCGGCCCGCCTTGCTCGCCCCCCTGCCCCGGGGCAGAGGGCGTCCCCTCGCCCCCAGCCGCTGCCCTCGCTCTGCCCCTACCCTGGGACCCTCTGCAGGGTGCTGACGGCAGCAGGGATGGCACTCAGCAGGCCGGACGAGCCCTCGCTGCAGGCAGAGCCGATGCTGGCAAAGATCTCCCGCATCATCTGCGCGTCGGCGTGGTTCAGGGGCTTCCCACCGGCACCTCCCGGCTCACCGGCCGCGGCTCCCACCAACACCTTCAGGGCCTGCACGGTCAGCGGCGGTCAGGAGGGCAGCGGGCGTCTCCGCCGCACCCGGGCGAGCCGGCGCCCTGCCCGCCCGCCCGCCGCGTCCCCTCTGCCGCGCTCACCGCCAGGCCGGCCTGCTGCACCAGGGCAGAGGCGGCGTGCTGCCGCATGCAGGCCAGCACGGCCCGCACGCCGCCCTCCGTGGCGAACGGCACGCGCCAGTCGTACTTCGCCATCAGCGCGGCCAGCAGCCGCAGCGTCACCGCCACCAGGGCCTTCTCTGCCGCCTCGGCGCTCAGCAGCTCCGCCGCCACCTTCGCCAGCTTCTCCCTGCGCGGGAAAGGACACCTCGGGAGGAGCCTCCTGGCGCTGCCGCCGGCACGCCGGCACCCCGGGCCCGGCCAGCCGCCTGCTCCCTGCCCACGTGCCTCTACCGCACTGGGTCAGCCCCAGGAACGAGCCGGCCTGGGACAAAGGCACACGAGATCCACCTCTCTTCTTGCCCGGCACACGCAGGGACGCACCGGCCGTCGCGCTTCCGCTGCCACCTCCAGTGCTGTCCCCCACCCTGCCGACACAGCCCTCCCCAGCCAGCAAGGAGGGCTGTGCGGCACCCCACGGCTCACCCAACGCTCCTGGTCCCCAGCCCGCCCTGGGCTCTGCCGACTTGCTGCTCGGCCTCGGGCTCCTCCTCCAGGATCTTCACGATGTGCTTGAGCCCGGCTAAGCGCAGCCCCACCTCCGAGCTGCTGCTCTGGACCACGTCCACCACGGCTGCGATCTTGGCCAGCGAGCCCCTCTCGCTCGCCCCCTCGCAGCTGCCCAACGCTGGCGGCAGGGAGACGGGGACACAGGCGTTAGGGCAGCAGTAACACCCCCAGCAACTCCCGGGGTGCCACGCGCCCACAGACCCACCAGCACCCACAGGACCTCCTGCCCCAGGCAACCTCTGGGCACCCGGCATCCCGTGCCCTGCCCAGAGCCTTCCTCCGACGAGGCAACGGTGCCGCCTCCGGCACCGTGCGTGCACCCCAGCGCGTAGCAGGCGATTACCTTTGATCTGCTCCTCCGTCACCTCGGGGAACAACAGCCCTTCCCTCTCCAGGAGCTCGCTGAACAGCTGGGAATCCGACTTGGCCGCCGCAGCCGGGGCTTGGGGCGGCACTGTGGCTGCGGAAAGGTCTTCCTTCGCCGCCGTGGCTTCAGGGCCAGCGCTCCTGCAGCCGGCACCCTCCGAGGACACCGCGGGGCCACCCCCGCCATCCTGCTCGGCCCCCCGGCCGAGGAAGTATTTGGCGTAGACGTGGGAGCCGCGCAGGTCACACTGAGCGCTGCCCTGGCACCGCTGCTCCAAGACCCGCAGCATCTTCTGGGCCAGCTCCGCAGGTACTGACAGCTGGATCAGGGCTTCTTCATCCACCTCCGACAGCTGGACAGACGGGGTCACGTTAACCCTCACGGACTCACCACAGACCCCACGCCCCTTGTGACGGCCAGCGCCAAGACGGACAGAAAGGCTGCACCGCCGGAGGGCCCCGGGGCCATCTCCCAGTGCCACCCTCCCCTGGCTGTCCCCAGCCCAACTACCACCAGCCCAGACCTCCCACCGGCACTCACCACCCAACCGCAACCGGCAGAATCACCCCGTGGGCTTGCCTCGCCTACCCAAACCTCGCCGGACGCAGTCACCCTTCCAGGGTCACGGGAGACCGTGTTTCCTCTCATCTCTCCTCACCCCTTTGCTGCGCCCAGCTCCCCACGCTCTCGCCATCCCCGACTCACCCTCCCCTTCCAGTCCCAGTTCTGCCCCGTTCAGGCCATCCCTGCACAGCTCACACCATCTCCTCCTCCGCGCCCGGTCCCTTCCCTATCGTTCTCCCTCGCTCCCTCCCTCCCAGTTCCCCGCTGCAGGCTCTGGACCTTACCTGCTCTCCCTGGTCCTGCTGGATGAGAGAGATGATCTCTTTCTGCTCCTGCACTTCCAGCTTCTTCACGAAGAAGAGCAGCTCCCACCACTCGGCACGGCTCAGGGCCTCTGCAGCCTTGGCCGGCTGCTCCCCCAGGTAAGGCAGAGAGTACAGGCCCCCAAAGGGCTTGCAGAAAAACGGCTGCGCAACTGCAGGAGAGCAGAGCAAGGAAGGGCACCGTCAGCTCTGCCAAGTCCCCCATCCTCTGCTGCACACCCCACATTCCCCAGGGAAAGAGCTCGTGTGGACCGCCTGGGCAGAAGAGGTCCCCACCGTCCCACAGCCTGCTGTGGGAAAGGGAGGTGACAGGAGGGCAGCGAGAAAGGGGGAATGTGCTGGGAGGAGACCCCAGAAGCTGCAGAGGTGGGGATTACCATCTTCACTTGAACCTCCTTGGGCTGTAGAACAGAAAAAGCACACGCTTAAAGTGGGCAACTCTAGCTCACTGCTCCCCCAACCTGTTCCCACGGTGCCTGGACACCCCAGGGCAACGCACTCGGACACCCGGCACCAGCAGAATCCACAGTGCCAGCGTGCAGCTGCAAGAAAGGCTGGGGAGAAAAGCTGCAGGCCCAGCTGACAGGCTGCTCACCTGCTGCCAGTTTGTGGTTGCGTGTCAGGGCGGACACCTTCTCCTGGCCCTCATGCTCCTCTTGCCCCGAAGGGCCGATGATCTCCACCATGTGCCAGTGAACCCAGTAGGTACAGCCTAGGGCTTGCCAGTACACCTGAGAAGGAGAGCCCAACACGTACCCAGCTGAGGGAAGGCAAGACCAGCCCCGCTGTTCCCACGCAAGGCTGCGTGCTTCCTACAGCATGACAGAGCTAGATGGGCCCCTCGACAGCCCCTGCCCTCCCAGCAGAGGGTACCTGCACGGGCGGCGTGCCGTCGTTGCTCTGGCGGAAGTCACCCTCGTCCCCCGCGCTGACCTGCTCGTAGTCCTCCAGCATGCGTACCCTCATGCCGCGCACCAGGTTCGCCTGCACGTACTCCACGTAGCTGCTGCGGCTTGGGAAGGCCGAGCGCGTCTTGAAGATGCTGGGCTCTTTCGGTGGGGGAGCGGGGGCTGCTTGAGCAACAGTGCAGGATGTGGCCCTATGCTGGAAGATGGAGCGGGTAGTGCGAGGCCGTAGCTCCTGTTGGGGCAGCGGCTCTGGCTTGTGGCCGTGGTCCCAGCCCATCACGTGCACCAGCTCCAAGATGAGGTTTGCCATAGCCATGCTGAACTCAAACTCCTGCTTCACACGGCTCCTCTCCTCAGCGAGCGGGCTCGGCACAACGCAGTCCTGCTGCTCCCCTCCCTGCTCCACGCCACTGCTGAGCTTGTCCATCAGAGAAGTGACACACAGGTAGCGCTTCACCAGAACGAACAGTAGCTTCCCGGGGATCTGCAACGAGCACGGCTGCCGGAATCGAGCCTGCAGAGCCCCTCCAGCCCCCGGCTCTCTCAGAGCCACCAGTTCATCCAGAGTCAGGCTCCCACGATAGCTCCGGACCAGCAGGCAGCAGCAGAGACCTCTCAGCCCACCCTCATCTCCCTGCTCAGACAAGGCTCTCCATGTGCCCCTCCACCACCCCCCAGCCTCAAGCCAGGCCCAGATCCTGTGCCAGCTCTCCCCACGCCCAGTCCTGCTCAGCTGCCCACTACCGACTACCCTCCTGTCCTAAACAAGGACACCAGCTCTGGCCCCCTCACTCCCAGCCCTCCTGACCCCTAAAACCCACAGGCCCAGGGCTGGCAGGACCTGCCGCTACCTGGGGAAGGTGAATCCCCTCAAAGGACATGCAGTGCTCTTCAGAGGATGTCGTCTCGGCAAACAGCTCCAGCAAGGTGTAGCGACTGTCGAAGTCCATGTGCTGCTCAATGCCATCCTGCTGGCTCAGAGACAGCAGGACATAGGCCCAGCTCCCTGTGACAACAACAGAAATTCTTCAGGCCTCGCAAAGATAACCCTCACCCCACCCTGCCTGCACAATACAGACGTGCAGGCAAGGAAGAGCCTCATCGGGCACTTCTGAGCCACGGCAGCTCCTCTCAAATGAGAGGACTGGGAAAGGACCAACCTCTACCCACCAGGGCCTAAGGAAAGGCTCCCTGCCAAGAACAGGCCAGAGCCTTTCCGACTGAAAGCATGCAGCAGAGACACCCCAACACTCTGCCAAGCCCCTTGGCATAAGTCCTCCTAACAGTTAATCAGCATCCCAGCTCAGGAAGCTGTCAGAGGAAAGAGCTCCTAATTATTAGAGCACCCCAGACAACTACGACCGAGGAGTCCCTTGGAAGCTCCAGTCTGATCCTTCCCCTTTTGCCAACAAGCCCCGAGACACACTGCTTCCCAGGCATCCCACGCCTACAAAAGGACTGGCACCCCTCAGCTGCCCAGCAGCACCTCCTCAGCTGCACTGAGCAGCAGCAGCAGCAGCAGCAGCCCCCACCTGCATCGTGCGAAGCCAGGGCCCTCAGCATCTTGCCGGCACTGCGGCGGATTTGCTTCTCCTTGTGGCACAGCATCTTCATCAGCAAGTCGAGGGCTCCCGTCTCCTTGAAGGCGCCCGCCAGCGAGCCAATGCTGGCGTACGCGCTCAGCACGTGGATGGTGTTGAGGATGGAGGACTCCGGGGCCCCGGTCTCGGCCATCTGACGGCCAGCTCGCTGCGTCAGGCTCCTGACATCAGCCTTCATCTCCAGCAGCGAGGCTTCATCCAGCGGGACATCTGCAGCGAACGGGCTGGCTGCCTTCTCCTCTTTCACCCACTGCCCTTCCAGCTTCCTCTTGCCCAGCAGCGCCGGGCAGCTGGCACAGACCTCTTCTGCAGACATCCACATCGAGATGTTCTCCGGCTTGGTCTCTGCGGAGGAGGCACTGCTGCCTTCCACGGCTCTCTCTTCCAAGCTGATGATGCTCCACTGGATCAGGTACTCGGGCTGGCCATCGTGGCCTCGCCGCTGCCGGAGCAGCTCCTCCGGGTAGGCCTGCAGTTTGGCTCCCAGGTGCACAAGCAGGTTGCCATTATGCCTCTCATTCACCATGGCAGGAAACTTGCCTGCAGAGACAGAGGGGAAGTTGGAGCTGGGGAAAGGCGGCTGAGGCCACAGGCTTTGCTATGGCTAGAAACCTATCATCCTGTGGCTCGCAGTGCTTGTAACGTGGCAGCAGGACAAATAAAATGTGCTAGTTGTACCGGCCGTACTCAAGGTCAGCACTGTAAGCCCCTAACACAACAAGATTAATAAAGCATAAGATAGAGCTCATTTTCTCCTTGGGAAACAGCACACATGTAACAACAAGATAACACAGCAGGACAGAGTGATCTTTAGACCATGAAACGGGCTGTGGGCATGGCAGGAACAGGGACAGTAGTGCCCAAGGAGGCCGGCTATTCCCAGGGAGCTCAACCGTAAAACCCGGCTGTGGGCTGACAGAGGTCCCCCAGCCCGGTGGAACACGCATCCCGGCCCTGAGTGCCAGCGGAAGCCTGGGCTGGAGGGCTCCGGGGCTCATCACCCGACCGGGAATAGAAGCGCAGCCCAGGAACGGGCCCGTGCCCGGGACACGGACACTGCAGGCGGGCGGCAGGGCACCGCAATTACCGGGGAGCGGGTTTCCGTGGCGCTGACGGCAACAATAAAGCTCCTTCTAAGCGTGGGGCCAAGCGAGACCCTCCCAGGACACCCAGAAGCGCCCGGCCCGGCCCGACCCGGTTGCCGCAGCCCCAGCCCCGGGCCGCCTCACCTCGGGGCTCTAGTCCCGAAGCGTCCCGTGGGTCTCCCCAAAAAAAGGAAAAGACCCGAGTACCACCCTAAGACAGCTCCGCTCCCGGTGCTCACCAAGCCACGCCGTTTCCCAACCCGCTTCCCTCCGCCGCGGGACCGGGCCGAACCGGACCGGACCGAGCCGCCTTTACCTCCAGCACCGCTTCCACGCCGCTTCCGGGTTGGCGAGCGCGCATGCGCGGTGCCCCGCCCCCCCGGACGGAAGCTGGACGGGGCCAAAATTCTTCCGCTAGCGGTCCGGTCCCCGCTGGCCGTCCCGGGGTGCGGGGGGGACACACGGCGTGGAGCTGGGGCAGTTCAGGACCGGGGGGGGTGAACACGGGGAGCTGGGGGGTGTTGACGTGCGGAAAACTCCCCTTGTCTCAGTGTGAGGGGCACTTGGGAGGCAGCAGGGTAGGGGGTTGTGGGATGGGGAGGGCAGCGAGGGAGGCAGGCAGCACCGGGGACGGTGTTACCGGGGCTGGGAGGCACCGAGGTCCGTGTTCCCCAGCTGCGCAGCAGGTCACCCTGGCTGGCAATCACCCTCCTGCCTTACCGCATGGCTGTCCCGCTTGCCTTCACCGCTTCGCAAGTCAAGGCGGGGAGGGGAAGAGCCTGGCTGTCCCGCAGTCAGGCTTGCCACGATCGTACGGAGCTCGGTTTGATCCCACCGAGACCCCTGCTCACCCCAAGCTCAAGCTGAGGTAGCCCACAGCCCCACACTCATCTCTCCTGGAAGCCTGATTCCGGCCAGAGGCTGAACTTGGCCAAACGTGTCCCCAAACTCATCTCTCCTGGCAGCCCGACTCCGGCCAGGGGCTGAACACGGCCGAACGCGTCCCGAGGCCCCGCACAGAAAAGGCAGCAGTAACGCGACAGCGGTGGCGTGGAGAACGCTTTATTGGCCCCCCCGCCCAGCGTCACTCCTGTGCTGTGACCCGCGGCAGGTTGACGTAGCTTTTCATGGGCGGGAGAGGCTTGATCTTGCGTCCGGCCCAGCCGCCCTTGCGATGCCACAAGCCCGTGTGCGGGCGCTTGCCCAGCCACCGGTTCCGGCCCGCCTTCCCAATCACCCGTTTGTTGTGGTCGACGTTGGACACACGGCCCACTGTAGCCACACAGGTCTCCAGCACCTTTAGGGACAAGAGAAGAGCTGCAGGCCTCCCTGGGGACGCACAGCTGCAGGCCCAGGTGGTCGTGTCAGGGACGGTGCGGCTCCTTTACCTGCATGTGCCTCTTGGAGGGCAGCTGCACGATGGCCGTCCCGTTCACCTTCCTCAGCAGCACCCCACAAGTCCCTGCAGCGGGCGAGAGGAGAGGAAGCAGCTGCCCCGAGCAGCAGGACAAAGCATCTCGCCCCGTGGCGATCCCATCCCCGTGCTGGGAACTCCCCAAAAACCCCCGCCGCCACCGCCCTTTGTGCGACATTTCTTCCTGAAGTCAGGACCTCGAGGAAGTGACAGGACAGACAGAGCAGCTCCCACCGCTCCGGAGGGTTGTTTTGCACCCTAACACGGGGAGAAGGGAGGAGAGCCGCTCCTGGTCACCCGGAGCTCTCCTCTCCGTCTGCGCTAAGCCAAATCCGGCTACAAACAGCGGCTCCTTCACCCGGAGACGCACCAGCTGCCCGGATATACTGCGCTCCCTTCCCCGGGTGGCTCTCCAAGTTGCAGATCAGCGTGCCGACGGGCAGGGCCCCCAGCGGGTAAGCGTCCCCTTCGTTGGCCAATACTGGAAGACAAAAAAATTATGAGCTGGGCAACGAGCAGCCGGCTGGGCAATGAGTGGCCGGCAGGTCCCCGTCAGGGCCACCCCGGGTCCTGGCACATACCTGCCATCCTGCCGATGTGAGAGGAGTTCTTGATGATGTCCCCCGGCTGCATGTTCTCCGTGGCGATGATCCAGCGCTTTCGGTTGCCGCCGGCCACCAGCGCGATGTCGGCTGACCTGCACGGGGAATCCACGGTGGGTGGGTGGGTGGGTGAGGTGGGTGTCACCGTGGGCCCGGGGCTGAGCCCATCCTCCGTACTCACCTGCAAGGGTCGTAGCGGACGTGGATGACCTTCTCGGTGAAGGGCTCCGGTGGGGCCCCCTCCTCGTAACGAAGCCGCTGGAAATCGATCATTCGGTACCGTCGCTTGTGTCCCCCGCCGATCCCCCGCACACGAATGCGGCCTGCGGGATTCAGGGAACGACTACAGTCGGAACTCACCCCCGTTCCCGTCCCCACCGGCACCGGGCCGCCCGCTCACCCGTGTGGTCTCGGCCACCCGTTTTCTTCATGCCCACCGGCCGCACCGTATACTTGACCCGGCACTTCCACAGGGGGTTGGTGGTACACCGAGGCACCGAACCGCTCAGCCCGCGGCGGGCAGCCGCCAGCACTCCCCCCGCCACACCGGACGGAGGAAAAAAAAGCGGCGGAACGGAGAACCGGGTACGGAGCGGCGCGGCCGATAACAGGAGCGCCCCGAAAGCTCGGCACAGTCCCGCCGCCATTACGGCCGTCGCGGAGGGGCGGGGCCTCTGCCGGAAGCCGGGGTGAGGGAGGGCGGGGCCTCCGCCGGAAGCGGAGGGTGGGGGCCCGCCGGGAGGTGGCGCGCGCACCCGCCGGCGGGGCCGAGGCGGCGGCGGCGGCCATGTTGGATTTAAAGGGGCTGCGCCGCTGAGGGAGGAGGGCGGTGCCGGTTCCCGCCCTGCCCCACCTCCGTCCTACCGGGACTTCGACCGGAACAGCTCGACCGCGTCGCGGCGGCTACCGCCGCCGCTACCGAGACCTCACACCGAGCCCTCACACCGAGCAGGTTGTTGAACGGGCGGGGTTGTGGGGCTCGGTCGTTTCTCCGGCCCGACGCGCGGGGCCCGTGGGGTGAGGTGGTCCTCGGTGTGTGTGGGGGGAGCAACGGGAGAACGGTGGGACCCCCACGGGGGATCCCCTGACGTGGAACCGGGCCTGGGAGGGGGGTGTCGGGGAACCGGGCAACTGGGCCCGTCGTTCCCGGAGCCGGCCGGTGAGGTCGGCGATAAGGACGCTGGTTGCGCGGACTTTGGAGCTGTGGGGTCCAGCTCTCCCCGGTCCCGGGGCGAGCTCCTGGTTCGGGGGGGGGGGCCCCGGTGCGTCCTGTCGGCAGAGAACCGGAGCCCCACGGAGCGGGGTGTGTTGGTGACAAGGGGGGGGACACGCACACGGACACAGTTTCCAGTGCCAGTGGTGGCCGCTCCCAGTGTGCTGTGGGATTCACTGGTCTATAATTAGGCCGTGTCTTCATTGCCGGGAAAGGCTTTCCGCGTAAGATAAAGAATAATACATGTTTGCGCTCCTGCTATGTAATCCTGCTGTGGATTTTTAATTTTTATTGGTTTTTTTTAGCTGTGCTGCAGCTGTGCGTACCCCATTAGCCAGGCGGGTTTGCCCTCCAGAACTAGGGAAGGGAGAGCGGCGAGACGCTTTAGTGAAAAAGCGTGTGGTGGGAGATGAGGCAAGAGAGACCTTGCGTGTCGACATGGCTGGGGTCCCTCCTGGGACACCCTGAGCCCTTCCCCGTGTTGGGGGACCCGTGGGGTGGGACAGGAGCCCCCACGAAGCAGGCAGGTGTCGGTAGTTGGGGACGGCACGCTTCCAGAGGTTCCCGAAACATCGTAGAGAGCGCCCCGAAGGTCGCGTGTTATCGCGGATGGGATGGTTATGGCAAGAATCCTCTGGCCGCGTTGGATGCTGTGATGCTGTGGCGTTCGTCCTCTCTCTGCGTAAAGCATCTAGAGATCGAACGAACGCTTCCAGGCGGTGCCTGGCCCAGCTCCGCACTGCGCAGTGCTGACACAGTAGGATTCCCAGGGATCTTGTCCTGTCTCTGGCCATTTCTGCGGGCACAGCGACAGCGATCGCGCGGCTGGTGGGTTCTCTGCAGCTCCGCCTGCTTGGCTGTAGGGGCTGGGATGGGGTTAGCGGTGGGGACGCAGGTGAGGGCGATGCCAAATGGGATGTAAAACCTTTCGCCACAAGAGCGAGCATAGGATGGAGCAGATCTAGCTGGGTGTAGGGCTGCCTGAGCGGGAGCCTGACAGTGGGGCAGAGCCCCTCGGGCAGCGTGGGGGTTCGGCTCTGCTCCTCGGTGTTCCCGTCGGTCCCCCAAGAAGGGAGCCCTGGGCTTGACGTGCGCGGCGCTTTCTGCGCTCCCAGGAGAGCGTCCGACCGTCCTGTTTCTGGAGCCTGGCTGCATCTCCTTCCCCTCCCCCTGCTGCAGTGTGGTTGGCTGCCGAGCGCCTGGTGCCTGCGCTTCTGCTAGAACCGGAGGGCAGCGCGGCTGACGCCGTGGGAGCCGTGCATCGCTGCGGCCTGCGCTTCTCCGTGGCACTGGGGCATCCGGGAGTGCCAACGCTGGACAAGCCGCTGCAGGCAGCCAGGTACCACTCCTCTGCGGTGCGGGGTGGGGGAGGATTCCCATCCGGTGACTGAGACGGGCAGGGTGCCCAGCGGTCCTGTAACAAAGGACCGCTTTGAAGTGCAATTTCGGGCAGAGCCGATGAAAACTTTTCTCCTTTGGAAGCTTACGGTTCGCCAGGTGGGCACGGAATTTCTCTGTGGTGATACTGAGGAGGGATGAAGGGGTTTCTCTGGCTTGCTTGTCCCAAGGATACGCAGCGGGCGTGCCTCCTGCTGCCAGACAAAGCCGGAGAGGCGATGACGGAGGCAGCTTCTAGCATACAGCAACGGCTCACAAACTTTCAGAGCCTTGTTTCCCCCCAAACCTTCCTCCCGTTATTAATCTGCTTATTAAGCTGTTCCGAAGTGGAGGGGCACCCTACCAAAGTGGGGGGGGGGGGGCATTGCTGGTAAGCATCTGGGAGGGAGAGGATGCGGCTGGGAGGAGGTGTCTGAAGAAGGGCTGGGGGATGGCGTTGCAGCAGAATGCTTCGGCCGGGCAGCCGGGAGAAATTTGCACAATGGTGGGAGGCAGCACCACATTACCAGCAACCTCAGGCTTCCCTGTGTCTTGCAGAGCTGGCATCTGGCACTCCCTTGCGGCTCCATGCTAGGGTCTCCTCTAGTGCCCTTGGTCTCCCGTCTCCCATGCCGCCTCAGAGACATGGAAGGCCCCCCCGCAGGGGAAGGAGGGTGGTGTTCAGCACACATTGGGTCAAAGATCTGGCCAGCTCAGACACAGGGTAAATAAAGGCGGCTGAGCTTTGCTGTAATTGGCAGAAGGAGCAGGAAGCTCGTGTTCTCTCCTCTGCTGTTCTGGAGGAATGTCCAGGTAGGAAGAACAGCATTAACCCCAAACACCAAAATGGCTCTCAGGGCACAAAGGACACGTGGCAAGATTTTTGACCTTGGCAGAGTTGCTGGATAAAGGCTTGATTTGCTAGGAAAGAGCCACGTAGCTCCTCAAAGAACTCCAGCTGGTTGGGGAAGCTAGAGGTAAAATAGATCCTTTGCGTATTATGCAGGTAGAGCTTTGTCTCTGTGAATCTGGCTGCCTCGTTACGGTTTACAAGACCCGTTTGCTTCTGGAAATAATAGCTCAGTCTCATAGCCTGCAGTCAGCTGGTCTTTGCAGCTGCCCCAGGTACACTGTGGAGGGAGTGCGGGAACTCCAGAGCCCTTCAGGGTACACAGAGTGGTTCCAGGGCACTTGCTGATCCCAGCTGCGTCCTGGACATCTCCTGTACTCCTGAGGCACATCCAGTGCGTAGCCCTCACATTAGACAGATGCCTGCAGAGGCACTGGCTCCTGGGAATTACTCTGCCTGCTTCAATACTACTTCATGCTGTCATGGCAAGGTAATGGCTCTCACTCTGTCTTTTATAGAGCGAGACTCCCAATCAGATTCCGAAGCTAGGAAGAGGTGGTTGTCCTGGCTTCATTCCAGCTGCTTAGCTCTCATCTCCGCTAGCCTGGAAACAGGTTTTAATGGTGTTCCCCTGTAGTCCCAGGCACAGCAGATGCAGAATGGATTTGGTGAGCTGCTGCAGACATAAGCAAGAGTTTAAAAACAAGGTCTTATCAGCTGATCTGGAGGTGCTAGCACAAGCTTGCTGGTGGGGGTGGTGAAGACTGCTGTTCTGGTTCCAAGGGCCTGCTGAAAGGTGCATGTTTCCCTGGCAAGCTGGGGCTGTAAACAGCAGGAACTGCAATAAGGAGCAAAATGGCTTTCTGCTAACGGCACGTGTCGGTGCTGGTTTGGGGTGGGTTTTGTTGGTTGGTTGTTTTGTTGGGGTTTTTTTAACCCTTGTTGCCTCCAGTGTCTGTATTCTTTGATCACCAATGAATGAAAGGAGTAAGACCTTTCTGGTCTTGAAAGAAATGAGTGATCTGATACAAAACCAACCAGACCATCTCCTCTGTCTTCCTCAGAGCACATATGCTTATTGGAATTGGATCATGATTTGATAACACAGGAATTGCTTGCTCTGGTCAATTGGAACAAAGCCGGGTACCTTTTGACTTGCCATTTCCAGCTGTGGGCTGGAAAGCAGGAGGGGGATGGGAAGCTCCCAGGTCCTTTCTGTAGTGACGTGAACCTGAGTCACTGCGGCCAAGTCCCTGTAAAGCCAGCGTACCTCCACCTTGCCCTAGGTTTCGGGAAGGTTATGCTACAGTGCATTTTTTTGTTAGAGATCGTAGGTGGTGGGGAGCTGAAGCTTCTGGGGCAGAGGAGTGTTTTGTGCTGAAGGGAAAGAGCATGAAGGGAGCCTCCTATCTCCTTGCGGGAGAGCCCTTGCACTTCAGCTGCAAATCTAGTTCCTTAGTCCTAGTTAAAATTCCCTGGGGCTCTTGCAGGCTGCTGGTTAGCATAGACTTTCCCAGCACAGGCCTTCTGGTATCTCGAAAAACCCCTGGAGCTTCACACTCGGCTAGAGCTGGCATGTGTCAGCTGCTGCTGAAAGAAGCAATCCTGGCCTTGATCCCTGTCCAGGGGATGGGGAGGACTGGGCTGTTTCCAACAGCAGAGTCAACTTGTACTGAATTACACCTGACTCCAAAGCTTGGGGAAGCTGGTTGGGCAAAGCCTTTCTGGGCTTGGGGATTGGCTTTAAAACCTTGAAAGGGGGTGCCTGGATGCTAAAGGAGAGTCCTGGTTTTTGGGCACGGGAGAATGTGGGTGAGACAACTCCTTGCCTCTGCTCCCTGCTCTGCTGCTGGAGGTGGATTGCATTGCCTCTCTCGCTCTGGGACAGAGGGCCCCTGTCCCCACGGGACCTTGCTGAAAGGAGGCATGTGCTGCATTCCCTTCTTCTGGGCCTAAGGTCAGGTTCTAGTGCTGTGGTGCCTGGCCCCTTTGTCCTGAAGTGTTGTTCAGCAAAGGCAAATGTCATAAGGAGTTTATCTAAGGAATTCAGATGAGGATTTTTCCCACCAGTTCTTACTTTTAGGAGTCCAGCATTTGCCTTCTAATTTCTGGCTCTTGCTCATGTTGCAGTTCTTAATGTTACCCTGAAGCTGACTGCATACCCGTCTGTCTCTTCATTTGCAAAACATCCTTCTCTTGCCTTTGTTTCTAAAGCCTTAACATGGGTGTGCAGCTGCTCTTAGTGGTGAAGTTCTGGGGCATCATGCAGAGCTGATTGTGTTTCTTGTTTTACCCATATTGGAGCGGCTCTGGAAATGCTGACTGTCGGATGTGCAGCTGAGCAGCACCGGTTCATCCCTTTTCCGTGGCTCTGTTGCAGGTGGCCTGGGGTGGTGACCCTGAGCACAGTGGCTCTTCTGGCAGTGGTGTGGCAGTATGCAAGTTTCCCGGCAGCATCAATATGTCCTGACGGTGCAGTGGAAGCCTCCGAGGCTCTGCACAGCTGACTGGAGTCTCCTACAGTCTCTGTTTGCTTTCTGACACTATGGTATCAAAATAAAGGAGAAGACTTGTGCTTGTGACACAGCCTCTGCAATGGTTGCAACCTTGGCACTCTGTTTGCTTTTGACTGCTTTTACTTTTCATTTTCATCATCCAAGGTACTAGGTCTAGGTTTTGTTGCAGTATCCCTTAGGAGTGGAGACCCAGCTGTATATTGGCAATCTCACTTTAGCTTTGGTGGTGGTCAGCCAATGAAGGGTTTCTTTCCAGAGACCCTTTATTCTGTTGTTTAACAGTAGCGAGCTGGCAGAGGTCCAAAGGGAAAAAAAAACCCAACCCTCCCTGCTTTTATCAAGTTTTTTGCTTCTCAAATAGAGAACCTTGCTGTTTCTTCAGGTAGCAAAAGCATGTCTCACAGCATGAGGCTGGGATAATTATTGTGCAAATAAGACTTTAAGCCCCATGGTTCCCTTTCTAAATGCTACCATTGCTATCTATCTCCCAAACGTGGTCACTCATTCTTGCTATGGGTCAGACTGACTCTTTTCCACAGGAAGCTTTTTTCCAGAACCAGCTGGTTTTCTGCAATTACCATATCCTTAAATCACCTTCTCCTACAGAAGAGTTTGCTGCTAAAAATCTGTGCCCACTTCTATGCAGAAAGTGCTGGCAAGCCATCTGCAGTTTGAAAGAAGCTGCAATTACTGTCTTGACAGTATCGCTTGTGCAAGTTGTGATGGTACCCCGTGTCTCATATACTTGGTCCAGGGACATGTGGGGGGACAGTGAACTGAATTTGTTTGAGGCATGTGTAGACCTGAAGTCTGTGCTCTCTCTAGCCTCCTAGCATTAGGCATCATAATCTAAGCTTTAAGGTTCACTTGGACCCATTCAGTCTGGCGTCCTTCTTTCTGTTGTGGCAGCTGTTGTGGGTTTAAGATAGAAGCAGTGAAGCTTCTAGCTCTTTCCTCTTAAAGCTCTTGCATGTGGGAGCAGTTTTCAGAGGCAGAAAAGTGGGCTGCTGAAATTGCTGATGCTCAGTGATTTCCCGGTTATGCACTTGAATACAGGAGGAAGGTTTCTGCCTGGCAGAGTGTGCTGGCTGATGGATTCCCAGCTGATTGCTGCAACTGCCACAAAGCTCGGTGCACGCATGTTCCTTCCCTGTCTTCCTGCAGCACTCCTCCAAATGGGAGCAGGGGAGGGGAGATGAGATGGGTGTTGCCAGAAAGCCAGGCTATTCTAGCAGCTCACTGTAAATAGGGAAGACATGCCAACTAGAGCAGAAACATGCTGGTGGAGACCTGGGCCGTGACACCTGCAGAGCCGTGAAGAATGCAGCAGGATAAACTAGGAGCCGGGCACTCCAGCTCCCAAGGAACCTGTTGGAAAAGCATTCTTCCTATTCCAGTCTGAATCTCCCCCTGGCAAAGGCAGATGATGGTGTCTCCTCTCCTCTCTGCAGGAACCTCCGAGTGTGTTTTCTGCATGGATAAAGGACACTCAGTGCCCTTTACTGAACGTGTGGGAGTAGGAAGAGTGCTTATACAGCAGCCTCAGCCTGCCCGACCTTGGCGTCAGTTGCCATAGAGCATGTTCCCTCTCTGGAGGGCTGGGCACTGAGTGTAGACCTGAAAGCACTGGGGAGAGCTAGAAATAAGGCTCTGTAGGGAAGAATTGTCACTTTGAAGGGATGATAAGTCAGCTCCCACCAGTGTTTAATGGTTTTCTTTGCTGTGCAAGAGGTAGCAGTATTTAAGTGACTTCTCTGCAGTCTTCTCTTTGTTTTCTTGTTGGTACTTGGAAGTGAACAGCCCATGTGCTATTCTCACATTTTGCACCTTGTGTCCAGCCTGGGCAATCCCCTGTCCACTCTTGAACACTGGAAGCATGTTGGTATCTAGCAGAGCTGTGCTTCTAGGATGTCTTCCTAGAGGGAGGAAGACCAGGCTTGTGTAGAGGCGTTTGCACAGCCAGTGAGAGAAAAGGAACCTGTATTGGTATGTCTTGAGGATTTGAGGATATAGTTGCAGGATAGAGTGAGTCTGATGTGCTGTGGGTCAGGATATTTGGATTATTTTCCCTTCTTGGTCTGAAATCTTTACAGTTCTGAAAAACTAGTTGATTGTGGAGGCTGTGAAATGCTCAAGGCTCTTTCTGCTGGAAGGGCTGAAGAAAGACAGGATGTTGCTGTAGTAGAGGCACTGGTGGTTTAACACACAGCTTGGCGATTTCTCACTTGAGGAGTCGTTCCGTGCACAGTGGAATTAATGAGGCTGATTTTCTATGGATCTGGGTCTTGTCTGACTCTATCTACCAAGGTGCAGGCTCTGGTGGCTTTTTATCATGAATCGCAACATATTGCTCTTCCCAATGCGTTTGTATTGTACTTTTTAAAGATGGCAGCGGGATCTCTGTATGGACATAAGTAATGCTTTCATGAAAAGTGACAGCATCTCACAGCTGACCCAGCAGACAGAGGGACAGATGAGGAAGCACTTGTGCTGCACAGCTGTGTGAGCCTTAAGGCAGAGCTCTAGTTTTGTTGTATGTAGGGCATGAGGCAGCTCCTGGGGATCTCCTTGTGTCCCAAGCATTGCCTATGCCCCAGAGGACTCCCACTTCCCGATTTCCCTGTTTCTGAGTTTGGGGCTGTGTTTCCTTATGAGCTGAAACCAGTGACACGGCTGTTTCACCCTTTAGCAGTTGTTACCTTGGCTTCTTTGGAAGCAGGTAAGGGCCTGTTGAGCCTTCCTGGGAGGCTGCCTCGACCCATTTCAGAGCAGGACAGCAGTGCTTTGCCCAACGTGGCAGAGCTAGCGTCCTTTGGGCTGCCAGGCTCTTCCTCTGGAGCTGGGAATCGTTGCACATCTCTTCCTGAACTGTGCTCACCCACAGAAGTCTGCCTTAGGCATGGCTTCCCTCATTGCTTTAGCACTTGATCACTTCCCCAGATATGCTATAAAGGTGGGAAAAAAAATATCCAGGGGAGTTATGGATGAGAATGCTTAGCTGCCAGTTCCTGGAGAATCAGTTTGGAAGAAAGGATATGAGTGGCAGCCAACTCTCAACAGACCTAGTCTTTTCTTCAAAACAGTAGTCTATGCCCTTTATCTTGATCTTAGTGAAGTTTTTCATGACCTTCTTATCATATCGTCTTCTCTAAAGCAAACTGGGAAACATCACAGTCCAGATGAGACTTTTCAGCGTAAAATGCACAATGCACAGGGTAACTGCGTGTGGAGCATGGCAGATACCCAAAAGTGAAGGATACACTGAAGTATGGCTCAGGGTTGGTGCTGATGCTGGATCATTAAGTGAGCGTGAAGTCAGCATTAAGATTCTGGGGTAGGTGGGGGAGGACTTGGCTCTTGCTCAAAGGTATGAACAGGAACCCAGTCTTCAAGAGACATGAAGTGTTTCTGCCCTGCTGAGGTTCAGTAAGGTCTCTGCTGTGTGTTGAGAGTTTGCTGCCCTTCCTGAGGGATGGATATGCATCACTGGAACAGAAAGAAAAGAGGAGCTGAGAGGAGAGCTCAGGCCTATAAAACAACTCAGGGAACTTCTGGAAGAGTGAGGCTAAAGAGGGAGAAATGGGTGGGTATAATGAGATGTGTTTACTTATAGCAACTGCCCCAGCACTGTTTGCCATCTTCACTTTCAGTGCTGCAGTGAGGAAGAAACGGGACCCCTCTATTGCTCAGGGCCCGCTCCTGGATAGGGATAGCAGTAGCTGAGCTGGGGGATCGCCCTGAGCCCCCCCTGGGCAGAGCACACAGCTGAGGAGGAGAGGAGCTCTGCTCTCTTTCTTCCTGGGGCAGCGTTTCTGCTTGCTCAGTAAAGCAGGCACAAGGCTGCTGCCCAACAAAGAGTTCAAACCGTGCAGAGGTGGGTCCTGCAGGAGGACAAAGAAAAATCTATTGGCAGCTCTTCCTCCACCTCCTCCTGCGTAATGCCTGGGCAGTTCGCCAGGTTCCTGACGGCAGGGCCCCGGGCGCTCAGGTTGCAGCGCATCCTGCCAGCTGCGGGCTGCAAGGAGGTGCTGGTGCCTGCGCAGGGCATGGCAGCTGCCTGCCTTCAGCCCTGCAGGAGCCTGGCCTTGGAGTGACCGATAGCGAGGTAGGTGGTGGCTTTTCTACCATCGCTGAGTAATGTGAAGAGGCTGCTGGGGTGGCCAAGCTGGGAGGAAGGCTGAGAGGGGGTTAGATGAGTGAATCGTAGAGCAGTCAGGGTACTGTCAACCTGCTGAAAGAGGTCTCGTCTGCTGCTTATGTCTCTCGCCCTCTGGCCTGCTGTGTTTTCCTAGCTCCTGGATTTTCTATGCAGCGATCTTGCAGCCACGCTAACATTGTGGGTTGTAGCACTCGGTGTCCCTGTGCAAAGGCGGTAGCTTGGTACTCTCCTGTCGTATATCTGGGGGAAACAGGACAGGGAGGGAGTGGTACAGAGTCCTTAGGCCATCCTGAGGAGACCTTGGGCTGGCAGCAGGGCAAATGAAGCTGGAAAAGCTGTTAGTGTTTCAAGCTGACACCCACGCAAGGGTTACACTAGTGTAATGGTAGCAGTTGGTGTATGTAAGCTTTCCCACACAGGCGTGATTCAGTTCGTGCTGGCGGTGTTATGTCCCTTATCGCCACAATGGCTGTTCTGTGCCAGGGCTGGGATTGTCAGGGTGTACTCTTCTGGTCAGGGAATTTTTTGTTTGGCCCAGTAAGGCCACTGATGCCTCTCTGTCTGAGAGATGCTCTTCCAGGAGATTTTCCACAGATGAAGCAGAAAACTTTGAGCCGGCATCCCTTCACTTTCTATTCCGTTTCTTCTGCAGTCGGAAGAGGTGTTGAGCTCTGACAGCCTCCTTGCATCAGTGGTCTGTGGGCAGGAGGTGTATGCATTGCAACCCCAGCTGCCAACTACAAATCTCTGCTCTTAAATGGAAGCTAAATCAGCTTTTCTTGCTGCTGGGAGTGTGGGGGTGTTGGAGGTCAGCACTGATTCTAGCCTTTTTGTCTCCTGTCCACGTGTGCCACCTGCACTGGTTGCCAGCACTCTGTGCCACAAAAGCGGAGACACGTGCCCTGACAGCCTCATGCTGCCAAAGGGAGAGGGGACAATGAAGGGGAAGGGCTTAGAATAGGCAACCAGTTGAATGCTGTCTCTGCCTGCTTGAAGGAGGCTGTGACACTTGTGTCTGGTTGTGGCTTTCTGAAACAGCACTGAGGTGCTCAGGTTTTGTCTCTCTTTGTAGGGCTGCACGAGCAGGACTATGTCCACCATGGTGTACCCAAGGGAGGAGAAACTGGACAAGCTGAGCCAAGAGGAGATAATTTCCAACACCAAGCTGGTGATGCAAGGGCTGGAGGCACTCAAGAATGAACACAACTCCATCCTGCACAGCTTGCTGGAGACCATCAAGTGCCTGAAGAAAGATGAAGAAGCCAATCTCGTGCATGAGAAATCCAACCTGCTCCGCAAGTCAGTGGAGATGATTGAACTGGGGCTCGGAGAAGCTCAGGTGAGAGTGGTGGGTGACCCCCCAGGCGTTACCCAGGACTAACAGGGGAAGGTGAGCGTGTGGCCGTTCGCCATAAGCTGCAGGGGCAGCAAGGGGCTGAGTGTAGGCGGCCTGCATGACCCCTGAGGGTGGGCCTTAAGCATGCGTGTGAGGGAGATGACAAGATTGTGGTAGTTACTGACTAGGACTCTTGACAAGGTGATGATGGCACTGTCCAACCACCTGAATGCTGTGGAGTCAGAGAAGCAGAAACTGCGTGCTCAGGTGCGGAGACTGTGCCAGGAGAACCAGTGGCTGCGTGACGAGCTTGCCAACACCCAGCAGAAGCTGCAGCGTAGTGAGCAAACTGTGGCTCAGCTGGAGGAGGAGAAGAAACACCTTGAGTTCATGAACCAGCTGAAGAAGTATGATGAGGATGTCTCGCCTTCGGTATGTTGAGCAGCCACCTTTGGCGGTGGGGGAGGCTGGACCAGCAGGGTTGCCTAGGTGTGATAGCATTGCCCTGGATTTTTCCCCTTCCCAGCTACCATGCACAGCAATGCCTGTAACTGAAGGGAGCCTGCATGGGCAAGAGTCTCTGGAAGAACACGGAGTAGCATGCCAGGATGTGCTAGGAAAATTTGGCTTTATTAGTTTTGTTGGCGGGGGGAGATGGTGGCAGAGACAACAGGGGAAGTTGCGGGTGTTGGTGGGCTGCAGCAAGGAGGAGAGTTTGGCAGCTGACTCAGCCCAGGCTGCTGCTGTATCCTCTGAGAACCAACAGTATTGTGATTCCCATCCTCTCAGGAGGAGAAGGAGGGCGACTCTGCTAAGGACTCTCTGGATGATCTGTTCCCGAACGAGGAGGAGGAGCATGGTCCTGGATGTAAGTGTTTGCTCATGCATGGTTGCTGGCTGTCTCTGTTCAAGCCTGCTGTGCCAACTGTGCCCCTGTTTATTCCTCTGTGCCTGCAGTGCCCCACCAGCACAGCAGCGCAGTGGCAGCTGCCCAGCAGGGAGGCTATGAGATTCCCGCACGCTTGCGCACCCTCCACAACCTTGTCATCCAGTACGCCTCACAGGGACGCTATGAGGTGGCTGTGCCGCTCTGCAAGCAGGCGCTGGAGGACCTGGAGAAGACATCAGGCCACGACCACCCTGATGTGGCCACCATGCTCAACATCCTGGCGCTAGTGTACAGGTGAGCATGGTGGGGAGTGCAGGAGTGGGCGGTGGGGAGGGCACGACTGGGCCAGGAGAGCTTTCTACCTCTCCCATTTACCGGGACAGTGCATTCTGCTGACAGGGAGCTCCCCCAGCTTCCAGTGGTTCGCCTTTCAGAAACGTTTTGGCACAGATGAGGTATCTGGCCCACCGGACTCCCTAATATAACTAGGGACTGGCTAAGGTAGGGAGGAATGGAGAAATGAAAGGGCTTTGGGGGCTGGATCTGTGTGGAAGAAGGACTGTTGTTCGCTGTTCTGCTTCATATGGGCTGTGGTGTCCCAATCCTGAATAACTGGTTGACTTTGCACTGCAGGGATCAGAATAAATACAAAGAGGCAGCACACCTGTTGAATGATGCTCTCTCCATTCGTGAGAAGACTCTGGGCAAAGACCACCCAGCGGTGAGTGTCTCCCTCCTCTTTCAGTCACTTCCCTTGACGTGTGGGTGCTGCTGGGTCTCGAATGGTGCCCTTATTGTGTGTCTGCAGCCAGACTATCGAGGACAACAGTGTGCTCTGTGATGCGAGGGGTGCTGTTCGCATGGTGTGGGGCTCTGTTTTACTGCTTCAGTATTTCCTGCTGTTTTGTTCAGTATGGCCTGTCAGGAGGTGGCTTCTCCTGGATCCTGCGATGTAGGCAGGGTAGCCTTCTGCCTCTGGACCTCCTTCTCTTCAGAATCAGCTGTACTGCAGGCATGAAGGAAATGGGACAGTCACTGTTACTGCTGCTTGCACCCCTTGTTTGGTCCCACTGGATTCTGCTTTGTTTTATGGAGAAGCTTATGTCTCTGCAGGTGGCAGCAACTTTGAACAATCTGGCTGTTCTTTATGGCAAGAGAGGGAAGTACAAAGAAGCAGAGCCACTGTGTAAGCGAGCCCTGGAGATCCGTGAGAAGGTACTGGTCTCCCATGTTCTCCTTCCTTCCAGCTCTCCCTGAGGGTTTTCCCCCATTACCTTACTGCACCTGGGAGATCAGGACCTTACTAATCTCTTTGGCTGCTGATTCTCCCACCACCTTTCCTGTCTCTCCAGTGGTTGCAGCCTTAGAGAGGCGTGGCAGGAGGTGGAAGCTGGAATTTCTCCTCTTTACCTCCCTAGTCTTTGGTTCCTGTCTGACATAGGCATGTCCTGGAGGGACTACAGTTCTACTAACTCCAAGAATACACTGCAGTCTTTAAGTGTTGACTTTTTGTGGCTTCTCTTCTTTACCCAGGTCCTAGGCAAAGACCATCCTGATGTGGCCAAGCAGCTGAACAATCTAGCCCTGCTGTGCCAGAACCAGGGCAAGTATGACGAGGTGGAGTACTATTACTGCCGGGCCCTGGAGATCTACGAGAGCTGCCTGGGTCCTGATGACCCCAATGTGGCCAAGACCAAGAACAACCTGGTGAGACCCTGGGGAGAGGCCATGTGGGGATGGGGAGTGGTGTCATGGGAAAGGTGAGCATTGCGTGGTGCTTGGAAGGATGCAGAGAGAGAGCTGCTAGAGGGGGGGCAGAGTTAACCTGTGTTGTCCAGTGGGGCTGGAGCTGTTTTCTTGGTTGCAGGCCTCCTGTTACCTGAAGCAAGGCAAATACAAAGATGCAGAGGTGCTGTATAAGGAGATCCTTACCCGTGCTCACGTGAAGGAGTTTGGCTCCGTGGATGGTTTGTAAAGCAGAAGCTGTTGGGGCTGGGGAAGGGTGAGCAGCTGGTCTCCTGGATCTCAGCCTAGGCTTGGCTGGTTCTGGTATCTCCCTGGCAGATGGATGGGATGCCTTGCAGGGCCCCTTCTTTGGGCAGCCCTTGAGACACTGCCATTCTAGTGTTAGGCTGTTCTACCTTTTCCCTCAGAAAAGGTCTTGGAGAGCTCTGGCTGTCAGTCTTTACTGGGCTGGGAATAGTTGTGGCTAAAAGGGGGAATAGCAAGTGGCACAATCATTCCCAGGAGTAGGCTAAAGTTTCTCCTGTACACCTGGCACAGGCATTCCCCCATGGGAGGACTTGTTCCTGCCTTCCCCTGTCCTGCCCTTGCAATGTCAGCTGCCTTTCTTGGGGCTCTGGCCCAGGGACCAGGGGAATTTGGAAGCCTTGTCACTTCCCTCTGGTGAGCTGCTGGCTCTGGGGACAGAGTGCTGGGTTGTGGAGGCGGCAGAGCCCCAGAGGGAGTGGCAGAGCAACAGGGCGAGGTGGTGAGCGGAGCTGTCTTACGTTCTTCCCCACGCAGATGAACACAAGCCAATCTGGATGCATGCAGAGGAGAGAGAGGAGATGAGCAAGGTGAGTCTGAGCTGCTGGTGCTGCCTGTTGATAGCAGCAAGAGCTCTGGGAGGGGAAGGAGATCTGGGAGTTTTGATCCTCTCTTACCACAGCCCAGACCTTCCTTCCTGCAGTCTGAAGAGCTGCCATGGCCACTGATGAAGGCCATGAGGGGTCTGGAGGGTGGAGAGAGAGTGTGGCTGCTCCTTGGGGCAGCAGGGAGGGAGGGGCCCATCAGAGATGCTTTTCCTGGGGCAGGGGGTTGTTAAGCCTCTCAGCCATGGCTGCATGCACTCTCTTTTTGCTTTAGTGATCCCTCTAGGGCACGCAGATGATGGAAGATGGTGGATGGCAGAGGGTTGTGCTGCAGGGCCTTGGCGCTTTGTTCCAAAGAGCTGCTAGTACCCAGAGTACAACCCGCTTCTGAAGCAGCCCTAAGGCTGCCTGGGGGAAAAAATGGAGGTCAAGAAGAAACTGCTGCCATCACCTGGCTTAGGAAATGGAGCCAAACCTCCCGAAAAAGATGTCTGCACAGGGCAGGCCCTAGCTGTTCTATGTCCTAGCTGGCCTCTGAAAGAGGATAGACATGGGTTGTGCTTGCTTTGGACTAAGATGAGAGACAAAGACGCTGTTGCTCCTGTTGCCCAGGCCCTGCTCTGTGCTTAGCTGATAAATGCAGCAGAGTCCTGTCTCTGCTTTTCCCAAGGCGAAGACCTCACCTGCTTTTTGTCAGGTGGGCGAAGCAGCAGAATGAAGGGCTCTGGTCTAGTCCTCTAGCTGCGGTGGGAGCAGACACTGTCTCTCTCCTTTTCCTTTGCCTCAGAGCAGGCCCCATCCCTACATGGGCTCAGACAGCAGGCTGGTAGGCTTGGCTTAGTGACTTATCAGTCCCATCCTGCGAGTCCTAAGAGCAGGGCACTAGCAGCTGCCTCCCACCAGCATGCTCGGTCTTCCCGTTGAACCGCTCTTTGCGGTCCCCAGTGCAGAGCAGTGCTCAGCTCTACCTTGCACTGCTCCGGTTGCTGCCCTATGAAGGCTCTGCTGCAAAGAAATAAGGCTTGCTGCCACACCATCCTATGCAGGAGAAATCAAAGCTGGAGCAGAGACTAGGCTCCCCTTGCCCCCTCTGTGATTGAGATGCTTCTGGTGGTATCTTCGAAGAATTAAGAGTAGATAGTTGTAGTGTGAAGCTATGCTCTAGATAACACAAGCTTTGCTACAGGGCAAGAGAACAGGCTCAGGGACTTACAGTTGGAGTCAGATTTGTTTTACAGCTTGGGGCAAGGGTTGAACCTCTTTCCCGGCCCCAGGGTCGCTATGCCCATTCCCCATGGCCCGGCATGGTTGGCATGGCCTTCCTGGCCAGGTGGTGGCAAGCAGACATGCTTGTACTGCTGGCCCAGGGGCTGGGGCTGCTGTGCTCTGCTTTGTGCTGTGTTTCCACGTCTCCTATTAAAAAGGATCAAACCCCTCTTGCAGAGCTTCAGTTCTTTTTTCCCCTCACCCCTCTTTCCTTCTGCTCTCAGTTCTGCCCCAAGGGATTTGACACCTTTCCCCTCCAGTTCAGCCTGGGCTGCCTCTGCTCAAGCTTCAGATGTGTTTTGAGTCCTGAGTTCTCCTGTACCTGGTGCCTGCCCAGGCTGTGTAGGCTCTGGCACAAGTAAACTCATGTGCCTATGGCTCAGGGAAGACTCCTTCAGGTGGGGTAAAGATCTGAGAAGTTATGTGGGACTGAGTAAGAAAAATGGTCCCTGTAAAGACAGTTTCTTGCCCTTGCCAGAGGGAAACTCTTGCTGTGGAGCAATGGTCCCCTGCACCTGCTAGGTGAGAGTAGCCCTGCTGGGCTTGGGGCTGAGCTGGGTGCTTTCTGCCCGGCCCCCGTGTCCTGTGGGTGCAGAGCCAGCGGCATGGCATATACCCAAGGGCTTGCCATGCACCAGGGTGCACAGCGTGTGGGCAAGCATCCTTGCTCCCGCAGCAGTGGCGATTCCTGCTTGCAGGTGCCGTGGTCCCTACTGACCCAGGGCAACGCTGGCTAGCAGCTAGTGCCCTGCAGAGTGGGTTGTCCTGGCCCTAGATCTTTCTCCTTGAGCATCAAGCTCTGCCCCTTCTCCTGTTGCCCTGGGCCAGCAGCCTCTTTGCTTCTGGCTGTGGCAGGTCCAGTCAGCTTTGGGGTGCAAAGGCTGGGCTTGGAGAAGAGACAGCTAGCTGGGCTTGAGCTGCTGTGGAGCAGGTCTGACCTAGCAGGCAGAAGGCTTAGATGTGGCTGGCTGATTCCTTTGCTAGCCATGGCTGAGGGGTTTAGTGTCCATGCTGCTTGGCATGCCTATGGGGTTTTTGTTGGTTGGGTTTTGGGTTTTTTTCGTCTCCCTTTCACATGCTGGGGGGTATGGGGTGTCATGTCCTCCAGAGTGCCGTGGGGATGGGCTGTGTTGTCCCTGCTGCCTTTGGTACCATGGAAGGGGCAAGGAGATGGGATTATGCTCCTTGCTGGGGTGGGGACATCACTTCTACTTATGGCCCAGATCTGTTGCAGCAAACAGGCTTTCAGCTTTCCTTCCAGGAACCTGCTGGGCTTCATCACCGCATTTGCACATTGTGTTTCCAAAGGCTGGGTTGGTGTGGGGGTGCAGTTTGGGGCCTGACTCTAGCACCCAGTGGAAGAGCACAGGCCAGAGAACAGCAGTAGGCATGGGGCTAACAGCTCTCATTTCTCCTCACCCTGTAGAGCAAGCACAGAGACAGTGCTCCCTACGCTGAGTACGGCGGCTGGTACAAGGCCTGTAAGGTTAGCAGGTAAGAGGTGGTTTGTGGGCAGCTGTGGGCTCTGGAGGCGGTGGTCCCAGGGCTCCTGCTCACCTTCCGTCTGTTACTGCAGCCCGACTGTGAACACCACCCTGAGGAACCTGGGTGCTCTATACCGACGCCAGGGCAAGCTAGAGGCAGCTGAGACCTTGGAGGAGTGTGCAGTTCGCTCTCGGCGACAGGTAACCCCAGAGGGACCTTCCCTGGTGGAGGGGGGCATTGTGGGGCTTGGGGTGGCAATCCCACCGGTCACGGCACAGCATTTGGCTTGGAGCGTGGTGAGGGACTCTCTTGGGCCTTGCAGCCTCTGATGTCCTTGGTTTACATTCCCCCGACACCAGAGCACCTTGGTGGTTGGGGTTGCATTTGTGCCAGGGTACAAGCGTGTGTAAATTTACGGGGTTGTGCGTGTGCGTGCATGCATGGATGGAGCAGATGAGTCTGTGTACATGTGGGGAAGAAGGCATGGCTCTGAGTGCAGAAATACTGCATCTGGGTTAGGGCAGGCTACTGGGCTTTGTCAGCTACTGGGGAGATCTGCACTCACTGGGATTGTTTTCTTCCCACTAATGTTTTGTCCAGGGAACACACTAGGGATTTCTTAGGGTATATCTCACCCTAAACTCTTCTCAATCCTCAAATAATAAAGCAGGAACTGTAAGCACCTAGCACAAAGGCTGAAGGACAGCAGAAACCTTCACACACCAAAATGTGAAGAAAAAAAGCTGTCAGCTTTGGGGTAGCAAGCCCTTGTCCCACAGGGTGGTTTATGGCTTCAAGGGGGGGCTCACTGAGCTGGGAACCCAAACAGGACTGCAAAGTGCAGGGTGACATTTGGCTCCTTCTTGTGCTAGAGAATTTTGGCTGTGGTGGGGCAATGGCCAAGAGAGGGAACAGGACCAAGCACAGCGATGGCACAGCAGATCGCTAGATGGAAAGAACCCAGAAGAGCAAAACAAGGTGCTTCCTTATCCCTTTCTACTTGCAGGGCATTGACCCGATCAACCAGACGAAGGTGGTGGAGATCCTGAAGGAGGGCGATGGCACAGAGAGACGTCGGAGCCTGGGGGGCAGCGTCAAGTACGAGAATGCCACAGACGGTAGCGAGGAAGTGAGTATGGGCGTGGAATGGAGCGGGGTAAGTACAAGACACCATCAAGAATGGCCTCAGCCGGCTGCCAGAGGGAAGGGGCAGCCTGGCTCAGGGCTGTCCCCGCGTGGCCTGTCGTGGCATCCTTGTCTGCCTCCATTCGTTCCCTGCACACTTCCTTCCCCTCTTTCTTGGCATGAGCCAGCCAGCCTGCGAAGGTGTGTGTCTGGGCCTGGCTTCTGGTGTACAGGCCAGATATCCCCAACTGAGGGCTCCTGCTTCCTTCCAGCGGGCTGCCAGGCCCTGGCAATGCACAGCATGAGCTGGTCCTGGTCTGCCCTTAATCTTAGCCTTGCATCCTTATTAACATCTCTCCCTGCTGCTCCCCTCTTGAGGCCCTGGCTGAGAACATCGGCCCCGTCTCAGGCCCGTGCAGCCTCTGTGAGCAACTTGGCTGTCTGTCCTGCACTGCGCCACTGGCGATGCTGAGCCCGGGGAGGGTTGCGTGTGTGCGTGTCTGGTGTGTCTGTGACCGAGCGACTGCAGGGCATGGGAATAGTCTGCAGCCAGCATCTTTGCTGTTCCCCTCTGCTGGCCTCGTGCCCTCCGTAGGCTCTGGCCAAGCGGAGGTGGTAAAAGGCAGGTCTTTGCGGGATGCCGGGCCGGGCTGACCGGTGGTGGCAAAAGGCTGCTGTTAGCTGAGGCGCAGACAGGGCGACCTGAGCCTGTCTAGGCTTGCTCTGAGACTGAGGGACGCTTTGGTCACTAGCGCCGAGTTTGGAGGAAGGTAGCGGTCCAGGTCTGGGAGAGGTGCCTTTTGTCTTCTGCGAGGAGGAGGATGGAGAAGAGGTGGCAAGTGAGCATGGTGCTGGTGGGTGCTTGGCTCGAGGGCTGCTAGAGCTGTTAACGCTTACCGTTCCTCCTGCAAACTCTAGTTGAGAGCGTAGCGTAGCTGGGTACCCAGGGGTTATTGCGGCCCAGCACGGGTGACACACTGAGCACACGGAGTCCTTGCTCCCCCCTTACATCTGCTGTCACTAACCCTTCCCCACTTGGCTCAGCTCTACCCCAACCCGCATGAGCTCCCTCCCTTCCTCCTTCCTCTTCCCTGTTGCCATGACAGCCCCTCAACACCCAAGCCTGAAGCCTGCTGGCTCTCTTGATTGTGGATTGTACCCAGGAGGTGGCTGGAGGGGACCTGGGGAGCTGAGCTTCGAGGGGGCCCGGCAGCTCTGCCAGGTGCGGGGCTGTCCTCTGTCCCAGCTCTCAGCATCGTGAGCGAAGAGGGTCCTAGCCCTGGCAAGGCACCGACCCTGGACCCTCGCACTCCCTAGTTAGCAGAGGGGCTAGACAAGCACAGAGGGAGGGCTGCAGGTTTGGATTAGGATCACCTGGTCCCCATCCTGGCTGGTGTCTCTCTGCAGTTCCTCCTGGCTGTGGTTGGTGTTGAGTGCTTGCTTTGCGCTGGTGATGGTCTGGGAGACCTTCCTTGACAGTCTCTGAGCTGATCATCCCAAGGCAAGCAGGCAATGCCACCCTCTCCCCCAGCCTGACCCAGCCAAGGGGGATAGTCCCTGCTCATATGACCCTTCCCCAAGAGGCTTGGCAGGGCTTCCCTGAGCCCAGCCAGCTGTAGATAGAGGGTTTGAGGGCTAGCCCAGCACCCTGGGGGGCACGGCTGCTGCCACCTGATGCTCGGTGCCTTCTCCAGCCTGCTGCACGTATCGCCAGCCTCCTCTCCCCAGCCAGCAGCCCTGTACTGGGCTGCAGCTCCCCCCAAAAGAAGGCTGAGGCAGCTCCCGCTGCTCCTGTCTGTCACGGCCAGTTGTTCCCTGTGCTGGTCTAGAGACTTTCGGACGTGCTGCCTCACGGCAGCCTCTGCTGCCATCCCGTAGCTGTCAGCTGCTGCAGGCACAGGGCCATGGGAGACCCCAGGGTGCCAGCAGCCTCTGTGCCCTGCTGCCATGGGCAGCTCTGGAAGCACCCCAGGGCCCGGACCGGCTACTTGCTGCCCAGGTAATTGGCCTGGGAGAGCAGGGACGGCACCAGCTCAGTGCTGCCGAGGTCTTGGCAGGCACCCCGTGGCCGAGGCTCAGGAGCAGGCAGCTCTCAGAGCAGGGAGACCCAGGCTGTCCCTCCCAGAGCTAGCTGTTCCTGCCAGCCTGCTCGAGCGCGTCGGCAAAGATGCGAGCCGGCTGTTTCAGCCTCCCAGGACTCCCTCCCTGCCCAGACGTGGCCCGTTGCCTCTGCATGCGGCCTGGGCCCTGCCCCACCTGCTCCCTGGGTGACCTACAACCTCACGGCCTTGTAAATTGTGTCTTTCTCCTCTCTGTGCACTAGGCTTAAATGCCTCCCGAGACTCCCTCTTTCCCCTCCACCGCAAATCACCTGGATGTTTGTGTTGTGTCTTCTGACTTTTCCTCCACACCATCCCTCCTTCCTCGGCAAGAACTCCACGCCAGTCCCCCAACCCTCCCGGCGCGCGAGGGCACCGCGACGCCTGCCGGAGGAGTGCCTGGCCGCGTGGCCCGGTTCCAGTCCCGTGGCCGGCAAGAGCAGGAAGAATCTGCGAGGAGCTGCCTGCTCCCCGAGGCCAGGGCGACGGGCCACCGTCCCCTCGCGTGCCCCTACCCCCAGCCTGCCCTTGCACATCCCTGGGGACCAGGCCTGCGGGGGATTGTCTTCGCTCCAGGCGTGCCGACTCCACCGTCATTAGACATCCTCAACCCTCCTAGCTTGTTCCCTCCATCTCTGCAGAGGCCAGGACGGAGGCACGAAGATGGGAGGCTGTTTTGGGAGAGAGGCCTGGCCTTGGCAGGGCTGTCGCGTGCCCAGTTGCTTTCTTCCCCGTAGGCTTAGCTGATGTTAGTGCCCCGTAGCAAACCTGCGCTGGCCACCGGTGAGCTGGGCTCTCCCTGCAGCACAGGGCTGTCTCTCCCCGTCTTGCTCTCCTCCTCCCTGCTGAGCTCTGCAACCCAGGGGCAGCATGCGGGTCTCTCTGCAGGGGCACGGGAACGTAGGGTGGCCTATAGCTGCTGTACATCCAAGACGAGGTGAGGGGGTGACAGCCAAGGGCCATGCATGGAACAGGGACCTGCCAGGACAGGCATGTTTGGTTGCAACCTCCTGAGCTGATGCTGTAGCCGAGTTCCTCACCTGATGGCATTAAGGGGTGAATCAGCTCCCCGTTGCTCCAGGGTCCCCAGGTGTGGCTGCTGGGAGAGGGAGAGGTAGGGGTGAAGCTGTCTGCTGTTCCTTGGAGGCCGAGGAAGGGTAGGAGGAAAACAATTTTTCTGCAAGGGGCCAGACCCCAGGCCATTAGAAGTGGCTGAGATGGGGAACGGGCCGGTTTGGAGCAGAGTGGTTGGGAGAAAAAGGACGTGCAAAGAAGGATGCGAGGAAAGGAAGAGCTGGGGCTTGGGGTGCTCTGAGAACGTGGGGGCAGATGGGATGGCTTGGAGGGAGGTTTCCACCAGAGGAGAAGGGGCCAGGTTGCTCATGGAGGAGGGCAATTCTTGAACACAGGACCTGACTCGCCAGGCGTGGTCCCTGGGGCTGTCACTCGACGTCTGGCTGTCCCTAGCCAGGTGGGTGCGAAATCTGTAACCCCGTTACCGCTAGGAAGACAGTGCTGACCCTGGCCATGCGTAGGGGTGTCTCCGTGCCTCTGATGGGACTCCAGACCTGCACAGGGTCTGGAGATGTCGGTCACTACTGGGAAAAGGGGATGTTTCCCAGGGCCAGACCAGCACTGCCTTGAGCCTCCCACCCTGGGGTGCACACCCTCATCCCACCTCCTATGAACCTTCCTGGTCCTCCTACCTGGGAAGAAAGCTGGGGAGGCTGCAGCCAGCAGGATAGAGCCCAGAGGCCAGCGCAGGACAACCCCCCCCCCGCCCCTTATTTATTTAGCTAGATAGTTTCTCTCATGCTAGTCATCTGGCAGGTTGTGATACTAAACGTGCTTGTGTCTTGTCTGGGCCTGGCTTTCCTTCGGTGGTGCAGAGGCCTTGGGGCACGTGCATGCTGCTCCCCTGGGAGCTTGTGCTTGGCTGAAAGGAGGTTTTTGTCCTCAGGACCACAGGGTGCGGAGCCCAGGGCTGAGTGCTCTAGGGCTGCATCTTCCCTGGCCTCTCTCTCCCAGCGCTGCTCCGTGCTCCTGGAGAGCGGGGAGTCCCCAGTGCAGGGTGCGTTCAGGCCTCGGTGCCACCTGCCCCTGTGTTTTTGCCACGTCCTGGACCTGGTGCTGTAACAACCGTACCTCTGATTAAAGGTAGACAGACCCGAACCGCTGCCCTGTGCTTCTTTCCATGCTTTGTAGGCCAGCGCCGGTCAGCCCTGGGGTGGTGGGCGCAAACGCTGCTGGAGCAGGTGTGGGGGTGCTTGGTGTCTGTGTGCGTGCAGGGGGACGTGCCCCCCCCCCGGGCACCTCTCCCAGGCTGAGCATTGGCAATGAGGGACCCAGCTCCACCGTGCCTCTCCCTAACCTCCAAACTGGGGTTGCTACTAACCTCAGCTCTGTAGCCGTGTGTGGCAGGGCTGCCCTGGAGCGTCTGAGCTTGGACCTTTCCCAACTGAGTGTTTCCATTAGGCAGAGAAATACCCCATTGTGTCCCCCGGTGCTGAGCTCCGTGTGCTGCCAAATGCTGCCCAAGTCCTCTGCCTCCGTGCAGCAGGCAGGGTGGGAGCACGCAGTGGAGAGCGGCTCGGTGGTGGAGCTGCTTCTTTGAGTGCTCTCATCCTGGTGGGTGCAATGGGGTGGGGGTTCTGCGGTAAACCAAGCCCCATAAATGTTCTGGGTTAAAAATAACCCTGCAGAAAAGGGAGTGGGGAGAGAAGGGAGGCTATTTTTAACCCAGTATGCAGCAGCATTTGGTTCTGGTGTTGGTCTGCAGACAGTCTGCATCACTAGCTGGGGAAATGTGGCTCCATCCTCTAGCCCTGACCCCAGACCATGCTTCCTGGCTGGATCCTGCTGCCCTTGTACCATGGTCCAGCTCCTCTGACCCAGCTGTGTTCCCTTCTCCACCCCTGGCTTGTGTGCCCTGGCAAAAGGAACAGCGCCTGGCATGGCAGTACCCTGCAGGGAGGGTGGTGACCCAGTGCGAGTCCCGTGGCGAGGCAAAAGATACTCCACTCCATCTTTGCTAGTGTTGCATACTGACGGCCAGCTCCTCCAAAACCTGCCCAGGATGCCTGGTGCGGGAGTTCCATTGTTTACCTTGCTAATACTTTTGGTGCTCTCTGCATTCCTGGTGAGTGGGTCCCTTGCAGCAAAAGAACATGGCTCCTAGTTGGGAACCCCCTCACCCTGACGAGAAAGTGAAGAGGTTCAATGCACTTGGCTTATCCAAGAAGGGATGAGATGAATACTAGGAGAAGGGTTTGCTGGTGGGAAAAGTCCCATTCAGCTGTTGGAGAAGGGTCTAGGGCTGGATCAGCTTTGGGTAATCGGAGCAGGGAGGTATTGGAAAAGCCTTTCCCAGGGCCGCAACCGGTCGCGGTCAGCACAAGGGGGTGACTGGCCTAAGGCAGAGCCCCTGCTTACATGCAGAGCTGCATGGAGATTCCTGGGACAATTCCTGCTGCCAGCCTGGCCACAGAGCATTTGGGTCATTTGGACCGGTACAAAGGGACTCCCACATATGCTCGTAAGGAGCAAAGGGCTTTTGTGGTCACCTTATCTCTGTTTCTTCTGCCCTGATGTGCCAGGGGCCGTCAGGATCAGGAGCAGGGAGGACTGGTGTTACCAGGCAAAAGGAACTCCACGTTGGCAGTGGTGCCACAACCTTGCGTAACGAGCGTGCCTGGCCACAGGGGAAGAGCTCGGTGCCACGATGGCACAGTGGCATGAGGTGGGGAACAATATTTAGGGCTGGTTTTGGTCTTTGGAAAAAGCAGGCGGCCGTAAAGTAACCCCTCCAAAGTGCCACCTTGGGGCAGCTAGCGGGGCCGGGCGCAGCTAAAATTGGGGGGCCGAGGAGAGTGGTGCCTGCTTGGCAACACAGTGTTGGTGCAGCCAAATGAATGCATCCCGGATGGAGCTGCCTGAATTGCTCAGCAGACGGAAAGCTAAACGTCGTGGGGGTGTTAGAGGTGGGACGAGGCCGTGTGTACGTGTGGACTGGTCTTGTCTGACATGAGTGAGCCTGCGGGCCTGGCATGCGGGACCTGAATGTGCATCAGGACGAGTGCTGGATGGAGAGGAGGAATAGCTATGGCATGGTGAGGAAGGGCAAGGGGAGGGGGAGGATAGTCTCCAGCCAGCAGCAAATGAGGAGAAAGTCCTTGAAATCAATGTCCCGGCAGCATGTCCTGGCCTGATAAAAGTACCCCCAAGCTTGGGGCTCCCATCAGGGCTTGGTGCTTCCCTGGCCCCTGGGACCTCCCTGGTAGCTGCTGCCTGAGCTGTCGCAGGTGATGGAGCTCTGCCACGTTTGAGCAGGGCTGCGGGGCTGCCAGAGCCGTTTGTGCTGGTGGCCTGGTGCACGTCAGCAGCCTGGCTGGGTGTCGGGCTTCCACCGGGCAGGAGGGAACATCGGTCTGAATGAGCCAGGCGATGCCGGGGGGGGGCCAAACTCCATCATCATTGTGTCTCATGGAGAACCGGGGTGAGGGGGAGCCATGTAGCAAGCAGTAAACCTGCTCTGGGCCAGGGCTTAATCCTCAGTACAAGAGGGCATTTGGAGCCAAGCCCAGTTCCTGGCCACTCATCTGCAGCACGCCAGAGCCCGATCGGTGCCGCTCAGCCGTCGCCCTGGCTTGTGTCTCTGTGTCCAGGATGGCAGTGGCACCCTCCAGCGCAGCAGCTCCCTGGGGAAAATCCGGGATGTGATACGGAGGAGCAGTGAGATGTTGGTCAAGAAACTGCAGGGCAATGGTCCCCTGGAACCCAGGAACACCAGGTAGGGACCAGGGCTGTGAGGGCCAGGCTGGGTGCAGGGTGGGTGGTGGCCCTGCCACTTTGGGAGTCGGGGTCTGGCCAGGCACAACAAGATCACGCCTCTCCTCTGCTTCCTTGTAGCATGAAACGAGCTGCATCATTAAATTACCTGCACAAGTCTAGCGATGCTTCGTTTGAGGTAAACACCGGGCGGGCAGCGGGGCTGGTGCAGGAATGGGTGCTGGGGTGGGGGCTGTGTGGCCGTGGCTGGTGATGCTGGCCGTGAGGGGCACGGTGGGCCACAGATGTGATGCTCCAGCCCCCACCGGCGGCGTTCATCCATGCAGATGTACTCCGCTGCTGCGCAGGGCTGGAGCTACTCTTGCCTTGCCAAGCGGTGGCATGGGCCAGTGCCCCCACTTGCACCCCCCGGGGCAGCTGCGTAGCCCCTCTTCTGAGATGGTAGCTCCACAAATGAAGGTGTTGCCTCCAAGTAACCACCTCCCTGCCTGCTGAGCTCGGCAAACCCTCCAGCCGCAGAATGGGAGCCGGGAGAGCAGAGGTGGCACCTAAGGGGGCTGGTAAGGGCGCTGGGGGAGTCCTGGCTTGCAAGGCAAAGGCGGGGGGGGGGGTAGGAGGTGGGCTGGCAGCTTTTTTGGGGGGGGGGGGCACGGATTTGCAGGTACCGGTCCTCACGGGCGCTGTATTTTGCAGGGCACCCAAGGCCTCCGCGCGGAGAGCAGAGGCCTGAGCGCCAGCAGCATGGACCTGTCGTCCCACAGCTCCCTGCTCTCCTCCAACTGACCCGCCTGCGGGTGCCCCCCGCATCTGGCAGCTCGGAGCTGCACCCGCCACCTTCCCCACCTCAACTGCTCTGGTTTTTTTGTTGTTTTTTTTTTGTTGTTGTTGTTGTTTTTTTCCTCCTCCATCACCGGCTCTTGGGTTTCCCGTCTACCCACCCCCCCCCCAGGGCCCCTCAGTAGGCCCCGACTCATTCGGGAATGGCAGCCCACCCGCATGCTCCTCTGCTACGTCCCCAGGGGCCGCAACAGCTTCGGTGGCAACACGCTCGGCACCAGTCCGCACACCTTTAACCAGCTAAAAAAAGAAAAAAAACCCACACAAAACAAAAAAGGCCAGGCCGGTGGGAGTGAAGCAGCCCTGTCCTGGAGGGTGGGCGAAGCAGGGGGGGGGCCGCAGGCCCCGGCTGCGGTGAGGGAAGAGCTGGGGAGCGTGGCGGGATCCCCCCCCTCGTTTCCCAACGGTTGGTTGATTGCTGTACTTTATTTTATTAAATAAAACCGACCCTAGAAGCGACCGCGCCTCGGCCTAAGGCTTGGCGGGGCGGGAGGGGAGAGGCGGGGCGGCGGCGTGATGACGCCATGACGCAAGCGCGGCGGGGCGTGGCCCGCCGCTCACTTCCGGGTGTGTGTGTGTGTCTGTGCGTGTGTGTGTGGTGATGGCGCGGATCACGCTGGAGGATTTGGACGGTCTGGGCGAGGAGGCCGCCGCCGGCGGAGACGGCGAGGAGGAGGAGGACGACGACGACGAGCAGGAACGGGGCCGGTTGTTCGCGCACTGGGAAGCCGTAGCCAGCACGCACCGAGTGAGCCTGCCCCGGGGTGAGCGTGGAGACGGGCTGGAACGGGGGGATCCGTTACCGGGACAGCCTGGGGGAAGGTGGCTCCGAACCGGGCCGCGGAGGCGGTGAGGCCGGGAGAGGCTTTCCACGGCTGACAGCGTTCCTGAGAACCGGCTTCGAAGCCGGTGGCAAGTACCGGGGGTTGGCCGAACCGGGCCCTGGCGCGCCGCGGGATTCCCCTCCGCTCTCCGGCCTTGGCGAAACTCGCTTCACCTCTTCTTTTTGCCTTGCAGACATGGCGGGCCCGATCGTCCAGATGACCCGGCACAACCAGACTCGTGAGCCCGTGCCGTACGTTACCCTCTCGCAGCGTGAGAAGGTGAGGCCTGCTCCTCTCTACGCGGCCAGGCGAGGCTGGGGTGGGTGGGTGGGTGCCGCCATCACCGTCGCCACCGCCAGCCTGGGGAGCGGGAAGAGCGCCTTCCTTGCAGAGAAGGCAGCCGCGAGTCGGCTTGCATGTTGCCGGCCTTCCAGAGGTTTCTGCAGAAGCGCTGCAGCCAGGATGGTGACTCTGGATTGGCGCAGCATTCTGCCATCCCTGCGTCGTCTTCTGTGTTGAGTAACGGCAACGCTCAACTCCCCAGCCTTTGCTGTAAAATCGGACTAGTCGTGCTGCTTTCTCTGGTCTCCGGGGCTTCCAGCTGCCTCCTTTACCAACCTGTCTTCTGCTGGGGTGGGCACATCCAAGGAGCAAATTTTCAGTTCAGAGTCTGCTCCCTGCCTTGCTCAAAACACTCTGTCGCATAGCTCAAAGTCCTGCTGGGTTTGTGTTTGTGCTAGTTATGTGGCTACCGGTTGAGCTGGCGATCTCAGCTGGCACAAGATAAGGATGCTTCTGTGGGGAACACGGGGCCTGGCTGGCAGACCTGAGCATGTGGTGGTGTTTGTCACAACTGCCAATCCAAAGGCGGTAGCTTCTGCCTGAAGATCTCCTGTTCTTGCTGGCTAAGTTGCACACCTCCTCTCATCTCTTGCACAAAAGGGTGCTTCTGTGCTTTGAGAAATAACTGTGAAGAAGCGCTTGTCAGACTGGTTCCTGTGTCTCTGCAGGCTTGGTTGGGCTTGCTACCAAGAAGACGTCTGTCCCTTGTCCTCTATATGAGGAGAGCTTAACCAGTTTCTTCTGGGCTGAGGTCCAGCACTCCTGCCTGTAAAAGGTGTCTGAGGGTTGTACATCTCTGAACTGGGGCTTCACCACACTCCCTCTTCCCCTGTTCTTCTGGGTCCCAGGGACTTCTGTGGGCCCTTCTCTACCTATGCTGGTCCCAGGCAGGAATGGGGCCCCAAGACTTTCTGGGGCCTGAAGATCTTTTGTTGCTCTTGGCATCCCCTCTGCGCCTGAGGAGGATTCTCGGAGTTTGATTCTGGGGCTGGGTGAGGAGATAGAAGCCGCTTCGTGGCTGAGCGGGCTCTGGAGCTGGGGCCGTTAAGGACAGGTTTTCCAGGCTCGGGCAGGTCAGCAGTATTTGGTTGCTCGTCCTGAGCTGTCAGTGCTACAAGCCCTCATCCTCTTGGAGGCAAGTGAATTGTTATGCTACCTGCAGAGCCTTGCTCTGTCAGTACTCAGTCAAATTCCCTAGCCCACATCGCAGGGACCTGTTGCCACTGGGTCTGTGTGAAGCATCTTCACTCTTCCTCTTGGTCAGGTCTCATCTTCTAGAGTGGTGGTGCTGAACGTAATAATCAGTCTGTGGAAGGACCAGACACCACGCCTTGCTGGGCCGATAGGTTTATTTGCAGATGCTGTGGCAGATGAGAATTGCAAATAGCCTAGAGGGATTGGCAGGTTCCTTGCTTGGAAAATGCCCTTGCTCTGCTTTGCTTGGTGGGACAATAGCAGGCATGGCCCCATCTAGAGGGTGAATGCTGGCTGGCCTGCAGTGTTTTGGGGCACTCTTCTTCCTGGCAGCCCACTGATGCACACGAGCAGCCCAGATGCCTTCCTTCTGCCTTTGGTTTGGCTTTCTGAGTAGAGACCCGATTTGGGTGGAGGCACAGGGAGGCGGCGCTCAGTGTTGAGGCTGGTCACAACTTCCTGCCGTGCTCAGTGCCAGCACAGCTGTGGAGCATAGAAGTCTGGAGAAGTGCCCTGAGCTCTGTGGAACAAGGTTGTCTCATGACTGCTTTAATCTGGCTGAAGAATAAGCTGAGAGCAGGAGGATAGGTGCTGGCTACTACTTCCCCGCCCCTCTTTATGCGGTACCTGTGGTTATAACCATGCCATGAGCTGAACTACGAGCAGAGCCAGATGCAATCTCCCCACTCCCCTTGCCCCCCTTCTGTGTTGGGTTTGTCCAGAAAACTGATCATCTGTGCTGGAAATAGAGCTTCTGACCCATCCCAGAAAGCTGTCCCCTCTGCGCCAGCTGGGTTCATGTCTCTTCTTCCTCCTGTCAATTCTTGGTATGGGAGAAGAATCTGAGAGGAGTTTTGTTCCAACCTTCACAGCTCTTCTGGGTGCTAGAGCTCTTCTGCCAGACTTTCCCTTCTACTGGGCATGAGGCTTTCTGCTTGTTATCCTCTGTCCACACAGTGCTCTGGGGAAAAGGCACTGCCCCTGAGAATAATGTCAACCTTACTGGAGGCCTTTGGGTGCCTGGAATCAGGAACATCCTTGTGAGTAGGCAGGACAGCGACTGGAGAGGAGCAGAAAGTCCTGTGCCCCCTGCTGAGGATGTGCTGTATTCCTTGTGCATGCCAGGAGCCTCCAAGCCTCCCTGCACCCTGTCCCCTGTCTGTGCTTTTCCTTTCGCTGACTTTTGCCCAGTGCTGTTAAGTGTCCTCGTCTGAGGTGCGTGTGATGCCAGTTCCCCTCACCTTCTCCGGCCTCCCCTGCCAATCACTGACTAGCAGGGGGTCTCCTTTTGGCAGGGTCCTGTCTCCCCAATTCCTGCCTGTCAGTGTTGGTTTTGGCACCCAAGTGCTGCGGTGTTGTCGGTGTGCTTGACTCTGACTTGGCTTGTCTGTGGCCTGTTTCAGAGCGAGGAAGCAGCCTACGAGGAGCGGCGGTACCCAGCTGGGAAGTGGGCATGTGTCACCAAGGGGGAGCCCATGTATGAGCAGAGCATCTCCATGAGCTTCATGAAGCTCATGCGCTACATCTGCAAGGAGAACTCTGTAGGTGTGTGCAGGCAGGGGCTGGAGGGGGCTGGCAGGCCGTACAGAGGGAGGGCCCTGCCGCTGTTCATCTGGAGTGGGGAGGAGGGCTGCCGCCACTGACCCAGCCATCTCAATGTGCCCACTGCCTTCCTACCTCCTTCCAGGTTGCTATCTGGGCATGACAGTCCCAGTGCTCAACGAAATCCACCTGACCAAGGAGGGGACCGAGCTGGAGCGTGAAGTCCTAACTGCCTATTATCTCCCGGGAGAGTTCCAGCAAAACCCTCCTGTTCCAATGGACCCCGAAGTCCGCATCACCGAGAGGGCACCGCTCCGGGTTATAACCAGGTGACTCCAGCCCCAGAGGTGTTTTCTCAGCTCAGCAGGGGTGTATGAACTCCCTGCATGGCTGCTGTGCTTCCTTGGACAGAGGGATGGGAGCCCTGGCTGTGGGAAGGGGGAATGTGCTGGCTGTGTTGCTTATGTTGCTCCCATTGCTGCAGGGTTTTCTACGGGATGACCACTGAGGAGACGATTCTGCGAGAGATCGCTCTCTTCTGGGAGCTCTTGGGCTCCACAGACACTGTGCTCCGGGAAACCTACATCGTGGCTGCTTATGAAAATCCCAGCATCCCTCAGCGCCGCAACGAGATCTGGTTCATCTGCCGAGCAGAGTGAGTCCCCTCTGTGACCGCAAACCGTCCTGTGACTGGACCTGGTGTAGATGGCAGTTCTGACCCAAAGGAGACGAATGCACATCCTGACCCACCGTTCACCCACAAAATGACAGACCGGGAGACTGCGGGGTGGGTTTGCACTCTGCCCTGCGAGGGCCCAGCCAGGGGAAAACCTGCCTGGTCTGCACTTCACCTGCCCCCACAGGGGCCGGCTGAGGCTGGAGCTGGCACCGGCAAGAGCCTCTGCAGCAGGCTCCTGGTGGGAAGCACGTGCTGGGGTCTTGTGTAAGGCAGTAACTGTGTGGGCTTGTGCAATGTGTTAGCCTGACCTGGGCTTCTCTCAGCTCTGAGCTGGGGTTGCAGAGCCGTGCCAGGTACGCTAGTGTGGCTTGTGGTTGGCAGAGTCACAAGCTGATGGTGTCCAGAAGGTAGATGACTGTGTACGAGGTGTGGGGCTCTGGGCTCTGGCCTGCTTCCTGTGAGAAAGGCTGCCTGTCCCCAACAGAGCCACTGAAATGCTGCTATAGGGACGGTGGGGTTCGAAGGAGGAAAGGCTTGCCGCAAGCGAGGTGTGGATCCTGAACGTTTCCTGCTGGGATGGCTCTCTTTGGACTGTTGGGTGCCTCCCTGGCTGTCACTCGCCATCCCTCAGCCAGGACTGGGGCGCTGGCAGCCTTTGTCCATCAGTTGTGGGTGCTATTTTGCAGACCTGCTGCAAGCTGAGAGGGATGGGTCCTGACAGCAGCAGCAGCGGCACCGCTGTGTGTCGTGTTGTGCATTGATCAGTGAGTTTCACACCCATGAAAACCGTCACGCTTTCCTGGGGGAAGCTGGCAGTGCCAACAGTAAATAAACCCAGCTCAAACCACTGCAGCTGCAGATCACTGATAATGGGGATGGGGGGTGCCCGGGTTGGCTCGGGAAGAGCCTTGCTCTCTCCCTCCTCAAGATGCTCCAGACTGCAAAGCCATGGCTAATTAGAAGGGCTCTAATGTTTGCCCAGCTTATGGCCTCGTGTTCAGCCAGGCACAGCCTCTGCTTTGCTGCACAGGCTGCTTCAAACAACTGTGGCCACACTCCCCTGCAGGTGAGGTGGTTTTCTGTTGGATGGGGTCTGCTTTAGCCTCGTTTTTCCCCTGTGCAAAAAGTTGGCTCCTTTGACTCTACTGCGCCCAGGCGCCTGATCGTGGGGGCTGAGAATTCAAATGTGACTGCACGTTGTGCTGGTTGGCCGCAGGAACTGGTGTGCTTTTGCAGGGATGTGCTTAACTGGCTCAGTGTGGAGGGACTTCTGGCTGCTTCTGACCCAGTTCCCAAGGAGTTTTCCTCCTGCTGTAACTGGAGGTGTGCTGTGTGCCTCGCCTCCTGCTGCTGCTGCCCAAACTCTGGCTCTTTAGCCCTACGATGCAGCCAGAGCCAGGTGGAAGGCCAGGGCCAGCTCCGTGGTCTCATTGTCGTAGCAGTGCAGGTGCCTTCTGCTACTCCATTCTCCAGTCAGATGCTGTTCACTGCCCTGTCCAGGCTGGCTTGTCCTCTGGCAGCGAGGGAGCCTGGCTGCCCAGCCTGTGGCTGTGGGGAGAGCAGAGCCGAGCGTGTTACACCCTTCTCTTCGGGGAAGCAAGGTAGCTTCAGGCAGAGTCTGGGCAAGCACAGCAAGAGCAGATGGTGGTTTCCTGGCTATCTGGTGGTGCAGTTCTTGTCCCTGGGGCACTAAAGGCAGGTGGGGCTGAGGAGGTGCTGTGACAGCCTGCAGCTCTGAGGGCTGATGTGGCAAGCGCTCCTCAGATTAAGAGTGGCGATACCGGGATTAGCAGTGCTGGCTGCTGATCACTTCCCTCCTGGGGAAAGGAGAAGCAAGTCCCTTACACCAGGCTGGGGTCCGGTAGCTCAGCGTCGGCGAGAGCGCAAAGTCAGCCAGCACGTGTGGGACAGAGACCCTTCCTCTTACTACACGTCAGGTGCTTTGCTTGCCCTGAGCTTGCAGGTGAAAGTAAAACTTGCTTTCTAGAGCTTGCTGAATAGGCTACCGCTTCCTCTGAGGCTGCTTGGTCCCCAACCACAACCAGAACAGCTTTCGGTGAGAGGAAGCGGTGGCTTCTCTATTGAGAGAGGACTGGTCTGCGGTAACCGGCAAAGCCGCACAACCGCGTGCCCAGCTGGGGCAGCTCCGCGGTCTCCCAGGCCCTGCTGGAGGTGGTAATGGTGGGGGCTTCTGGTGCAGCTCCAGGCTGGCACCGCCACACAGGGCAGCAGGCGTGCTCCGATCCGGTGCCAACGGGCTTTGCTGAGTCAAGGCTTCAGCGTTTCCTGTGATGGATCCAGCAGCACTTTCAGGGAGGCTGCCGGGGCGGGGGTCTGATGGTAAGTCTTCCACGCAGTACCAAAAGCAGCCAGAGTTTTGGAGGCTCGACAAACCGGCTGGAAAGCTGGTGTTCAGAGCTGCAGCTGCCAGTGGCGGTGGTGTGGAGCTGCAGCAGGTTCCACAGGAGACCTTCGGCTGGGCACGGAGGCCTCTGGCCCGCGCCATGCAGGTGGCCAGGCCAACTTGCGCTGCTGTGCCTTGAATTTGGGTGACGCGGAGGAGCAGCGAAGCAAAGCGACGGCGTTGTGCAGCTGGGGCTGCGTGTCCAGCCCTCTACCTGCCTTGGGGTGCGATGCCCCTGGCTTCCCAGTGCCCCTGTGCTTTCACAGGGTCCCTCAACAGACGATACGGCTTCTACCGTCCACCTAACGAACAGCCAGCCCGGGAGGGAAGCTCTTTTATCTCCTCTGTGGCTCCTCACCACCCCATCTTGGGGCTTGCTACAACCGGGAACTGGGGATACCCAGCTCCTTCTGCGGTTCCCAGCCGGCTAGCCCTGATACTGAAAAGCCGGTCGAAGAAACTCTCTAAGACTTTTAGAGTTTCAGAAAGCAGGCATTCTTTATTGCAGTGCTGGATGCATGGGGGATAGTTCCACCTAGCGTGCATACCACAGCTTTAGCACAAACAGGTTATATAGAATAACTAATTGCACATTAATCAGATTAGTATACATACACATAAAAATGATTATAACTGATTATCATAGTACTGCCTACATCTGACCGTGTGCCATGAGGGATCCATTTGAGTCGAAGGGCTGCTTTTGCGACCACCGACCAATTTGAAGTTCTTGCTGGCTGTCCTTGAAATCTTTATTCTTGTCCTTGTTCTTTGATCTTGAAGGTTAATGCAGTTTCAATCACACGTGGTCAGTTTCAGCATTGTACAGGAACATCTAGTCATAAGAGCAAAGAACTGCAAAACTTATGAATAATTACTAGTTAATTGCTTGGCTATACTTTTGTCTATTGTTTCAATCATAGCGTTAGTGTAAGATTTCTAATAATTATTCACCAGATCTCACTTTTACACTCGCCTAGCAGCAAACCAGTGTCCAGGGCTGGCACAAAATACTAAAACCATCAAAATATTTAGACGTAGCAGACAGAATGGAAATACGCCATCAGCCCCCGTCCCCCGGTGGGCCAGACGGGGCTTCTCTTCGGTGCTGGCGAGACGATTAACACCCCACCCCACCCCCCCCCCCCCAAAAAAGCCGCCACCGTCGAGCCGGGGGGGGCCGACCCGGTGGCTGCCCGCGGGGCCCCGCCCCCGCTCCGGGGCCCCGCCCTCCTCTCCGTGACCCCGCCCATTTTCCGGCGCTGGCCCCGCCCACCCCCCGGAAGCCCCTCCCGGCGACGGCGGCGGGGCGGCGGCGGCGGCGGCATGGCCGGGGGACGGGGCGCACGCTGAGCGGAGCGGCGGGGAGGAATGGCGGCGGTGCGGGCGCTTCTGGTGTTGGGTGAGTGAGTGAGGGCCGGCGCCGGGAGCCGAAGAATTTCCCCGTCTTGGGGATGCGGGTCCCGGTGTTCATCCGTGGCGGCGGGGCTTCGCGCTACCGACCACCCCACCCCCCCCGCCTCGGCTCCGGTGCAACGATGGGGCCCGACCACCCCGGGACGAGCCCGTTGGGGCTCCGGCGTGGAGCAAGGGGGCTGCGCAGAGCCCCTTCGCCGTCCTCCCGCCCCCATGATGCTACGGGAGTCACCGGGACGCCTCGGTCCGGTTCGCCGTTCCCGGTCCGGCTCTCCGTTCCCGGTCCCGTAAGCCCGTCCGGGGAAGAGCCGTGCTTAAAAGGAATTCGGATGCAAACGCTCCAGACGTTTTGCCGTCCGGGGAGGGGGATCCCGGTGCCCCCTCTCGTTGGGCTCGGTCCCGTTTCGCAGCCCCCGCGGTTGCGGGCTGACGCCAGGGGGGCTGTTTGTGTGCAGCGGGTCGTTTTCCCGTGAAATCACGAGCGGGTCAAAACTCGGGAGAAAGAAAAAAAATTCAGCGGGCTCCCACCCGGCAGAAAAATCAGGGCTCCCACCCGCAGGAATCAGGGCTCCCACCCGCAGGAATCAGGGCTCCCACCCGCAGAAACCGGGCTCCCACCCGCAGAAACCGGGCTCCCACCCCTCGAAACCGGGCTCCCACCCGCAGAAATCAGGCTCCCACCCACCGAGTGGGTTTTTGTCCCTCGCTGAGCGCATCCCCGTGAGCCACCCCCCCCCCCCCGTTCCGTGCCACCGTGCCGTGCAGGGGATGAGCCAGCCTCCCTGCCTCTTCCCAGCTCTCCCATTCCTCCTCGGTGGTACAGAGGTTTGGGGGGCGGCTGGTTGATTTTTTTTTTATTTTATTTTTTTTTCCCTGGCTGCTGTTTTTCCGACTCCAGCCGCAAGGCCCAAACCCGCCTTCCCTTGCTCTGCTCCACGGTGTTTCTCCCTGCTGGCCTCCTAGCGCCATTTTCCTCGCCTGAGGAACCCCGGGGTTTTGGCCGTGGTGCGAGAGCCACAGGGACCGTGAGCCGATTTCCAGCTCGGCTTTGAAAGGTCCCACGGCTGCCCCGCGCCACGCTGCCTTATTTCTCATCCCCTTTCGGTCGGCGACCCCTGCGGACGGGCCGGGTCCCGTGCGCAATCGTACGGTTCGCTTTGCAGTTTCTGCTGCGTTATCGAGAGCGATCTTGGCGTAGCACCTGGGGACGATACCGCCTCGGAGGGAAAGGTATTTATAGTGCTGCTGCTGCTGCTCTTCACGTGTCTGGAGCCGCGACTGAGCCCTGCTGCCAGTAATGTCCAATTTACGGCCGATAAGCACGAAAAGCAGCACTTATTTCACTGATTAGGACTGTAATTGCCGTTTGCCTTGGCAGGCTTCTGGGGAGGCTGGTTCTGGAGGAGGAGGAGTGCGTTGCTTTGTTTGGGCTCTGATTTGGAGCCGTGGGGCCCCGTGGACCTGCCGCGGCATTCGCCTACCTGCCAGCGTGCCGCCACCGGCAGCTGGGATGTGCGGGCCTGCCCGTGAGGGTTGTCCACCGCCTTCCCTGCCGGCACGCTCCCCTCTCCGGTCGCTGGAGTTTCTGTGCTTGCTCCAAGCACGTACTCTCCTCCTAGTTTCTCTTGCTCAGCAGGACCACGTCCTACAGCACCGGGAGGAACGTGCTGCCGTCCAGCTCACGGGACGCCGTGAAAAAAAAAAATCTCAGACGCCAGCCGTGTGGCCAAAACGTACGGTTTGATGTCTAGGTTTTTAGCGGTAAGTTTTGCGGGTTGCAGGGCAGCGTCTCCCTCTGCCTGCGGATGCTGTTTGGAGAGAGGGCTGGGGAAAGACCCGCGAAGTGTGGGGTATCCGTGGCTGACGTGGGTCCTTTCTTCGCCACGTACGTGTTCCAGGAGTGCTCGGTGCCTGGACTGCTGGTTCCTCTTCCTCCATTTCCGTTGCTTGGCGAAGCTGTGATCTTTCTGGCAATGACACTGCAGCGTGCCAGATGTGTGCTGGCTTCTGCTGGAACATGTGGTTGAAATGCTAGCGGAGGAAATATTTGCTGAGTCAACTTTTCTCTGAAGCTAAAAAAACCCAAAAGGTCTATTTTGTTCTGGAAGTGCCTCCGTGTCCCGTGTTGAGCTGTACGTTTCCATATGGCCGTGCTTTTCTTGTGCTCGCTAGCAAGCCTGTTCCTAAAGAATAAAATCCCTGAAAACAGGAATGATCACATAGGATCTGAGAATTTCTCCTGGGTTTAAAGGGTCCATAATAAATTTCCAATAGTACGACTTGGGTGCCTTTCGCTCTCTGAGCTAAAGCTGCCATCTGTTTTCCAGCGGCTCCAAGTCCTCTGCAGCCAGACCAAGTACTGTGATAGTTGATCTGAGCGAGCATCCCTTCAGCCGCCAAAAAGCTGTGCTGCTCAGCACATTTCTGGGCTGTTTCGGGGCAAAGCAGTGACAAGCCAATACCATTCTTTTCTTCTGTGATCCCCCTTGAGACTTGGCCGTGCTCAGGCAGTGCTCCGGGCAGGCTGTAACCCCGACGTGGCAGGAGCTTCAAAGGCACAGCGACTCCGTAGTCATGGCTATAGGCACTTCTTTGTCTGCACAGCGGGTGCTGGACCGCTGAGAGCTGGCACAGACCAGAGGGTTGTCATGTTCTGCATCCTTCAAAGATGTCCTCTGATCTCCTAATTGATCTGGAACGAGACCGTCTTCGAAAGGCGGCTGGGCAGATGTTTAAACTGCAGCAAGCACCTGTGTTTAGCCGCACGGTGGGTGATGAACGCTCTCGCTCCCGGTCTGCTGAAGCCCTCTTGCTCAAGAGAGGTGGGTGGATGGCACCGCGCGTCTGCGCGTGGCTGGGATGGATAGGTCTCGCCTTGTTTGACCGAAGGCTGGTCCGTGTTGCATCCAAGCAGATAGGCATCCGTGCCCTAGGAGGGCAGGCTGCGCTTTCTCCAAAGGCCGTGGAGCCCAAGGGGAATGGAGGGCAGAAGGTAGGAAAGGGGTGGGAAGAGAAGAGCCTGGCTTTGGGGCAGCGGGCAAGAACGCAAGAGCCAGTCTGGCTGTAAGTGATAAGGCACTTAAAAAAGATCTGAAGGCTGTGAGGCCTGGTTACAGGTATTTACTAGGGGAACTTTACACTAATATTTTTCTTCCCTTCTTTGCAATTCATCTGCTATTTGAGCTGCAAAGATCAAAGCTGTCTTCCAGCAAGCACACGTGGACTTAAGTAAATAGCTGGACCTACACCTCTCTCCAGTGAATAAACACTCTTTCCTCCCTGAACATTTTCAAGCGTAGCTCTCAGGCCTGGAATGCAAAATATTTCACATTAGCAGTGGGTGTTTCCACTGCTTTCAATATTTAGGAACTTGGAACAAATGCTTATTTAGCAGCAGACAGACTTGGGTACAAACGTGCTCTTTGTGAAGGCAGTTGCTGCTGCGGTGTTTGCAGGGAAATTCCCCTGAGACGGGAGGACATGCGATTGTTTGTCCAGACCCCAAGGAAACAGGTCTTGTTCTCCTAACGTGAGTGGCGGTCTCGTGGGCTGGGACAGGCAGCTCTTTGGAAGCCTGGAGGGCGGCGAGGCTGACAAGATGCTTGGCATATGCACAGGAACATCCTCTTTTAGGAGGATTTAAGTTGCGCAGGCTGTTAACGTTGGGTTTGGAGGGGGTTGCAAAAGTTGTGAAATAAGCACGGTGGATTTTGCTGTGTGAGAGAGGCAGCTGTACCGATTCACCTCCCCAGGCGAACGCCTTTGGCGTGGCGATACCTCCTGGAGAAGGCTGGTCATGCCCGAGGTGGGAGAAGGGCGAGTGTAGTGTCTTTTACCTCTGTAAGAAATCAGCTGTGTCTTGAGGGAGAGGGGGAAGGGAGATGAAGAAACGGTGATTTGACAATTGGTAACGTGTTGGTTCTTTGGCATCAGCGTGCATTTCAGCATGGCAGAGGTGCTGGGCTGGGTGGCCTGTCTCCATGTTTTGCTCCTTGCCTGGAGGACGTTGGGAGGTAGCATCCAAGAGCTGCTTGTAAATACCTTTAGCCTGTTAGACGTTATATTGCACAGTGGGGTTGAAGGGCTGCGCTGTGAATGTAGCATACCTTCTCTGCCAGCTTGCCTGGAAGAAGCAATCCCACTGCTGGGCATGGAAGGATTTGTTTCGGAGAGACGTGACAGGGAGCAGATAGGGATGCTGCAGTTTTCACGCTTTTCATGTGGCTGCCTGCTAGAGCAGGGGCTGTTCCCTGGGCTTTGTCGTGGTTGGGAGGCTCTGCGCCTGGTTCGTGTCTTGTTCCTGATGTCCTCGAGAGCTTTCAGCGCTCCAAATACGTTGTGCATCCCTTGCCTTTGAGGGTGGTTGTTCAGAGGGAGTGCGAGTAAGGAGGGGGACCCTGGGGTCTTTTAGAAGCTGTTTGCTCATTTCCTAATGCCGAAGCTATTGAACCCCAGCATAAGAAAGCAAGCACACGGCTTTTTGATTCTGGAGAATATGGCCTGGGCAGGGTCCTGCTCTTCCACCTCCTCCACCCTACCCAACCCCGTCAGGATCTGCCCTGCTGGTTGTGTTGATGAGCTGTCGGCTCTCCGTTTATCTCTTCTCTTCCTTGCCTGTTGCTGGGGGATCTGGTCCAGGGGTTCTTTCTTCCATTGCTGTTGGGTGCTACGTGAGGCAGAAGTGTCCCATCACCTCTCAAGTCACCCCGGCAAATCTCCCTTGCGTTGCAATGGGAACTGTTACGATTGCTGTTTGGTTTAGACTGGGCAGCTGGTGTCCCTAAACAAAAAAGGGCCGGACGGAAGGATCGTGGTGAGGAAGACCATCTTCCTGTGCCTTCTGAACGTACCGCAGTGCAGGCAGCGGGAAGGAGGAGAGGCTTGCAAGGCATGTCTTCACGTGGATGTAGGTTGGTTTGGGAACTAGACCAAAGTGCGACAGAAGCTTTGCAGGATGCTCACGAGTGTCTGTGGTCTCAAAGAGCAGTGGAAGAATAGTTGTCTGGGGTTTCTCCTGGATGTTCTCCCCCACGGGAGATGGGTGCAGGCTGGTCGTAGCGAAGCTCCTGTGGGCTCTTGAGGTTGGAGGCGCGTTCGGTGCATTAAGCTGCTGCAGCTCGCTGGGTCCGGTCTGTGGGTCTGGTGCTGCTTGAACTCCGGTTGAATAAAGACCTGTCCGAAGGTTTGTCCAGTGTTTCCTCTTGCTTTGGCACATTCCGGCACGGTGAGGATGAACCCGTGTCACCCCATCCAGGCAGGGACTCCATTTCGGGTCATTCCTTTGTTCTGGGGAAATACTTGGCAGCAAGCGCTGTTCTCCTGTGTTTACCTGTGTCTCCTTTTAATCTCTGCAGCCCCTGCCGAGTAGCTGGGGAAGATCTTCAAGCCAAACACAAGTGGTCTTTGTTTCAAAGCATCAATTTGTGTTGGCAGCCAGGTCTGCAGCGCATGTGCTTTTCATTGACTGCTGCTCCAGCTCCGTTCCTCACTCCTGCCAGCTTTTTTTTTTTTTTTTTTTTAAATTTAATACAAAAATGTTTTTCCTGAGCTTAAAAGGCTGAGCTGTACAGTACTTCTAGTCTTAATTTAAGCCTTGCCTTTTTTGGGGAAGCAGTCTCTGTCTGTGCACAGAACAGTCTGCTTTCCTCTCCTCCGAGAGGTAACTAGTACGTGCTGTCTGATCAGCAAAGAGAGAGGTGAGGGGGACTTCAGAGTGGTTTGCAAGCTTCTGAAAGCCTGGTCTGTGTGCCTGGGATGAGGAGTTTTGGTGTGTCGGCCCAGCTCGGGCTGTTCCCGAGCCTGTTTATCTTAGAGCATTTTGGGGAGGTTGATGGGTAGGTGCTTTTGTTGATAATGTTACTGCCTGGGGCTGCTCTTTTGATTTGGTCGGCTTTCAAAAATCCATCCTCTCTTCTCCAGTTTTGACCCTCTGAAGTTGTTCTGCAAGGACTTCTCTTCAAAATGCATTTTAATCCTTAAAAGTGTTAGGTGACATCCAGGCGAGGCCCAGGCCACTACTTAAAACGTTCCTGTTGACGGTGAACGGATGGATGCTGAGGTGTCAAGGTGCCCCAGAGAGCAAAAATGAAAACTAGCCTGATCCAACCACAGGAGAATTCATACTGGGACTTGCCCAGGGTGGAACGTCGCAGGGATGAGTCCTCGTGAACTCCCTGTCCCCTTGCACAGCGGGTGCACGCAAATTGTGCGTCTGGAATTGAGGCATGGCTGTTGGTAACCAACGATTCCTCATGTGAGATGGAGCTTGCCGGTGGGATACCAATGGCCTGTCAAATTAAGCTCTGATTTGAATGGAGCGGGGAAGGAAGTTTGGCATTTGTGGACAGGGCCCCTGAGCGCGCGTGAAGCGAATTCACCGCTGTCAGATGGTCTGGACCGCCGTGAGGTTGGGGTGGCTGGGCTCGGTGTTCGTATTGCGCAGGGTGATGAATGAGGAAAACGGGTAGGAGCAGACTCCTGTTTGGAAAGCGGGGTGACACATTTGATTTTGGGGGCGTGAACCCTCCCGCTCTGGGAAAACGAGGTGTTGCAGGCTGGGAGAAAGCGATGACACACGCAGGGTCGCTGCCGGTGCTGGGAGCTGGTGCGGGAAGGGGCTGGGGTTTAAGTGAGTGAGTATTAAAAGTCTACTTGTATTTCAGCCCCTGGCTGACATCCGTTCGGTTCCTAGATGACTTCTATCCTGGAGGACAGGAGCATCTGTGAGCGCTTTGCATTCAGACCTCAGTGCTAACGACAGATATTTGTTTTCAGGGTAGCTCTAAGGTGACAGGCTTTAGAACTTTTCCTCTCCTGCGATGCTGTGGTGAGATGAGGTTTGTCCTGGCACGAGGGATTTTACGCCTGGGTGCAGCTCAGGCTGCCCTGAAAAGCAGCCGAGGCAGTGCCCTGCTGCTGTCGATGCAGCGGCGGCAAGTCGGCTCCGTCCTCCATCACCCCAGATCAGAGGGCTCTGGCCGCCTCGTGCCGTGGTTCTGGGGACAAACCCCGTTCTGGCTGCAGAGGGGGGGCTTACATCCCTCTGGGCAGCTCTGTGCGGGGTCGTCCTTGCTGTCAAACGTGATGCTGGCACAAGATAGGCACAGTATTGCTTAAGACGGGCTATAAACTCCCTCCTCATTACGGTTGCTTGTTGGTCTCTTCAGGAGCACAAAGGAAGCCTTTGATTCCAAAACATACAGCGACTCTTCGGATGGTTAAAGGCAGGACAAGCTGCGGCTTGCAAGTGCCTTTATTGCTCTCCACACAGTGTGCTTTGGTGTGTGTCCTGGCTCTGCCGGGAGCCCCGTCGCTTGCGTGGCACGGGGTTGCGGCGTGGTGCTGGCAGCGCCTGCGTCAGTGGGAAGCTTTCATGGGAGGAAAGGTGATGTTTTTTTTGTCTTTCCCAGCGAAGATGAGATCAAAGAAGGTAAAACCAGACAGTCTTGTAGGGTGCCACGCACAAGGCAGCGCTTCCAGCTCTCCCGAACCATATCCACGGGAGCATAGGTGGGTTTGTGCTGCTGAGGACGAGTCGTTCAGTCGCCTCTCCGCAGCTTCCCTGGAGAGGGAACAACACCGACAGCCTCCTCCAGCAGTTGAAGAATTGTGCAAATCGTCTCGGACCAAAGAAAATGGAGCTTCCTGCGAGTTACTCGGTGTTCTTTGCTCCTCTCCCTCCGTACTGCCTGCCGTGAACGCTGGGATCCTGGGAGACAATCTGAGAGCAACCGGCAGGCGCTATGGGACCGGCTGGATCCTGGGCTGAGCCTCCTTCGGTAGCAGCGAGATTTGTCTTGAGACCACCTTTTCCTCCAGCCAGGTTTGAAGAGATGTTCATCCACCGTATTCCAAGCGGAAAGCTCGGCTACGAAGGCAACGGGTGTGATTTTTCTCTGCCGAGTTAGCTCCCGGTGGCTGTCCCTGCGTGTTGCGGGTGCTTGCACCCTTCAGGTGTGTAAGTGGAGGCTCGCCTTGCTGGGGTCTCCCCTGCCACGGCAGCATTGACCCTTCTGCCCCGGTCCTGCCTCTGTCTTGCTGCCTTCTTGTTCTGGCCCAGGCGCTGCTGTTCCTTTTCCAGCTGTGCCCCCTGTCTCCCCGTTTCGTGGTTCCTCTTCTGCATCCAGCCCCCCTCGTGGCACGCCACGCGTCCCCTTCTCAGACCTTCCCGTCGCTCGGTTTCTCTCCTGTGCCTGGCTGTGAGCGCTGCTGTTTTGCCAGGTGTGGCTTGGGGCTTCCTCATCCCATCTTTTGAGATCGGTCTCGTCTCCTTGAGCCAGACACCCAGTTCACGACGGTGGCGAGAAATCAGAGCAGAGCTGGGGCAGGGCTGCTGAGATGTTCAGGGGGTTCTCAGAGACTTTTGATAAGAATTCTACTCAGCTAAGGCAAAGTCTTAAAACCACGTGGCCTGAAGCAGAAACTGTTAATCTGAACGGTTAACATTTTGTTTGCTGGGATTTGGTCCTGCCTCTCCTTGGCTGGAGATGCTCTCCTGCCTGGCTCCTGTGCAGACAAAGACGTGCCGTGGGTTTGATGGAGCAATCCATTTTACCTGGATTTCTGAGCGGCCGCAGTGAGCAGCCAGGGACCCGCAGATATCTCAGCGCAACTTTTTACTCTCCGGGACCTGGTTGTTGGGTGTCTGTTGCCACTGTTTGTCCTTCCTTGGCATTTGGTTGCTTAGGATGTCCTGGTGCTCTTCCCACTGGTGGATTAGGGACTGTCTAGTAAGAATTATTTGTTCTCCAGATACATTGGGAATCAGCTATCCTGCAGCTGCCTCTGTGAGTCTGTTGTACCCGAGCTTTTCTTTAGTTTATCACTGGGGCTTTGCATTAGATCTGTCTGTAGCAAGCATTCTGCCCAGTTATCGATTTGTAGAAGTATTCCAGAAAGTGCTCTGCTTGCATATTCTTCCCACTCAGTGACTTTTCTCCATTTTTAGCTGAGAGGTAATGTAGCAATGTCTCATAGAGAAGCTACCTTTTAATTAATATTGCATGAGCAGAGGAAATATTAGCTTCTCTGTCTACTTGCCTATTTTTGTGGCTTTTAATATAGATTCATAAATTGCTCTAATGAAAATAAACAAGGAGCTGTTCCTTTCTGTGCCCTCTTTGCTTTCAGAGGTGATACTGCAGGTCCAGGCTCCCCAGTGATGTTTTCCCCCAGGAGGCAGGTCCTGGGCTGTGGGTGGACAGCAGTGCTGCCCTGCACAACGGTGATTGTGAAATGGGGCTGGTCTTCAGCTTTCCAGCGATGAAAAGAGAAGGAGCTGGATGAAATCCGCAGACCTGTAGGGCACAGCTGGGGACAGAGATGGGGAAAATGGATGTGCAATGCACAGCAGGCAGTATTAACTAGTGTCCCCGAAACGCTCCTGAGGGGTGACACAGAAACGATACGAACCCAGAGAGAAGCCCGGGGCAACCAGTCCCTCCTCTGCAAGCTTCAGATGCAGGCAGAGGTCAAAACCCAACAGCGGAGAGCCCGTATAAGTAGGAGAGGCACCAACGCAGCTAGTTGGTGGAGTGAGGCCTTTTCCAGGCGTCTCCTCAATGCCTTTTGGCAGCTCCACTTGTCTCTGGCACTGCTGGACGCGTGGTGCAATTTTTAGCTTGCAGCACCGTGGTGGCTGCTAGGAAAAAAGCCGGTGTGTTTTGTTGGGAGTGCCTTTCCTTGGGAGCCTCTTCCCTTCCTATGGGAGGGGAGCAAACAGGTCAAACCTGCAATAAAACCAAGTGGCAAAGCAGGATGCTCCCGAGACTCGCTCACCCCGAGCCGGACTCCTCGCGCCGTGGGGAATACGGCTGCCGGATTGCCCCCAGTATAGTGCTGTATGGGGCATCCTCCAGCCTCTGTGCCATCTCTTGATCCTGGGAAAGCCGAGCGGCTGGATGGGTGCTCGTGGGTGGCCCACGCAGAGCCAGCCGCGTACCCGGGTGTACAACCGAATCGCTAGAGCAGTTGCCCCAGCGCGGGTGTCGCTTTCAAGACGACGGCCACTGGATGAACCATTTCTCCCATGAGCTATAAGCTGTCTGGAGAGCTTGGCCAGCTGGATCTTCGTGGCAAATCCATCTGAGCCTCTACAGGCAGATAACTAAGGGAAACTTAGCTGTAAATACACCGCCATGACCTGGAGAGAGATTTAAAATATTTATCCCAGAGCAGGGCTTGGGAGATAAATAAGCTCCCTGTCTGCTTCCTTGCGTGCAAGGCTCGGGAGCGCAGCTGTCCCTTTGTCCCCAGCTCTCAAGAGTCCTCCTTGGGGCTGGAGGGTTGTTTATGGGTGGACTTGAAGTCCCTATAGATAGTGTAAACATATAGCTGCCAGCAAAACGGCGAGGGGGACGCCAAGGGCGTCCGCGTGCTGGTGTAGACGTGAGTTCTTGTCTGCGTCCCCTCTCCCCCCCGTCGCCCCCCACCAGCTGCTGTCCCTGCTCTGCTGCTCTCGGGGCGTTTGTGGGGCTTGCTGGTGAACCGTGTCTGGTTTGGGGTCTGCCGGGTAAGGTTGTAACCCTCCCACCTGGCCCCCTCAGAAAGCAAGATCTTCAAGATACCCTAACCAAGCACGTCCAAGAGCCAGCGCAGGTTGGGGTGGTACTGGGGAGGTTTTTCTCCTTCCGATGGGTTTGGTGGCAGCGTGCAGAGAAGCAGGATGAAGTGGCTGGCTTCTCGTGGAGGCCTCGTGTGTGTATGTGTGTGTGCTTCTTCTCTTTGCACTGCTTCCCTTGCCCTGGCCTCCTCCTCCCCCCCGCCACCTCCCTCTTTTGTCTCTGCAGCCTGAGTTTCCATTCTCTGGGCTGGCTGGGGCTCCTGTTTGCTGAAGGGAAGCACCAGGCAGCTTTATGGAGCTTGTTCTGGTTTTTTCCCATCGTCTGCTGGAACGGTGTTTTCGGCTGGAACAGGAAAAACGTGAAGCCCTGGCCAGGGGCTCCCTCTGCACGCACGCAGCACCGTCGGGGAGGAATCCCTCTCGGCTGGGCTTGGGATGGCAGGAGTAACGTCAGCCTTCAGCCCTCGGCTTGAGCGAAGGGGCGTGAGGATGTCCTGGCGAGGTGTGATGCCTGGAGGTGCTGGCCCCCAACTACCAGGGGATGAATTCTCAGCCACATGGACCTTGTGGGTGAAGCAACGCAGCCTCATCCCCGCAGGATCTTGCCTCCGGCCCCAGGGTAAGGAGTGTCGAGTCCCGAGCCAGCTCTGTCGCGGCTTTTCCCTGCTGGGCAGGACCTACCTGGCTGTTCGACACCGTCTGGGCACTCCTCTACTACCAGAGGGGTTTTGCTCGGTAAGGACCTTTGCGTTCTCACACGCTCCTCGCTTAAATTGCGAGCGAAGCGTCGTCCTTCGAGACCGTCGCACCGGGAGCACGCGGCTCATCCTGGCTCTGCTTGGCACCCGTCTGCCGCGTTCCGTTTCGTGGGAGAAAAGCGCGGTACCTCTGCTGTGCCAGCCGGAGAGTTCGGCCTCCGGATCAGCTGTGTCTCCAGCCGGCCGTGTGCTGCCAGTAGCACGTCAGCTATAAATCAGTGTTTCTGAGGAAGCCAGGGAATCGCTCAAGGGCTCTGAGCAAGCCTGGGAGAGTCGGTTGGCAGGACCTGTGGGTGCAGCAAGTCTGTCGCTTGGTGCTGAGTCACCCTTGAAGTATTTGTGTTTCTCGCTGGGGCTTGGCAACGCAGCTGGCGACGTCTGCTCCGGAGCCTTTGGCTGACGCACCATTAAAGATGGTTTAATTGAGCCAGCAGGATTCCCAGCTCCTGCACTGGCCTTGTGGCTTTCCTGTCTCACTTGTTCCTTCTGTCTCTGTTTATCTGCCACCAAGATATTGTCCTGGCCTTCCTGGGGGTCCCATGGCCACCCCTGCCTGTGCTGCTCAGCGAGCAGGCAGGGGTCCAGCTGCCCGGCCAAAGCAAGCTTGCTTCTCCACTAGCCAGCGGCCGTGGCGCAGAAACTTGCCAGCATGTGCCTGTGCCTTGAGCTTTTGGGCAGAAGAAGCTGCGGTCTGGCTGCTGACTGTTCTTTGTCTGGGTTTGGGGGCTCGGGAGGGCTACCTGGGCTTCTTTCAGGGGCGTGGGACCACCTGGTCGCCTCGGTGGCTCAACAGAACGGCATCCTTGCCCTGGGACCAGGCGTGTCGTCCCCCCACCGGAGATGCCCATTTGCGGAGCGTGGCTCAGAGCGGTGTCGACCTGCTCCTGCGGGGCCGAGGCCAGTGGTTCTGGTTCAGCAGCCCAAGCTGTTGCGGGAAGCCAAGGAGCTTGGGCTACCGCTGGGGCTACCCTGGCTTGCTCCGGTTTTCCTCTTGTTTGAGCAAGGCTGCTGAGATGTCAGGACGGACCGTGGGGCAAAGGCACAGCTAGCCGTTCAGCCCAAACACGTCTTCCATACCTTAAGTAAGGCTGCTAGCAAATCCCTCGCCCTTGGAGACAAAACCGCGCAGCATGGTGGCTGTCCCACCAGCCCAAGTAAGTCTGCTCGTGCAGTGGGAAATGCCCTGGACCTCGCTCCCCACCGCCACCCTGTCCCCGTCCGCAAAGGTTTATCGTGTCCTGTTGCTTTGGGGTGGCTCTTCTGTCACCCTGCTGCTTTGAGCCCGCAGGAAAGCAGGGTCTCTGCTTGCTGCCGGTGCGAGGACGAAGGCAGGGAGCTGTGGAGGGTAGACGCTGCGGAGCCTTTATGGCATTTATGAAACTCAGCTTGGGATGGTCTCGGAAGAAGCAAACGTGAGGGGTGTGCGGCTGGGGAGGGGGCTGGGATTCACAGGATCTGTGCTGGGGAAGCAGGATGGGCACCATGAGGCGCAGAGGTGGGAAAAGCCCCAAACTCGCTTGAACCGAGCGGGTGAGCGACGTGCCGGCAGCCGTCACGAGTCTGCAGCTGGGTGCCTGGGCTCACTGTCCTTGTGCTGAAGCTTTTTCTCAGTTATACTGGTCTTTTCTCCTGTGGCACAGGTGTGAGCCGTTCCTGCCTGCTTTGGGGCTGGGGCTGTGTGGGATGGAAGCTGCAAGCGTCTCCCCGCTGTGTGTGGCAGGGAGCTCTTCCCACGGCCAGCTGCATCCCAGCGCGTTACTGCGAGCGCTGCCTCAGCGTTTGCTCCAGCAGTTGATTTACAGCGTTCAAACCCCAGTGGCTCCGTTCAGATTTCTTGCGATAATTGCTCAGAAATTGGGCTTAGCCGTTCCCAAGTATGGGATCCTGGGCAGGGAGGGAAATCCCCCAGAGGCTTGCAGCCTCTCTGAACAGGTCTGGGGAGGCTAATGGGAATTGTGCTAAATGGTCGCAGCTTTTCTTTTTTTAATTTTAAAGCTTGGTTTGAAGGGCAGAGTTGGCTTATCGATGGTTGCTCGGAGCCTGTGTTTAAAAGCACCCCTCGGGGCAGAGGGCAGTGGAGAGAGGTGCTGTGGGGCACCAGGGGCGAGCTCAGGCTGCGATCCCATTGCAGAGCACTCTTCGCTCACTGGTGGCCCAGCAGCCAAGAAGTTTCCAAACCTGGGCTTGCATCTGCCATACGTCATAGGTCTCCTGGTGGGGTCCATGAGGGTGGTCAGGGTCTGGGCAGATGTCATCTTGCATTGGCACACAGGGATGGAGGCGAGGAAAGAGTGGACCAGCTCTGCTGTTTCCATTTGGGATCCAAGCGAAAAAGCCAAATACTGTGGGATGAGCAGATGCCCTCAGCTGTTTCAGGGTGGGAATGCCTCTGTGCCTACTTGCATCCTGGGTTGCTTCTCCTCTGGATCAGTAAATCCCACCTGGAAGGTTGCATATGCGGGTGCTTTGCATTTGAAACTTTGCTCGTGGATGCAAATGGCTGTGCTACAGGTTAATTTGACGTAGCCTTCCGTGGAGCATGCGGAGAAGAACGAGATGCACGGCCTGCGTGGTGGTGTGATAACTGGTGTGAAGTGATGGTGTTCGAGCATCGCGTCTCCTGCAAGTCCGGAGCAAACCACCACAAAAGGGAGAGAAGCTCAGTGGTCGTCCGAGCAGACCCGCGCTCGGAGCAGGGCTGTCGGATCCAGGTGTGTGGTAGAACTGTAGGGTGTTTTCCCAAGTCCCTCGTCGTCTTGATCCACACCAGTACGACCGTGCTGTGTTTATCCCAGGCCTGGAGCTCCTCAGTGCTGGTGCAGTTCCTCACGGCTCGTGAAGCCAAAGCCACTCTAGCGGAGCATTTCGTGGAAATGCTGTTTTGTACCCATCCATTTGTGCTGGGGACTCAAATAGGAGCGATGTTTTTTCCTGGGTGCAGAGCGAGCTTTTGTTTTTACTTTAACTGGAATGGGAAACGACGTCGTTTTAAAAGGCTTGTATGATGGGTGCCCAAAGGCGTTCCAGATGTTGGGCTTGATCAGACCAAGCCTGCCGTGTTCAGAGCTCCTTGCCTGCATCAAACCATTTCCATCTGGCCTGGTGGGAGAGAGTGGTTTATTGCAACTCTACCCGTCTGAGAGGCTTTCTCAACTGGAACCTCTTGCACAGAGGAACTTGCTGGCTGGAAATCATTTGGAGATGCAAATCTCTCTGGGTGTTTGGCTTGGCTGCTGTTTCCGTGGTATCTGCTAAGCAGTGGAATAGAGCTGTGTGTGGAGCAGGCGTGCTCCGAGCAGCTGCTTTATGTGGCTGTAGGGACCGACCAGCAAGGCAGGGGGGTTGCTTGTGTTATTAAGCATTCATGATTTTTCCTTGCCTGCTTCGACAGCTTCAGCTGGTGCAAATGAGCCTGCTGGCTCTGTATTTGTGACCAGGAGGGGAGGAAAAGCTGACCCATGTGTTGTTCCCAGTCCTGGCACGCCAAAAATCTGCTTTTATAGGAGCATGTTCGTAATGAACTGTGCCAGTAAACACATGGCTCGCTCGAGCCGTGAAGGGGAGGTCTGCATGGGGCCCCGTGCTCACCGAGAGCCTCGCGAGGACAAAGAGCAGATGCTGGCGTGCATTACTTGCTCCGTGGCAGCCTGCATCCTCCGGGCTGCAGCAGATGGGGAGCGGGAGGTGGGATCGAGGTACCGAGTGCTTGCCTGGTCCGGTGACGGCAGAGAGGGCAGGACGAGAGGCCAGGCGAGTGGTTCCCCTGGCCTGGGGAGGGCTGGCTTTGCTTCTCCGCAGATGGGGCTGTTTGCAGCGGAGGCTGGGTTGGAAGGAGCCTGGGTGCTGCAGGCAGGGGAAGGAGTGCTGCTGACAGCTTGGGGTGATGACTGGGGATGGGGAAGGGGGAGAAAAGGAGGGATGCGTGGAGTCCATTGGGGCCCAGATGTCGTAGGGACGACGGGGCTGTGCCCGGCTGCAGCAGAAAGGAAAGGCTGTCGGGTGAGAGTTGCGGTCCTGAGCGTTAGCAGCGCTTCGCTGTCTGGAACCTTGCTCCCTTTTAGGAACTGCTGCCAAGCTGCTGGCGAGGAGCGCACGAGGAGTTAAAGCTGCATGCGGTGAGCGGAGCCTTGTTCTCACAGGGGGCTCAACGCTTCTGGACCAGCAAGCTCGGGATGCTCCAGCCCAGTGATTTGATTGCCCAGCCTTCAGAAGCAAGCTGGGGCTTGAACCCAGAGTGTGCTGCTCTTTGATCCGAGAGTGGCTAAAAGCAAAGTCCCAGCACTGGAGCCGTTCCTGAGGACTTGGCAACAGAAGGAATTGCTGCCTGCCGACAATGATGTTTAATAAATTGCTCCTAAAGACGAGACCTGTTTGATAATTCTTTCTGGGAACGTGTTATTGAAACCTGTGAGAGTCCAGGACCCTAAACCCTAACACAGTCCCCACTGTGCCTTTTGTGGCCTTGGGATGGAGCACAGGTCACGGTCTTTTCCAAAAATATGCCTGTGGTCGCCTTTGACACCAGACTTCTGCTGTGGACCAATTGTCTTTCCCAGAGAACGTGGTGATAAATCAGTCCCATGTTTGGGGCTGTTGGTGTCCGTCCCACCTTGAGCTCCTCTGGGATGTGGGACCTGAGTGTGAGCTTCTCGGTCCCTTCTGCTGAGGTTTGATCCTCGTTTCCTTCAAGGGGGGCCTTTCTTGTAGTCCTTAACTCTGCCCCTGGGCTTGCAGTGAGGCAGGTGGTCTTTGTAGCTGTGGTCTGGGTTTTTGGTTTTGCTTGGGGTCAGCAGCAGCTAAGCATGCTGCTGAGGGATGCAACGGCAGCTTCAAAGCAACGCGCTGCCTGTGCCTTCCTTGCCTTGTTACGGGTCTACGGAGCTGGGAGCAAGGGCTGCAGAGCGACGTGAGTCCACAGTGCTTTAGTTCATCCAAACCTTCCTTTTCCCTTAGTGATTCCTCACTGAAGAGGAATAGCCTGGGTTGATTGCAGAGGCTTCTTTTCCTCAACGTTCTGAGCAATGGCAGCGGCAGAAGCAGAAAGTTCATAGTGTGGGTATGGTGGGGTAGTGGTGCATCAGCTACAGATTCCCAGGTGACAAAAAGCTATCGCTGCCCCCTTGCTTTGCTGAGGTTTGTTAATTAGCTGACACATCCAGAGTTGGCCGCGTGGCAGAAAGTGGTGAAAGTGTCTCTTAATCCTGCTCTTTCAGTCTGGCATTTTTGCTAACTATTAAAGAAAATGGGCAGGGAACAAATGTTTAGCAGTGCGTTACCAAGCTCTCTTGTCTAGTTAGGTGCTGAGCTGGGGGTGTAAGTACCTCCAGCTCCCACCTCAGGGCTGAGACTCGCTGGTTGTGCATCCCCAGGGAGCACTGGCTCCACAGCGGAGCTGGGACAACTCTGGCACGGGAGCATTTGAGGTCCTCTCTGCTCCGAGAGGCCAGAACAGATGCCGGCCAGCCATGTCCTCTGCCAGAAGAACTCCTTGGGGGAGCTGGCTGTGCTGGTTTTTGCAGCCAGCTCCTTCCATTGCCTCCTGGTACCCACGGGTCTTTGTTTTATTTCTTTCCTGGAAGCCAGCTCTCCCCCTCCACAGCTGGGGCAGATCTGAGGCCTCCTGCTGGCAGAGGAGAAGAGGAGGAGGACGGTTCCGCTTTGGGGAGGAAGGATGCAGTTTGGGTCCTCCGGGCTTTGCTGCCCTGGGCACTGCAGATGAGTTGCAGCTCCTCTAATCTGCTGTTCCAGATGCAGAACATTAAAGGAGCTGGCTTGCACATCTGGCTGAGCTGACCCAGGGTGAACTTTGCTAAGTGTCCGTGGAAGCAAGTCTGCAGAATAACGCTCCCGGGGCCTGGCTGGAGAGTGGGGCTGGACTACAAGCTGCAGAAGCCCCACGGCGCTGGGCTTGCTTTTCAAACCAGGAAACCTTAAACTTGCACAAAGCCCTCTTCCCAAATCCCATTCCCGTGCTTTTAGTTCCTTGTTTGGTTGCAAGCATCTTTGGTGTTACTCATCCCTGCATCAGCTGTGGTGTCCGAAGAGGTTGGTTACCTAGGTTCTTTTGGGTACGAAGTGACATAGATCCTTTCCTTTTCCCTTTCTGTCCTCTCTCCAGAGCTCTTTTAGCTCGGTGAGGAGGTGCCCAGGAGCTGGGCAGTGGGCACGCCTGGCAGCGGGTGGCTCAGGGTTGAGGGGGAGCGTGGATTTCCCATGGGACTGGGGACATGGAGCCGCTGCAGCGGGCTTCCAGCTCTGCTGGCGCCCCGACCGTGCCAAACGCCTGCCAAGGCTAGCCATCGCCTGCTGAGGTCTGTGCCGGCTTGCTTTCTTTCTTTCCTTCACAACTGCTGCTCGGTGCAAGTGCCCCGGGCAAGCCACTAGCCAACTTGCCTGTTGCATCCCCGGCACGGCCGTAGGTGAGCGAGACGGCTGCGGAGACAGCGGGGATCTGGGGCTGCGCGGCAGCTGAAGGCCTTGTGGTTGAGGCTGCATTCCCAAGCGGTGTCGTTAGGCAAGGAGACAATGATTTTCGGATTGCTTCAAGATGTAGGCGACTCGGTCCGTCAGGCGGGGCGGGAGATGGGCCGCCTGGTCTCCCCGGCTCGCGCAGTCGCTCTGCGGCACCAAGATGGGGTTGAGCTGATCCCCCGGGGGCGAGTCCTGCCACCCCACGCGTTTTCCGGCTGCGTCTCCGTGATTACAAAGCCCGGCGCTCCACCAAGGTCTGCGGTCCGTGACGTTCGTCGCCTGTTGTCCGGCTATCTCCACGGCACAGCGTGGGAGGACGGCGTCCAGCCTCAGAGGTGAGCCCTGAAACACACGGCTCGGCAGTTTGCTGCCGCCTCCTTCCCCAAGAGCCCTGCAGTGTCTCTGTGCCTGGGATGGACCCAACCTGGTGCTGCCCAGGTGGGAACAGGGATGTGGGATCCCCCCCAAAATTTCAGCCCCGATTTCCCAGTGCTAGCCCCCAGCTCTGCCATGTCTCCTTCAGACCCTTATTACACTTCTGGTGCATTTTTGTGAGGATGAAAACGGCGACGCCGATGTCTCTCGCTTTTCTAGCTCGGGAGAACGGCTCCAAACCAAAGCATTCCCAGGCTGTGCTGCAGCCTGCTGCCAAATCGCTGCCGTAATGCTGTGGCAGCATTCGATGGGGTTTGGCTACCATGGGGCTGGGTCTGCTTTGCCAGAGGCGTGGAGAGCCCTTTGCTCCCTGGCAAGCTCATAGGATTGAAAACTCACTCTGCAGAGCTTTGGGCAGGGTTGCTCAAACCATAGGGTTGCTCACAAAGTCTGTCCTGGATGCGGCTTTCCTGGTTTTGTCAGCCTGAAATGCTCTGCACATGTTCAGCCCGCTGTGGCCTTCGGAGGAGGCTGCGACGTCCGAGTCCTGGGGACATCCCAAGCCCGAAAAGTGAATTGAGATACACGTGGTAGAAATTCAGGCTGGCAATGCAGATGTTGGTGTGAGTGTTTTTCCTGGGAAGCGGCTATTTGCCTCCTTAAATAAATGAAACTAATTTTGAGCAGGGGGATACCTCTGCATGAAGGATGCTGTGTTCCTGCCTTCGGATCTTTGCTATAAGTATGCTCTCGGAGCCAGGATGTGATCTGAGCCTCCTCTTCTCTCCGTCCTTGTGCGTCCTGCCGATGCCTGTCCCCTCCCTGCAGATGATTTGCTCGGTGGTGTGTGGGAATGATACCCTGGGGACCTGTAGGTACCAGTGCAGCCTCCCTACACAGTTCGCTTAACCTTCATCTATTACCTCAACAGGAGGGTTTTGTATTTCAATTAAATATCCTTTGGGTAAAACACCACTGGGTGTTTTCAAGTGCGCTGCATTTCAAACGTGTTTATCTAATCTGGCTGGAGCTTTCCTGAAAAGCTTTCTGTAGCCACAGTTTTAATGGTTTTAGGCCAGAAACATGTGTTGAGGGTTTCTTTTTCTCCCAGTCAGGGATGGCTTGTGTCACGTACGTACGCAGAGAGTGGGTGTTTGCCAGCGCGCTCTTTTGGGACTGCTGCTTGGCGTTGGCTTTGCAGGACTGTGGCTGGCCCAGCTGGGTTCCTAGGGGAGAGCTCTGCACTGGCTTGGGCTTGCTAAGCCGACTTTCAACAAACTTGGTGTTGCTGGGTATTTTTGCGGGTGGCTCTCACTGAGGGAAGAGAAAAAAGTCAATTCTGCTTCTTTCAGCAGCTCCTAGCAATGCAGCCCAGCCCAGATTAGCTCACGAAACCACAAGAGAACCATGCTGTCGTGAAGGTGTCCGGTCAGACCGAGCAGGGGTCACCTTTGCTCTCCACCGAGCGCCGCGAGAGCTCTCTCGTCTGCCAGCTCGGGCAGTTCTGGCAGCCTCCCGTGGCTAAGCCGTGCACGTGGCTCTGCCGCGCGGTGGTGCTGGGAGGTCCTCTAGGTCTTCCTTCGGTACAGGTGGTGACGTCTGTTGGCTTTATACAGGTTTTACGCAAACTCTTGGCATAATGGCATCCCAGACCATCTGCTTGGACAGCTTGCTTGATCCTCTGTCCCAAAAGCCCAGATGAGGTGGAGGGGATGCGCGAGCCCTGCTGACTGCAGCCATTTGCTGGACCAGGGCTCTACAACTTTTATGGGCAAGTGCAGCACATCCCATCTCCGAACAGCGGGCCCTGGTGCTCTGGATTGAGAGTACCGTGAAAAGCTGTGTCCAGCTCTGGGCTTCTGACATCTTCCACCCCAAAACGTCTGGACCACATCTAGCTGCTTCCAGTCTTTCCTCGTAGCCCAGATCTGAGGTATGGTTGCGACAGTGGTTTCCAGCATGTGCAGCCAGTCCATCCAACGGCACCTTGGATGCTATTGTCAAAACAAAACACAAGTTTATGGCTCTTATTGCACTTCAACACTTACTTATCCCAGTTTACTTTGGCACTTGTGCTCATGAGGCGTTCATCGCAGGGATCTCGCTTGAGCTGAAACGGTTGTGTCCGTTTCCCCAGGATGGAAGACAAGGACATAAACAGTTTCTCCTGTTTCACCGGGGAGCTGGATCCCGGTGTTTCCTGACACCTTGTAAAATCCCTGCTTCCCACGTGGAGCTTGTGCCAAGCCTTCATCATGTCTCTTGTCCACAGAGCCGTGTCCTCCTGCCCGGACGTGGGGGATGCTGAGGCAGCAGGATGTATGTGATGAGGCTGCTGAAGCTTTCAGCTGACCAGCGCTGAGTGAAATGCAATTTTGCTGGCAGTGATGGGGCAAAATCAGTTCTGCTGCTGTTTAGTGTTGCGCTGCTAATGCTGCCAATTTAATGCTAGAAGCGCACCTAATTTAAAATATCATGTCTTAATGGCCTACACCTTCAGAGAGAGGTGCCTCATCACTAGCTCCAGCACTAGCATGACTAGTAGGCTGTGAAAGGTTTTGGGATGCGGAGACCCCAAGAAGAGAACTGATCCATCTCCTTCACGAGCTCTCCTAATGCACGCTGCCGCCTTGCACGTGTTTTGTACCGTACAGGTCTGGTTTGACGGACGTGCGCCGTGGTGCCCTGAAGCACATCGGTGGAAAAGGACAGACCCACCTCCTGTGGGTTCAAACCTGAGTGGATTTGACCGTCCTGTTCCCCTTTGCTCCTGTCTGTCTGTCTGTCCCAGCAGCCTGTTTTGGCATGAGATGTCCTATCAAACTGTGCCCCTTTACCAGGCTTTTACACAGACACCAGACAGGAGGATGCGGCTGAGCCTCCAAGGAAGAACCGTCCTTCAGCTGGGCTTGGATCCTGTTCGTGTAGCTCATCCAGGCAACCACTTTCTGAAGCCGTTTTCCTTACAGGGGTGGGAGCGCACCGCTCCGACCACTTTCTTGTTTGCCTTTGTGAGAGATTGCTTCCAAGATGCTCGGAATCTGCCTGCCTTGGCCTCTTTCCCTGCAGAGCACGGTGCTGAGAACAGAGTCCACCAGCAGTCAGCGCGTGTTGAATTGCCCTTTGTCTGCTTTCCTTTCTGCGGCCAGCTGGTAACCGGAGCAGAGCGCCTGCATGGCTGGCTGTGGCCAGACAGCAGCCAGATTTAGGAATACGCTAGCACGGTCCCTCGGCGGCCACGTCAGCCAATGCCTAGGGAAGCGCTGGCTGCTCCGTCCCCGCGACCCTGAGCTCTTGGGTGGGGGCTAGTGTGTGGAGGAGGATTCTTTGGCTTTTCCACCACTGCAGAGAGATGCTTCCAGCCTTCGAGAGCCACCGCATGGCCGCTATCAGACCCTGGGGTCAACCATTGCAATTTCTTGTTTCCGCTCCTACTTGCAAGTGGGGTGAGTCCCCAGCAGAAGCTTGGGGTGTCACTGCTGCGTCTCCTTGTGCTGTGCTCCAGCAGCTCCTGTGGTTATTCCCATGGGCAATCCTTGTTCCAGACCATTATATTTTTTTCTGGGTAGTTTCTGAGGATGTGGAAGTGAGACAGAGACATGATCCCAAGGAGAGGAGCTTTGAGGAAAGCCTAGAAACAGTCTATGGGTGTTCCTGATCTGGGGCAATCTTGACGCATGGCTGGGACTTAGGACGCGTCCCCAAAAAAAACAGGACAAGAGGAGCTCAAAGAACCATCCGAACTGCCCAGGAAGCTGCTTGCTCCCCAGTGTCTTGGTGACTGACTTCTCGGCTCATACGCCACGAGACATCTCTCTGTTCAGGCTGGAAGCGCGGCACTCGGCAGCGTGTCGGGGTCACGAGAGCTCCCTCCCGTCGCTCCCTCCCTGGAGCGACAGCCTTAAAGAGGCTGTGCTGGAATCTGAGCACATAACTGTTTAAATTCCCCCACGGGGGCTTGTTTTTGGCAGATGTGCTTTGGGCTGCGTTTCTCCTAACGTGGCGGTACCAGCTGTCCGGAGACCCTTGAGAACAGCACGTGCTTACCTACTCCCTTCTCCCCGTTCCCCATGCTCTAAACGTGCCCTTATTTTTCTGTCTTGCAGCTGTGGGGACTCGGGCAATGATCCTTTTCACCAAGGAGCCGTACTCCCAGGATGCCCTGCACGGCCGCAGCGCCATTCTCCGCTGCGAGGTGGAGGATGCAGCAGACGTGGAGTTTGAATGGCTGCAGAACGGGCTCCCCGTTCGGGACACGGAGCAGCGCTTCAAGGAAGGCAGCAACCTCCAGTTTGCCGCTGTCGACCGCCACCGGGATGCCGGGGATTTCCAGTGCGTGGCGAGGAACTTGCTCACCGGGGAGGAGGCTCGCACGACCAACGCCTCTTTCAATATCAAGTGTGAGTGTGGGGAGAGGGCAGCCAGGCACAAAGCGCTCTCTTGGAAGGGGCTGAGAAATGGAAACGGCTTTGCTAGGCCACCCGCTAACGCGTTTGGGGGCCGTGGTCAGACGGGGATCGGACGGCATGAACTGTGCAAGTAGGATTCCTCCCCAGCTACCGTGTCCTTCGTGCCCTCTAGGCCGCTTGTACCTTCTGATGTCCCCAAGGCTGCCGGGGATGCTTTCTCCTGCCACCTTCCCCATTTGTATATATGAAACGGGGATGTTACTGCACCAAGTGTGTCCCGAGCACTGCAGATCCTTTCAGAGCCCCTCTTATCCCTCAGAGAACAGCTACACGGGGCAACGTGGGGTGTTCGCAGGTTGGGTGTCCCTTTCCTCCGTGCTTGCGTCCTTGCTGCCTGCTCTGGTTATCACTGAGTCGGCATCCGCCTGGGCTCCGTAGGTTTGGAGAGCCAGCTGGGTTCTCGTTCTTTGATCCCACAGGGATTGAGACAGGCAGCGTGGTGCTGAAGCAGCCGGCCAGCGTAGCCGAGATCCAGCCCTCCTCCGCGGTGGTGCTGCGGTGTCACATCGACGGCCACCCGCGGTAAGGGTTGCTTCCCGAGGAGCGGACCCTGCCGGGGGTCCCCCTGCACCTTCACTGCATGCTCTTCCCCTCTTTCTCTCTCTCCGTCTCTCTCTCCTCTCTCCCGCCGAGGATTCAGTAGAGTCTAGGGAAGGCGAAAGGCAGGATTGAGCCTGTGGCTGAGCACCGGGGGAGAAGGCAAACGGCTTCCTCGGAGCCGCGTAGCGAGGAGCACAGTAAGGACGGGCTGTCACAGTCCGGTCGCTGAGCTGCTTGGTGTGCTGCGGTCACTCTCCGTTGCTTTCCAGTCATGTCCCGTCCACTTGGCTGCATGTCTCATGGCTTCGTGTCCGTGTCGGGGCCAGCAGCGGGGACGGAGAGCCAGGGAAATGGGCCATCTCTGGGCTGTCTCCTCCGCACATGTGCTCTCCGGGGAGCCCTGCCGGCGTCCCGCACCCGCTCACCCTCTCGCCCCTGTCTCGCAGCCCCACGTGGCAGTGGTTTCGGGACGGTACGCCTCTCCCCAACGGCCGCAGCACCTACTCCGTCAGCAACAAGGAGCGAACGCTGACCCTGCAGAGTGCCAGCCCCGACGACAACGGTCTCTACTACTGCTGTGCCCGCAGTGCCGTCGGCTTCGTCTGCAGCCAGAACAACTTCACGCTGAATATCATCGGTGAGTTTGCGTCCCGGCTGCTCGGGGCTGGGGGGCTCGGCTGTTTTGCTGCTGCGCTCTCAGCCTCCCCTCTGCTGCAGGGCAGGAGGCAGGCTAGATAGGATCATGTAGGTTGGAAAAGACCTTCAAGATCGTGGAGTCCCGACCACCAACCATGCCCGCTAAACCATGTCCTGGAAGCGTCAGGCTGGTGTGACTTTCTCTGTGCGAAGCCTCTGGCCGGAGACAGGCCTGACGCGCTTGGCCGGGTTTGAACCCTGCCCCGGCTACGGGTGTTAATCTGCCCCTGCTTCTTTCTGGAGCAGGTCTATGCCGTCGTCTCCGGTACCGGAGTACCAGGGTCCTCCCTCCTTCAAGAAGGTTTGGACCCTGGAGGCTGTAGGTGCTGCCGGTTTGGCCAAGACCAGTGCCACCGTGGTGCCGCGTGGGTGAGATACCCCGCCGGCTTTTGGAGGCAAGGCCCGGGGAGCGCGGGAGATGTTGACCTTAGAGAGGTGTTTGGAATCGGACAAGGGAATTTGGAGTCCAGTGACAGGTTTGATCCGTTCGCTAGGAGCCCAGGGTGCTCAGGGCCTTGCCGTGGAAGCAGAAAGGGCTTTCCTCAGAGCGGCTACCGCCCGCAGACCTGGGCTACAGCCGTGCCGCCATGTCTGCCTCCTTCGGGCTCGCAGGGTGCGACCCACTCCTTTCTTTGAGTTTCCCCCAGAGCAATGGTGAAGGGATAGACACCGCAGGCGGCTCTGCTCTTCTCTTCTTCTCACCCTCCTGTCGTCTCTGCCGTTGCAGACGAGAGCTTTCCTCAGGCGGTGATCGTCCCACAGGACCTCATCGTGACCAAGAACGAAGAGGCCATGTTCGACTGCCAGTTTGCGGCCGTGCCCCCTCCCACGCAGGAGTGGCTCTTTGAAGACAGCCCCATCACCAACAGATCCAAGTAATAGGGACCCCGGTGATGGGGGTAGGGCTGGGAGGAGAGGGGGCACCGTGTTCGGGAAGAAACGGAGAGAAGCCAAACCCTGGCCGTGCCCGAGGGCAAGCGTTCGACGTCAGGCCGGCCGTTGGGATCGGTTTCTCATCTTGGCTGGCTTGGGTTTAGCAGGGCCTCGGTACTTGTACGTGGCTTTTATCTGCATAGGGCTCAGCAAGCAGTTTGTCCTCAAACGGGTCTGTGGGGCTGTCGCTCCTAGGTGCCCACGCATGCTGATCCCCGGAGCTGGGGATGTCTGCCAGCCCCAGACGTCTGTGTGTGGTGATTTCGTGGAGCCAGGGACACCTCAAGCCCCAGACGCCCACGTAGGACAATTCCCAGAGTCAGGGACGTGTCCCAGTACCAGATGCCTGCCGTGTTGATCCCCAGCCTCAGGGACACCTCCCAGCCCCCAACACCTGCACAGCGATCGCTGGCCCCACGGCTGTCTTGCACCTCCAGACACCCGTGCGCGGTGATTCCCAGAGCCAGGAATGTTTGTGAACGCCCCCCCAGACACCTACTCATGGGGCAAACCCCAGAGATGGGGACATCTCCCAGCCCAGGCTGCCCGAGGAGGGTGATGCTGGAGCCTGGCAAGGCAAGAGGAGCTGTCTGGGTGCCAGATGCCCAGTGGCCCGGCAGCTCCTGGGCACCATCTCTTGCCCCCCCGCCGTGGCTTGTGCCAGCTTTCAGAGCTGGCCCAGCCTGGTGACCCATCTTTTGGTGGGAGCCAGCACTTCTCCGAGAAAAGAGACTTCCCTGAGCTCACTTCCCCCACGAAGCGTGTGTCCCACCGTCTCCTCGTTTATGTGCGTGGTTCCCCTCGCGCTCGGGAAGCTTTGCCTCGATCCAAAGCCTTCCCTTTCGGTTCCACGGGCTCACATCCCGGGGTTGTGGCTCTGGCCCACGTCCCGCAGAGATGCCCGCTGAGCCTTGCCTCTCCCCACGTGCCCAGGACCACCGTGTTCGCCAACGGCTCCCTGCTGATCACCCAGGTGAGGGCTCGCAGCACCGGCGTCTATAAGTGCGTTGGCCGTGGGCAGAGGGGGAAAGCTCTGGTGCTGAAGGCGACTCTGCGGCTAGCAGGTGAGGTCCTGGGGCTGGTGGCAGGGCGGGCAGCGGGTCCCAGAGTTGCAGTGTCGCTCTGGAGCGACGTGACGGATATAGCAATGGGTCAGTACGCGGGAGAAGTGCTTGGTTTAATCTGTGAAATGGCTCATCCTTGCCACCTGGCTGAGGGGAGCAAACAGAGCTGGTGAGCTCTCTCAGCACCTCGGCTGGTGCCGCCCGTGGGGATGATGCGGCTGGTGGGTTGGCTACGTGTTCCTGCCCTGTTTGAGCCCTGCTGTCTATCGCTCCTCTCAGAGATCGAAGAAATGGCCCCCTTCTCCCCGAAGGTGTTGACGGCGAACCAGGGGCACCGGGTGGCCTGCGTCGCCCCGCGAGGCGTACCCACGCCCCAAGTGTGGTGGGAGAGGAACCAGGAACGAGTTCCCACTGCTGGCAGGGTGCACCAAGAGGCAGAGCAGCTCGTTTTCACCAGTATCACCGAGACGGATGCGGGGACCTACACGTGCCACGCTGCCAACAAGGCTGGAGAGAAGAAGCAGGAACTGAGCATCACTGTGGCGAGTAGGCAGCTTTCCAAGAAGGGCTGGGAGCGGAGAAGGGGGCTGGATAGAGGGTTGGGGTGAGCTGGGGCGGGATGGCGCATCACCTCGTTGATACGGAGAGGCACGTCTCTCGTGGCTGGCTGCACGCTGTCTGTCTGGTCTGCCCTGGTGCTGGCCAGAGAGGTGGCGAGCGGCCCCGTGTAACCCCTTGCCTCCGTGCCCAGCGGTACCCAAATGGGTGGAGATGCCCAAGGACAGCCAGCTGGAGGAGAGCAAGCCAGGATACCTGCACTGCCTCAGCAAGGCCTCCCTGAAACCCACCGTCACCTGGTACCGCAACGGCGTCTCCATCTCTGAGGTGAGGCGATGGGGCAAGCCCCCGCTGCTCACGGGCACTTCGGCCAGGTACCTGCTCAGCTCCTTCCTCTACGGCTGCTGTTTCTTGCCTTGCTCCTAGGCCCAGCATCCCTGTCACCCCCACTCTGGCCCATGTTCCTGGCACCATCTCCCTCCTACTGGTGTACGGGTGCACGACTGGCTGTCTCTAGCCGCTTGGCTGGGAGCCAGCCCTCCGCTTTTGGGGCAGTGACGAGAGAGGTGTCACTGCGGCTTGCCTCAGTTCTCCACGTGGGTCTCGGCAGGGCTGTGTCTTACCTGAGGCGTGGTGCGGGCTTGCGGGAACGTCAGGAGTGCCACAGGCAAGGTTCTGAGCCCAGGGCTGGTGACAATGTCATTTCTGCCCCGCTCCCTCCCTCCCTCCCTCTGGGCAGGACTCACGGTTTGAGATCTCCGAGAACGGGACGCTGCGCATCAACAACGTGGAGGTGTACGACGGGACCATGTACAAGTGCGTGAGCAGCACGCCAGCAGGCAGCATCGAGGGATACGCACGGGTGCACGTGCTAGGTATGCTGCCAAGCACTCCGCATCCTCCCCTTTTGGGGAGCTCTTTTGCCCGGCAGGGTGCAGGCGCGATACCCCGAGCTCTGGTGCTTTCTGCGGCTGAGGAGGCTTTAACGGCACGTCTGTCTTTTGCAGAGAAGCTGAAGTTCACCCCGCCGCCCCAGCCGCTGCAGTGCATGGAGTTTGATAAGGAGGTTACAGTGTCCTGCTCAGCCACTGGCCGGGAAAAACCCACCATCCAGTGGACTAAAACAGGTAAGGGGGGGGACGACTTGGATGCAGTATGTCTGCTTCTGACCTGGGGCCCCAGGACCTTTGCGTTGGCCCACGTGCAACGTGGGTGAAGCGGCGGTGCTGCGGCTGCCTGGCGGCCCAGCACTCCCTGCGTGACTGCTGCATCCCTCTTCTTGCGTCCTGCAGACGGGAGCAGCCTGCCGTCCCACGTCAGTCACAATGCCGGCATCTTGTCCTTCCACAAGGTGAGCAGGAGCGACTCGGGGAACTACACGTGCATCGCCTCCAACAGCCCGCAAGGCGAGATCCGTGCCACCGTGCAGCTCGTGGTCGCAGGTGAGGGCTCTGTGGCAGGCAGGCGGGTTTCCCGCTGCGCCGGCCTTGCAGCGGGTTTGCCTGGGTGGCAGCCCACCGGCACGCCCCGGCAGAGAGAGAAATGTCTGGCCTGACCCCGAATTCTGCCCCGTGGCGCTTGAGTGTCTGGCCTGTCAGTGCTTTGCAAACAGCCCAAGAGGGCACGTGCCGCTGAGCCAGCGCTGGCCCCGCTCCCTTGCGGGAGCTCAGCACCGTTCCCAGAAGCTGACAGCGTTCGTGTCGGCCTCTCTGCCTGCAGTTTACGTCACCTTCAAGCTAGAGCCGGAGCCCACGACGGTGTACCAGGGGCACACAGCCATGTTCCAGTGCCAGGCAGAGGGGGACCCCATGCCGCACATCCAGTGGAAAGGGAAGGACAAGATTTTGGATCCCGGCAAGCTGCTGCCCAGGTACACAGCCTCCGTTCCAAACCGAAACGTGGCGCGGCGTGGCGTTCCCCGTGCCTGCCCAGCACGCGGGTGCCGATGGTGCGGTCTCGGGTTCCCAGCTTGGGGGGCACACGGTCGGTTGTCTCCGTGTCCCGGGGCCTGGACTCTCCTGGCCTCGGGGTTACCTTTTCTGCCACAACCTGCCAAGCTGCAGCTGAGCTTGCGACCGTTTGCTCTTGAGCCTTGCACAGCCTGAGATTCGGGACGATTGCACTGGGGACACGGGGCTGAGGCACCCTGGGAAGATGGGGCTGCAGGTACCCCAAGCCTGCCTCTGCCCTCTGGTGCTTGCAAAGGGCTCTGTGTGGTTGGCAGGATTCAGATCATGCCCAACGGCTCCCTGGTGATTTACGACGTCACCGCCGAGGACTCTGGAAAATACACCTGTATCGCCGGCAACAGCTGCAACATCAAGCACCGCGAGGCCTTCCTATACGTCGTAGGTAAGGGAGGTTCCCGACGTCGGGACGCGGCCTCCTGGTGTCCCCAGCAGCTCTAGGCACGGCTTCTGGCCCCACCGGTGGGTCATGCCTGCTAGGGAGTCATGGCAGCATCCCCATCAGGATGCGACGCGGTGTGCTGCGGCTGGACGAGGAGGTGGCCGCAGCAGCGGCGGGGGGGGGGGGGCTTTTCTCATTCCACCAGCACATTCCTGAGCAGGATTTGGGAAATCCCTCCGCACCCTCATGGGTTTGGTGCTCTCTGCCCCACAGACAAGCCGGCAGCGGAAGAGGATGAGGGACCTGGCAGCCACACACCCTACAAGATGATCCAGACCATTGGGCTTTCGGTGGGGGCGGCTGTTGCCTACATCATTATCGTGCTGGGGCTGATGTTCTACTGTAAGAAGCGGAGAAAAGCCAAGAGGCTGAAGAAGCACCCGGAGGGCGAGGAGCCTGAAATGGAGTGTCTGAATGGTGAGGCTGGCACTTCTGGGGGTGGGGGCTTCACTGCTGGCCCGTTACCCCTGGGCTGGAGGGGCTGAGGGACGGGGAGCTCCCAGGGAACAGGGGACTCCTCTTTACCCTGGGAGTCTCTTGCTCTTGGTTTTGGCTATGGCTGGTGGCGGAGACCTGCTGCCAGGTGAGAAGTAGGCAGTTAGTGTGAAACCTGCATCCCAGCCCCACGTTGTGGCCGCCTCTGTCTGCTGAGTTACGTATCGCTCCCGCTTTCCAGCACCCGTACATGGCATCCCATGCACCCTTTGCCAAGGGGACGGGAGTATCCCTATTGCAATGTAAGGAAATAGTAGTATTCTTCCAGCCTGTTCAAATCACAGTTCAGCAGCTCCTGGTGCTAACAGGAAGACTTTTCACTGAACAGCCCTGAACTCTGCTGTGAACTCACCCTGTTATCTCTGAAACCCATATAAGCTTTGAGCATCTACGGCATCCTCCAGCAAGGACTTCTGGAGCACAAAACTATCTCTTTGCTTTCCAAGCTTGTCACCTATCAGCTCTGCGCTGGAACACACAGCTCTTCTGTACGTCTGATTGTTCCTGCGAGTGCCTTTTCTGGTTGCGCTATCGCCTTTCTGAGATGGGGAGCCCCAGGCAGGACTTGGTGCATCCAGCTTTGCCGAGTGACACAGCTGGGCTCTGTCCTGTTCCCAGCTGGGCCACGGGCTTCAGTTCCCTGTCCGCAGAGCTCGCTCCGGAGAGAGAGCAGGCAGCTCGGGGCTGAGCCCACCACTGTGGATGGGACACCGGGGTTGCTTTCCCCAGCCCTCATGTTTTATCTCTGGCTGCACCTCCCAGTGCTCCGTGTCCCTCTGCAGCTGGCCACAGCTGGCCTGTACCTTTGCTGCTACCTTTGCAAAGCTACCTTTGCTAAGTTGGCAGCTTTGGCAAACCGCTGCCGGCAGCAGCCCTTCCATGTTGTACTACCCTGGTGCCTACTTTCTGTGTGTCCGTCGGAGGATGTTCCCTCCGGTCCCGTGGCAGCCGAGCTGCTTTTTAACAGCTGTTTCCGTGAGACCCTGCAAAATCCCCGCAAGTAGACTAAACTGGGTCCCCACTGTGCATGAGCTACATGACTCCTTCAGTGAACCCGAGATCTTTGAGGCATCGTTTTCATTTCCAAAAGCTGTTTCAGCTCTTTTTCCTGACGTCGTGGTTGTCCTTGCCTCACTGATACCAGTGAGGACTTGTGAGTGATGGGGTGCAGTTGAGCGTGCTGCCCTTATAATTCCCTGGATCTCCCCCCACACTGTAAATGCAGTTATCATGCTTCGCCTTCCCAGTTTTCCAGCACACAGCCACGTCCTGATGGCATGGGGGTTGCTGTGAGGTCCTGGCAAAACATCCCTGCTGGGTTTGTCTCCTGTTTTTCCTCTTGTATTGGTACTTTGAACAGAGCCAAACCTCCCGAAGAGAAGTCTGGCTGTGGGGGAACCTCCTGGGAGCAGGGATGCAGGAGCATCTCTGCAGCTTTGTGCTCTGCTGCTGTCGCCACTGTGAGCTCTTCTGTGGACAAGTCGTAGGCAGCTCACCTGGTGCCGACAGGCTCTGGCCAGCATCCCCTTCCTGGGAAAGGATTTGTTCTAATCTTTTTTTGAGGTGGTCTCAGATTTTTATTTTGGCCTATGTTTATTATATTTTTCTTTTTGTTCTGCCAGACTTTGCCTCTTCTTATCCCCTTCATTTGGAACCAGTTTAGCTGTCAGAGATGCATCCTCACTGCTACAAGCAGACCCAGCTGCCCAGACGTCTACACTCCTTTTTGGTACTTCCATAGCCTCTCTGGAGAAGTGGTTTGTGTTTGCTGTCAGCTCCAGTGGAGTCACCCCCTTCACCATGGTCTTCAAAGATCTGGCTCTTTTCCTCCTTTTGATGCGGTCCCTCTTTAGCTGGGTGACCCGAAGTATCTCAGCACCTACCTGATGACAAGTACTCCCTGGCTGGCCACCAGCTGACTTTTCCAGTGCCCTCAGGATCCAGACAGATTTGACCTTCCTATGGATTTGCAGTGGATCCTTCCTATGGATTTCCTATGGATCGATGCACTCCGAACAAGTCAGTCACCTTCCAAGGTCACGTCCTTGGTGCGCCACATCCTCTGTAACAAGGGTGCTTGCTCTCAGTGTCCCTCTGTCTGACTGTGCTGCTTTCTCCGGGTGAATAAAGACATAGCATTTGGGGAGGTTAACAGCTGGGGGGACTGAGGGGAGCATTTGATTTCTGTGTTGGCACGTGCTAATTTCTCCAGGGCAGCGTGGCTGCGTCTCTTTTCTCCAGGAGATGCTCAGGCGTTGCAGGCAGGTGGGCAAAGCAGGCAGCTCCTCTACACTTGGTTCCCCGCTGGACTGCTGGATACGTAAATTAAGCTTCCTGTTCATTTTTGCGGTCCCTTTTGTTATTGACCGTCTTGTCAAAGCTCTGTGAAACATGGGGATGTCTGTTCTCAAAAGCGTCTGTCGTTGCTGCCCGCTGGTGCTGTCTCTCAGTGGCAGCATACTCGCTCTGCAGCCTTTGGTATTTTCTTGGCACAGTTGCAGCGGTCGTCTTGTATTATCCTCTTGGCTTCAAGCTTGTAGTCTTGAGACACCATCAGTCATGAGTACAGACAGCGCAGGGTCAAACAGTCTTGCTAATAATTAGCATAAAAACAGGGAGAGCGTAAGTAGCATCACGCTTTGATTTACAGGGTAGGTGGTGTTTTTTCACTGTCGTCTTCTGCAAATGTTACTCCAGCGTGTGAGAGAGAGGACGGCTGTCAGTAGCTTAAGTCCACGTATCTCAGCTCCAAGCCTACCTCTGGCAAAGCCATAGTCCCTGTCATCGTGGCCAGACCCGCTCAGGATGTGCTGGTGGGCTGGTACCTCTCTCGTACGCGTTCGTTGTAAGCGTGCACGTACACACGCTGCTGTACAATAGCCCTTGATGGAAATTACGGGCAGTGGGATTCCTGTTGGAGTTACCTCGTGTTGGGTCAAGTCTTGACGTTGTGATTAAATCCTTTTGCGTGGCCGGGTGTTTCCTTAACGCTTGCTCCTGGACTAGCTGAAATGGAGTGTGCACAGTGGTGCAGGGTGATGCTGCACATGTGTCAGCCACCTTAGCTCAGTGCTGTGCCCCGCTTTACGTTCAAACTCCTGCCTTCAGCCTACGGGAAGCACCGCTTCCTAGTGCCAAGTCCGATCCAAGCAGTCAATGCATTCAAAAATCAAGGTTTGCTATCTATACAGCCTTTTCCCCTACGAGCTGCCGGTAAAATGCAGGGTTCTCTCCTTTCTTAAGGCAATAACGTTTTGTCCTGTTCGTTGCCTTCTGTTTGTGCCAGGGAAATTTCTAGCGGAGATCCTGAGCAGAAAGCTTGCTGGGGTTGATTGCAAGGACGGTGCTCCCTAGCACTGCTTGAACCCAGGCAGCGAAGGAAACTCCAGGCTGATCTGGTCTGACGGGTTCAAGGTTACCAAGGACATGAGCATTGCTGCCTTGCTGGGAAGGGAGCAGGAGCAGGGCAGGCAGGCTGCAGCAGCTAATGCCAGAAAGTCGCTTGGGCATCAAGAGACTGTGCTTAATGGCGAGCAGGGTCGTCTCTGCTCTACCTCTTGCCTCACGCGTCCAGTCTCCTGCCGCTGTTCCGCAGAGTTTTGTCAATGGTAGTTTGGATGTAGCCAGCGCTTCGGGATGAGCGAGTGGCGTGGGATGGACAAGGCCAGATGGGTCTGGTTACCTCTGGGACCGAAGCCATTGCTCAGCATCTGATTTCAAGGGTGGCTGCAGGGCTGCCAGGGATGGGGCCAGACGTTGAGCCCGCAGAGGGAACAACTGTGCGGAGGCCGCTCCGTTGCCTGGGGTTAGACGTCAAGCTGGGGTGCTTGCAGCCAGTTGTGGGTGCTCGGAGCGTCAGCCCCAGAAGGGGCCGATCCTTAGCGCGACGTTCTCTGCGCAGCCTGGCGGGATGCCGAAGCCGTTTACGCTTCCCTTGCAGGTGGCACTTTGCTGCAGAATGGGCAGATGACGGCAGAGATCCAAGAAGAAGTGGCCTTGACCAACCTGGGCAGCAGCTCCGGGGCCAGCAAGCGGCACAGCGCTGCCGACAAGATGCACTTTCCACGTTCCAACCTGCAGACAATCACGACCCTGGGTACGCTGGGACAGCCTGGCCCTGACCCCACTCTGGCAGAAAACCTGTGTCCTAGCCAGAAAATTGGATGTGCTGGGGTACAGAGGGCCCTGCAGCCGCCGGGCTGTCAAATACATACGCTGTCTTAACGTACGCTGCCTTCCCATGTGCTGCTCCACGCTTCCAGGCAGGGGGGAGTTTGGTGAAGTGTTCCTGGCCAAGGCGAAAGGTGCGGAGGATGGCGAGGGTGAAGCACTGGTCCTGGTGAAGAGCTTGCAGACGAGGGACGAGCAGCTGCAGCTGGATTTTCGGAGAGAGGCCGAGATGTTCGGCAAGCTGAACCACTCCAACGTGGTGCGGCTGCTGGGGCTGTGCCGCGAGGCAGAGCCGCACTACATGGTCCTGGAGTACGTGGACTTGGTAAGGGCTCTGCCAGCGGTGCCCGCGGCGAGGAGGAGGAGGGTGGGTGGACAGTGGGCAGGGGACCTGCAAATGTGGCACGGTCCAGGCTGGCAGCACAGAGCAAGCAAGGTGTAGGGAGACCAGGCTGAGCTTACCGCTGTTCCCAACACGTGGAAGAGTCTCAAGGGGAATGGGGGGGGTCTCCTGCAAGACCTGGAGGTGACTTTATCCTTTCCCACATCCTCCTGGTTTCTGGTTTATGTCCAGGACTCCACTGAGTAAGTTAAGCTATGGGACTCCGTGCTGCAGAATGGCTGCGAATGCTAAGGGCTGCTAGGGGGAGCCTGGGAGTTGATGGGAGAGAATTCAATTTGGGACATGAAAAACGTCCTGGAAATGTCAGGCCTGCTTATCTTAGCCAGTCGAGGCCCAAAAGTGAGATACTGGCTTGCCCTGCAGGGCAGGGACCAGGAGGGCAGGTGGGGGACTATGGAGATGAGGATCTGTGGGCCTGGGCACAGCGGGGACCGGTGCGGCTGGCAGCACGGAGAAATGCTGCCTCTGAGTTGCTGTCTGTCTCCCAGGGGGACCTGAAGCAGTTCCTGAGGATCTCCAAGAGCAAGGACGAGTCTCTGAAGCCGCAGCCCCTCACTACCAAACATAAGGTGATAGCGCAGCTTCGGAAGCGCTGTGGGGCTTGGGGACCCCCGAGGAAGGCAGCCAGTGGCTGACATCTCCCTCGGGGGTCAGGTGTCTCTCTGCACACAGGTGGCCCTGGGCATGGAGCATCTTTCCAACGGCAGGTTCGTGCACCGGGATTTGGCAGCCAGGAACTGCCTGGTCAGCGCCCAGCGGCAGGTCAAGGTCTCATCCCTGAGCCTCAGCAAAGACGTGTACAACAGGTCAGCTGGGAGCCTGGCGGGGGAATGGGAGGGAATGGGATGGCACCGGTCTCATCGCCCGCCCGTCCTGCCCGCAGCGAGTACTACCACTTTCGCCAAGCCTGGATCCCGCTGCGCTGGATGCCGCCTGAAGCCGTGCTGGAGGACGAGTTCTCCACCAAGTCAGACGTGTGGTCCTTTGGGGTGCTCATGTGGGAGGTCTTCACGCACGGGGAGATGCCCTACACCCCGCTGGCAGATGATGAGGTCCTAGCAGGTATGTGGAGTACCCCGTGCCGTCCCTGGCGTTGTAGCCCGCGTCCTTTCCTTGTGGCAGAAGGGGCTGGGTGATGTCCCCCTCCCTTGACACGGTGCTGGTCTGGCTGGGGAGAGGCCGTTCCAGCCCGCGTGGAGAGATGCTGCCCACGAAGAGGATGGCATCTCTTCCCAACGGCCCCCCTTCGGACTTTGCTTTCGCGCCAGGTCTGCAGTCGGGAAAGACGAAGCTCCCGCAGCCCGAGGGTTGCCCTTCCCGCCTCGCCAAGCTGATGCAGCGCTGTTGGGCCCCCAGCCCTAAGGATCGACCCTCCTTCAGCGAGCTCGCCACCGCCCTCGGGGACAGCCCAGCCGACAGCAAAGCCTGAGCATCCCGGCCCTCGCCGGGGAAGGACGCGGCGCGGGGGCGGACGGGGGTCCGTAGGTGCCCGGGGAGCCCCCGGCGCTCCTTACGGCCCCTTTGCTGAGCCTGACCCCGACGCGCCGGCGAGCGGCTCGGCACCAGCAGCTGCTGGACTCAAAGCACAAGCCAGTGTCCCCCAGTGTCCCCCCACCCACCCCTCTCCTCCACGGGTCCCGAAAGACAGCCCTCGCTGCCTCTTGCTCTCCGCCTGCCCAGCCCGGAGCCCTCGGGCTGCTGGCGTGGATGGAACGCAGCTCTTCCCTCTCCCAGTAAAGAGCTGGGCTCCAGTACCAGGCTCTCCATCCCCGCTCGCCACGCGCATATCTGCTGGCCTGGCCCGGCCGCTCTCTCCGTCCGTCTGTGCTAGGCATGCCTGGCTCTCCCGCGCCCCACGGGTACAGGCCAGCCAGCAGGAACACAAAAGTGCCTGGCATATGAAGGAGCTCACTACCTTTCCCAACTACCCTGTGCCTTTTGTTTTTTTTTTTTGTACAACGACTCTGGGCAGTACCCCCTCTCTCCCTCTTCCAGAGTGCCGACTCCTCCCTAACATAGTATTTCTGTTACTGGAATGCAGCCTAGAGTGGGTTAGTTTGTTTGCTTGAGCGGAGGGTACCGCAGCCAAGAAGGGTTGGGTTTTGTTGGGTTTTTATGTGCTGCTCTCAATAAAGAAGGCTTTTTTTTTGTTTGGGGGTTTTGTTTCTTTTTTTTTTTTTTTGGGGTCTTTGTAAGATGCTGCTGTCAGATGGCTGTTTGACTGTTTTCTTCCACTTGGTTCCTGAGAAGGGTTGGAGGCCGGTTCCTCAGGCATCTGTCTCCTGTGTTTAACCCTTTTGCCCCCTTCCCAGCTGGATCCGGGATGTCATTCCCAGCCTGCCCTGGCGTGCCCTGAGGGAGCGCTTTGCCTCAGCGCTCACTGTCTCTCCGGGCAGGCGTGTTTTGCTCTGCAAGAGGGACATGTGTCTCAGGGAAAAAATGTCCCTCTCAGATGCCCTGCAAGCAACCGCGTATGGACACGGTGACAGGCTCCCCCCCCCCAGTTCAGGTAGCCAAGCTTTCCCAGCGACTTTTCTGCTTTGTTAATTGGGTTTGTGCACCCACCCCTGTGGCCCTTGGGCAGCTTTGCAGCCAGCGCGGGGTTGCGTTTTCGCACGGGAGATTTTCAGCTGCTGCTTCTGCCAGGATCGAGGAGCTAGACAGGGCCAGACCCGGATGGGGATACCGGGGGGGGAATCCTGCTTTCGGATGCGGACTGCAGCCCCCTCCCCTGTGTCAATGGCCCTGAGCAATGGCAGGGTCCTGCCAGTCTTTTCCTGGGGAAGACGGGGTGGGCAGATGATCTACAAGAAGCCCCAGTCTCCGCAGCGTGAACGTGAGCCAAGCCAGCATGGGGTAGGTCTTTTCCCTTGGATCCAGAGTGGGATGCTGGATTTGGCCAAGGCGCAGACCAGACCAGCAGTTTTGCTTGCTGCACAGCTCTGGGTTGGGAGGGTTATAGAGAAAAAGCCGAGCTTTTCCAGGAAGGCTACTGGGGCTGGACTTGAGGCGACGTGCACAAGGGAAATTCATATTGGGTATTAGGAAAAACGCTTCCCCCCAAGGGTGGTAAAGGTCTGAGTCCCAGAGAAGCTGCGGGATCTCCATCATCAAGAGATACTCAACCCTGGACCAGATAAGCCTTGAACAACCCAATCTAGTCAGCTCTGCTTTGAGCAGGGATGGACCAGAAGTGTCCGGGATCCCTTTCCCACCTCTGCTACCCAGAGAGGCTACGGAGATGCCGGAGGACGAAGAGGGCTCACTTCTTGGAATGTGCTAGCTGGCTCAGAGCTCAGATTTGGTCCGGGGCTTGGAAACGGGGTCAGCTGAGCCTGTCTGGGCACAAGCAAGTTTGCTGTCTATAGAGCAAAGTTCTCAAAAGCGTTTGTCCCTTTCCCGACGCTTGCGACGTGTCTCGCACCTGGGAGCTGTGGAGTTTCTTCCAGCCAGGGCCTCTTGGTGAGCTAAGCTGTGGTTGTGGCTGGCTCTTGGGTCCCTCTCTTTTCTCCCTAGACCTGATGCTTCTTCCCATAGCGGGCTCGGCAGCAGGTTCATCGCCACCCTGAACCCTTGCTGCCTCCGTGACCCTTCTCCAGATGGCCTGGGGCTGGTGGCATTGCGCACACTGGGAGGACCTGTTTCGGGCAGAAGTCCTGGGATGTGCCTTCTCTCCACGTCCCTCTCGTCGCTCCCGCCCGTCCTTCCCAGTTTGTACGCGACAACCCTTTCGAAGCGCGCAAGTGCCGCAGCGCTGCTGCGTGCGTGCTCTCCAACTTGCAAGTGACCTCTCACATGCGTTTGCCGTTTGATGTCCTTTCGTTCCATCTCTCCCATCCGTCCCATTCCTGCGGACTTCCCTGCCTGCTGCCCTACGTCTCGGGCAGGACGGCTGCGCGCTGTGGACTAATTCCCGCAGCCGAGTCGCTAACGAATGTGTCTTGTCTTGCCTGTGCGTCCCTGTGGTATTCTTTACCTCTAGAGCACGTCTTGCCCCAGAAATATTCCCGGCTGGTTCTGCAACCGCTTCCTTGGGCATTTGTGGATAGATCGTATCGCAGCCTGCCGCTCGATCCTTCTAGCTGGACTAGCGTTCCTCCGCCGCAGCATCTCATCTCATCCCTCCGCAGGGGTCACCCGCTCCATCCTGCTCACTGGTGCTGTTCCTCGGAGGCTGTCTGGGAAGCGAGGGGCAGGTAAGGGCGGTTGGCCGGCATCAGCCGACAGGCCAGCGAGTGACCCGGAGTCTCTGCCCCAGGCGGAGGCCACCTGCATATTGGACGCAATGAGTGATCCCTTGTCCTCCCACCTTGCTGCCCCGTGTTGGACGTGACAGGCAGGGTGGCAGGATTATGGCTGTGCTCGCCCAAAATGCTCCTGGGTGGGCTGGAGATGGAGCCAGGCACCCTCACTTGTCGGGGAGGACCTAGCCAAGCAGCATCTCTGTGATGGCACGGCTAGAGAATAGAAATTCCAAGGGCTGCTGGAGCGACATCCTTGCTCTGCCAGCTTCGTGCGTGCAGGTATTTCTGTGTACTGGGAGGGAACGACACGGTTGCGGCGGGCTGGTTCTGTGAGCGGCGTCAGGATGGGGTGCTCAGCTTTATCCCAACTCATCTTGGGGACGCGAGTGCCTGTTTACCACGCAGTCAAGACCTGGTGGCTACAGGGAAGCACCTAAATGGAAAGGCACCAGAGCTAGGACAAACTCTAGACCCAAAGGGTGCAGAAAGGCGGGGGCTGGGATTGCGTATTTTGGGGAGTGATGTCATGAAAAAGTTCTGTATCCTTGGGGATGGGACAGATGTTGGCCAAACTAATTGGAAACAGCAAGCTGAGCAAATAACAGTTCTAGCTAAGTGCAGTGGAGGAGAGAAGAAAATCAGAGCCCCTGCAGGAGAATGAGAGGACTCGGGCTGTTGACAGAGGTAGGATCCAATTGCTTCAGCCCAAATTGAAGGAACATCTTAAAAACAAACAAACAAACAAACAAACAAAAAACCTTGGGAAAGGAAGACAACCTGTGGTATCCAAGGCCAGGAAGAACAGCGCGGCTCCATCAGAGCAAAGGTCCGCTTAGTGGGCCACCAGCTGCGGCCAAAATCGAACATTTACTGAACAGCCCAAGAGGATAGCAAGCAGGTACGCGCTATCCCAGCTAACAATTCCCTAAAGCATAAGAGCCTCCAAACCAGGCGTTTCCAGCAGTCCTCGATGGTTTTTCTTGCCAGAAAGTTATCCAAGTTGCCCTTACACCTGCGCATGCTTCGAGCACCCCGGGGGCAACGAGCGCACAGATCCGCTGCGCAGCTTGAAGAAGCGCTTTTTGGGTTGCGCTGATTTCATCTGCTGCCCCGTGGCTCTTACGCAGCTGCGTCAGGCACCTGTGGGCAAATTAATGGGCCTTAATTGTCCTAAGCAGCCTCACCTGGGACCTCCCACCCTCTTGAGCTGCATTTAAGCTCAAGCCCGGGGCTTTCAGTTTTGTTTTAAGCAATCTTGTAGGTTAATCTGTTTTGGCCGTGCCTCTAGCCCTGTCTTTTAGGCGTATATTGTAGCCGTATTATCCAGCCCTGATTTTAGTCGTATTACCCAGCCCTGATTTCAGCCCTGTCTCCTGACCAGGTGGATACTAGACCTTGGTTCATCGCTCGCTCTGTGGATGGACCCTGTTACCAACAACTGTCTCTGCTCTGCTCAGGTACTGTGGGACTATACTTGTTAGCGAGGGCACGGGATCACCCTGAAATACTGGCTCGTGAGCCCTCGCAGAGGCAGCCCTGCTCATGCTCTCCACTGATGTCACGTATGAGGGGCAGAAGCACCCCTCTGCTGACCAAAAAAAAGCACATTAAGAAAGACCTTAACCTCATTTTATGTGTGCAGCAGTACCTCCAATCTAGTTTTTGCTGCTCATAGAGGAGATCTGGCTGTTAAAAAAAAAAAAAAAAGAGCATCTACCTGTACTCAGCAGCAGTCAAAAAAGCAGCTGAATTAGCCGTAAGATCAGCAACAGGATGCAAACCATCACAACCCCAGTGTTGAGGGCAGAGCGTGTTTAATAGTTCCCCAGGAGAAATAGGGATGAAGAGCTGGAAAAGGATGAGAAAGGGCTCGCTGCAACGGTCTAGAGGAGTATCGCAAAGGGGACGCGGAGGGCTGGGGTGATGCTGGGGGCAGCTGGCACGGGCAGCATCTTGTCCGGAGGGATCCTTGGGGGTAATCGGGTAAGAGGCTTTTAGGGCATAGTGCCAAGTGCCGTGCCCACAGCTGTGTCAGAAGAGGGTTGGAAATGTGAATTTTATGACTTGGGGCGGGGGCTGTAAATGAGAACAGCTCTGAAGATGAGATGGGGCCGTCAAGTGGCCAAAAACTTGGTTTAAGGTGCTTTTAACTGCCACTGGGTGCTGGTTTGGTTAGGGTGTTGCTGGTAACTTGCGTCCTGCGGGTGATGGTGGTCGGGGAACAGGTCTTGGCTCTGCGGCGTTCTTCTGACTGCCTCGGTGAGAGATGAGCATCTCGGGAAGCTCGGAGGCAGGCTGATCCTCCGTCTCGGAAAGCATCCCCAGGATGAGGCGAGGGGAGGGGAAGGATGCCAGCAGAAGGGCTGAGCCAGCCCAAAATGAGCCGGTTCTCACCTCCCGCCTGTGCAGTCTCTCCCGCAGCCTGGGGAGCGAAAGGCTTCCCCACGGACCCACGATCGGAAGGCTCCGGGGAAGGAAAAAAGCATCTACGGGCGAGAGGAACCCCAATCCCTGCAGCGCTCGCGCGCTCGCGGGTACCAGTCGCTCTCAGCCCTAACCGGTGCGTCCGGCCGCCCTGAGGGTCTCGCTGACCCTTCCTGGGCTTGGCGTGACGGGGGGGGGCCAGGCCTCCGTCTCACCTGTGCCAGGTATAGTTTGGGTTCAGCTCGAAGGGAGGGTGGCCAGGGCATGTGATGGGGAGGCATGTGAGTCCCAGCAGCCCTGCTGGGAGCTAAAAATGGCATGTGTGCTCACTGGAGGAGCACGGCCGGCGGGGAGGAGGGGGAGGCGGTGGCGGCGGAGGGGGGGGGTGTTTGGTTTTATAGTTACTCCCTTGCTCTGTCGGAGGTTGGCCCCAGAGAGCGGGAGGCCGGTGGCAAAGCGCGCGCGCGCGTCTTCCGAGGGATGAGGCCAACGTGCAAAAAGCTTGCGGGAGATGCAGAACTTTCCCTCCGTGGGGTTCCCAAGGAGGTGACCCGGGTCTCGTGGCAGGGCTGGTGTTGGCGGAGGTGAGGTCTTGCCCCGGGTTGCAGCCCCTGCCCGTAGGACAGGGTACGGGAGATAGAGATCCCTTTTCTCAGCCAAGGATGCGGCTCCGTCCGTCCTCGCAGCTTCGAGCTCCGGGGCTGCGTAGTCCCTCTGGCACCCAGTTTTTGTTCAGGTTCACACCTGAGCGGAGGATGTGGGAGCAAGAGGGGACGACGCCGCAGGTCCCAGTCTGTGTAGTGGGGCCGTCCCAGTTATCTCCCCACGGGACAGCCGTACCCACGGGTGGCTGTGGTACAGGATTCCGTTCTCTCTGGACTCGAAGGCAGTCGTGGCCCATCCTGGTGAACAGAGACCCTTTTTTCATCCCACCTGGTGCCCGGGCGATGCGTATTTGGGTCTTATCTTGCCCGGTCCTGCATCCTGAGCGCCCGTGGGAGCCCCAGCCCACCCCCCCCCAGTGTCCCCGCACCCCCGGGGAGAAGCGGGCAGCACCCTGACCCATCCCGGCAGGGTGCACGGCGTGGGTGGACAGTTATCTGGCGGCATCCCCGAGAAGCAGGAGGGTTTGGGGGGGTTGCGTGTGCGTGGAGCATCCCTCCCGGCTTGCACCCACGAGGGCGGCTGCGAGGCAAGGCAGGGAGTCTCGGCGAGGAGACGAGGTTTGCCCGGAGCTGGAAGGGCGGGTTCCTCCGCCCGGCCGCGGCGATAACCGCCTCCGGTTCCCGGTCCGTGCGGCGCGGCGCGCTGCCCCTTTAAGAGCCTCCCTGCGTGTTTCAACCTGGGAGTGACGCGAGCGCGGTCGGAACGTATGCAAATCAAACGCCCGGCCGCCCGCCAATGGGCGCCGCCGTTTGACTCCGCCAGCGGCCAATCGAAGGGAACCTCCCGGCGGGGCGCCGGCTCGCCCCATATAAGGAGCGCCTTCGCCATAAAAGGCAACATTGTATCGCTTTATATGGGGGCGGCGCGGCGCGGCGGGGGCGGCGGCGGCGGAGGAGCGGGGCCCTGAACGCCGAGCCGGGGCCATGGCGGGGCCGGCCTGACCCGACCCGACCCGCTCTCGCCGCCGCGATGTTACCGAGCCAAGCCGGGGCCGGGAACGGCGCCGCCGCCGCTGCCGCCGCGCTGGCCCGCGGCTCGGGTTTGGGCCGGTCCCCGGTGCCACAGCGCGGGGCGAACGGCGGTGGGGTGGCGGCGGCGGCGGTGGCGGCGGCGGCGGGGCCGCCCGGGGGTCGGCTGGAGCGGGAGGCGTTGTACAGCGGCAGCGAGGGAGACTCGGAGTCGGCCGAGGAGGAGGAGCTGGGCGGCGAGAGGCGCGGCGTGAAGCGTGGCCTGGCCGAAGCGGCGGCGGCGGCGGCGGGGCCCGCGGCGGGAGCGGCGGCGGCCGCTTATAGCGGCGGTGGAGGAGGAGGAGGAGGAGGAGGCGGCGGCGGTGGGGGTGGCGGGGCGGTGAGCGGCGCCAAGCCCGGTAAGAAGACGCGGGGCCGGGTGAAGATCAAGATGGAGTTCATCGACAACAAGCTGCGGCGTTACACCACCTTTAGCAAAAGGAAAACCGGCATCATGAAGAAGGTACGGCGGCACCCGGAACGGTGGGTGGGCTCCCGGTATCGGTGGGGTTTTACCCACCTGTCCGTAGCCGGCGGGAGCCCCGGGCTGTTCGCCTTCCCGGCCGAGCGGGGCCGTGCCCGGAAACGGCGACGGCTTCCCGGTCCCGCCCGGGGTTGGGGGGGGGGGAGCCGGGCTCGGCCTCCGCTTCTTCCGGGGGGGGCTTCTGGGGAACCGGGACCGGTGATGGCTTGTGGCCGGGGCTCGGTGCCCGTGGGGTTCCCGGGCCACTCGGGATCGCGGTCACGCAGCCCGTGGGACACACACGGAGTCCGGGGGGGGGCCGTCCCGGTGCAGCCTCCAGCTCTCGGGTGGAGCAGAGCGGGACCCCCCACTCGGTGCGAGGTGGTACTGGGTTCCACGCCAGTCCCGTGGCCCAGGTGGGCTGCCCCACCGGGCCTTTAGCCGTAGAAGGGGCCAGCGCCGTGTCCCGGTCGATCCGGAACGCTTTCCGCGATTCCTGGCGACCGGAGCCATCGTGCGAGGCTAAAATCCGAAAGTTGGGGGATGTTGGGTGCGGTGGGGTGCTGCTGGGTCGTCAGCGTCCTCCCTCGCCTTGGCGCTGGGAGCATCCCCTGAACCGCTGGGCAGTGCCGCATCCCAGCCGAGCCGGGCTTCGCGCGCCCTGGGAAGGTGGGAATGGTGGTGGGATGCTGCTGGGCGGGATGAAGAATGAGGCCGTCCCGTCCACGGCAGCTTGCGCGAGACCACCAAGTATGCCGTGGTGGCGTGGGAAAAGTGGTTTTCCAAGCCCACGGGTCGATCCCGGGGGATGGTAGCCTTACTGTAGGGGTGTCTGGGTGCAGCTGGGCTCAGGACTGGGAAGACTGAGAGGGGAATCTGGGTCCCGACCCGGCTGGGATGTCGGGAAGGGGAAGGAGGGAGCAGAGGTGTGTGGGCTGAGCAGCATCCTCCCACATGGCTCGGCAGAGGTGAGGGCAACAGGCATCCGGATGCTTGGAGAAGCAGGGGTGGGCATTCCGGAATGGGGACGGCCCGGTGTCCCCATGTCCTCGGGCTGCTCTCCTGAGGGGATCGCTCTTTTCCTGCCATGCGCATCCCCTAAGGGCACGCTAAAGGAGATGGGAACAGCAGCACGGGGCACATCAACCTGTAGGGAACCAATCTTGAGTTGGTTTTAGAGGCCACAGCTCCTCTGGGGTGACGGGGAGCCGGAGCTGGTGTGAGCAAAAGGAGGGACGTGCCGGGGACTCTCGTCCCGCGCTCTCTGCGTCCCTTCCATCGGTGACCCCCTGCTTTTCCCTCGTGCTGCTGGCAGGCCTACGAGCTCTCCACGCTGACCGGCACTCAAGTCCTGCTGCTGGTGGCCAGCGAGACGGGCCACGTGTACACGTTTGCCACGCGGAAGCTGCAGCCCATGATCACCAGCGAGACGGGGAAGGCGTTGATCCAGACGTGCCTCAACTCCCCGGACTCGCCCCCGCGCTCGGACCCGACCACCGACCAGCGCATGAGTGCCACGGGCTTTGAGGAGACGGACCTCACCTACCAGGTGTCCGAGTCGGACAGCAGCGGGGAGACCAAGGTAACGTTCCCCGTGCTCAGCTGGCACGCCTGGGAGGCGCGGGCTCTTCCCGTGGGACTCTGCTGGGAAAGCCCTGAACATCCCCAGCCCTCCTGGAATAGCAGCTTGGGAAGCTGAGGGTGGGTCCCCTATTGCTGCGATTCCAGCGAGCTCGGGGCTGGCTCCTTCTGCTCGGCTGGTGGTAGCCGTGATTCGGAGAGGGAGGCGAGCGGGTGGCAGGTGTCCTGGCCTTCGCCTTCGCAGCGGGGGTCCCCACCGGCCCGGCCCCCCCACCCCCCCCCCACGGCCGGTTCTCGGCGCCGTTATCTCTCCCCGGGCGTCTCCACGCTCTCGCACTCATTGATAAAAATTTGATTCTGCCTCCATGGCCTTATAAGGCCTGGTTTCCCTCGCCAGAGTCCCTGGCAGGGCCCCTCACATTCCTTATAAGCTGCAGCTGTCTCTTGCTTTGGTGCTGTTTTGGAAGGGGGCAGGGAGGACATGGGGAATGGAAACATTTGGCTGGATGGGCCTTTTCTGCTCCCTGCCCGGTGTCCCCGCAGGCGCCGGCTCTTGCCTGCCCGTGTTGCTCGCGGCTTCTCGCCCAGGGTGCTGCCGAGGGCCTGCCCGTGGGTGCGGAGTCAAGCAACGGCCCTATTTTCTGCGGGAAGGGCCCTGCCTCGTCCCCGCATCCCCTGGTGCCGTTCCTGGGAGCCGTTGCGAGAAAGCTGGTCCCGACATCCCTGCCGCTTCCTTTGCAGGCTGATGCTGGGGTCCGCAGGTGCTTGGAGGTGGGAGGCAGGGGGAATTTGTGATGCAAGGCTGGGACGGCGTGCTGAACCGGGGGTTGTGCCGCAGCTTCCCGGGCCGGCGTGGAGCGGCGTTGGGCGCTGCGAGTTGCTGCGGCTCTGCTGCACCCGCGCTCGTGGCGTGGGTGCCGGGCTTGCTGCAAAAGCATCCTTCCAGGCGAACGGTGGCCTCGCGCTGGGAGCCCTCCAGCCAACTGTACGCAAGCCGCAGCAGCATCCTTGCCATATGGTAGCTGCTAAATTTCAGCAGACAACCTGGAGAAGTTGTTTGAGGTCTCTGCAGTAATCCTAGAGGCAGGGAGCGCGGTCCTGAGACGTGCCCAGCGGCCACGATTCCTCCGTGCCCTCTTCCCCCACGTGTGTGCAGTGCTGCACCGAGCAAAAGCTTACTGCTGCTGAGCCCTGAGAAATACCAGTGGTCCCAGAGATCTCTGCAGGCAGAGGAGCTGTGGTGGGCCGAGGTGTTGCTGGCTGGAGAGCGATGTGCTGGAGCTCAGCAGAGTCCCTGGGAAGGCTTCCCGCTGATGGGATCCCAACAACGGTCCGGGCTGTCCCAGTATGGCGTGACTCCCCTGGGTGCCTCTGATTCCTAGTGTGAGCTGTGCCAGCCCTTTCCAGTAGGCAAAGGAGCCCGTGGTCGCCAGCAGTTTCTCCCTTGCGCAGCGCACGTTTGTAAGGACTTGTGGCTCTTGGGCTTCTCCTGGATGGAAAGGCGAGTCCTGTGGGCGTTTTATCACGAGACAAGTTACCTACGCCTGGAATAATTTGAAGGCGCGGGAAGCGCAGCTGGCTTGTCCCTGGTGTGGGGCTTGTCCGCATCGTGTCCCTTAAGATTTTTTTTTTCCTGAAAATACTGCTAGGTCGCCCCAAGGGAAGCGCGCTCTTGGGGTGCGGTAGCTCCGCAGAGGGGATCTTCTTAACACAGCTGGTCTCTGCCCGCTTTCTGACGCAACCCTGCGAGCTCCATCCCAGTACTCGTGAGTGGCAATGCTTAGCGTGGGGTGCCTTGTGGCCACAGCCAGCATTTGGCGTGGGGCTGGAGGAGTCCTGCAGCCCCGTCTTCTGCTTGATGTTCCGGTTAAACCCACCCGTGGCCTGCTGAGGGTTCTTGTCACAGCAAGCCCTGGGGCTGGGGACCGTCCCCACCCTGACCTTCCCCTTCTGCAGGGCTGGAAGCCTGGTTTGGTGCTCTTGGCAGAGCTCAGCCCCATTCGGATAGACCAAGAAGCCCTCTGAGGATGAAGGGAGCCTGTGGGTGAGCCGTGCTAGGTGGCTGGCATCCTTGCCGAGGGGTGGGTGGTACACAGGGCTGGGTTACGGGTGCCTCGTCGCAGGAAATTAAGTGCCTGGACCATCAGGTCCAGCCACATAGGATGCTCCGAGAAGGTCGAGCAGTCGCTCCCTGGCATTCCCGCGAACTCTGCTTCTTGGACTTCTGTACAGACAAAACCTGCTTGTCTTCAGCTGCTGCAGAAGAGCAGGGAGCGACGCAGCCAGGCTGTTACCTGCGGCCGGCAGCCTGCTGGTGTTCCTTTGCGCTACAGCCAGCAGCAGCTTTGGGATCCTCCCGCTGTGCCGAACCCAAACTCCCTGCCACCGAGCTGAGCTCGGGCCGCAGCTGGGTCTGGGGCACGCTGTACTTCAAGACAGCACCTGTATCCTCACCACGGTACTGTGACGTGCTGACCCGTCTGATTTTTTGCGGGCCCCTGTAATTTTTTGCCCTCCTGTAATCTCCCGGGTGCGGTTTTGTGGGAGAGGGGATTTTGGAGGGAGCTCAGGGGCTCTAGATTGGGGTGAGAGCATGGGAGTAGCCCTGATCTGGTCATCTCTTTTTGGGGTGGGAGAAAGGTGGGATTCTCTGCGCCATCCGGAGTGCAGAACAGGTGTTGGAGAGCAGTTTGGGATTTCCCATGTACCTCCAAGGCCAGTTGTCCCGCGACATCAGCATAATAACGCTGTCCGGGGGGGTCTGAGCCGTGCTGAACGGCATTGCCCCCGGCAGCTCCCAGAAGCTGCGGAGTTGGAATCGTTTCTGTCCCCAAGACCCTACTATGGCCCAGGATGGGCATCCACTGGCCTGGGCTGTGCCCCGTGGTCCGCTCACGCCGTCCAGCGTTTATCGCACGTGCCACGGCGGCGTGGGTCTGTGTAGACATCTCCCACCGCTACCTCTCTGCTCCGTGTTGATTCCCCCAGGCGCTGCTCCGCGCGCTGAAGTTTGCGGTCAGCTGTGGTGGGGAATGGATGTGCAGCTGGATCAGGAAGGGAAGAGCCCTTCAGGGCTGCTGTGCTGGTTCGGGGCTTGTCCGTGGCCCCCCCTTGGATCGTCTCTGCTGAAGGTGACCCGTAACTTGGCCCCTGTTGGGGGCTGGCCTTGTGCACGTAGTCTGGGCTTTGCAGGATGCTGGGGGGGGACCCCAGGGGCTCCGAGGCATCCCAGACAGGCACGAGGAGAAGGCAACGGGTGTCCAATGCCAAGGTCTCTCCCAGCTCTCTTTCTGTACTGGGAGCTATTGTTGCAGCCCAAGAGAAACGCGGCAAAGATGGGATGAATCCGAGTCTCACCTGTGGCGGAGATGGGGCGTGCGTGGTTGGAGCCTGCTGGCACGGCATCCCTCCCAAACACCTCTGCTGTTCCCATCATACTGAGGGAGTTGTCCTTGTGCTTCTAGGGAGTCCTGGGAATCTCCCTGAGCAGGGTGCTGTGAATTTTTGGGGATGCCTCCTCCAGCCCTGAGAGTAGGGAGCGTAGCGGGGGGATGCCGAGTGCCCTGGCTGCTCGGGCGCTCTATCTCAGGGGTGTTCAGCTTTAGGGCTGCGCCTGGGGATGAGTGAGCCTGGCTTTTCCAGCTGGGAACAGGACCCACCCTGCTCCGCTATGGATTGGGGGGGGAGCTCTGCCCTGTCACCCACGTGGGGAGGGCACCCACAGCCTCGCATGTCCCATGTGGGATGGCAGGAGTTTGCGGCTGAGCTAATGGAAAGTGCCTCCGCTGGGATCCGCTCTGTTGTCACGTGCCTCTTCTAATTCGGACTTTGGGGACTGCGGTGCCAAGGCGGAGGGGTGTTGCTCTCCTCCCTCCCCAGGCCCTGAGGCACGGCTGAGTGCCCGGGATTGGCTCCCCCCTGTCCAAAATGGGCTGCCTTCCCTTTTTTAGCTGTTCGTTGAGCTGTGAATTCCTCGTTCCTGGCAGCTTGACAAGCTGGGAACAAGGCTTAGCACGTGGGAGAGCTGGGCCCCCCAGCCTGCAGTGGGAGGGGTGGGAGCGTGGCAGCCTTAACTCTTTCCAGGCGGCCGTGGTGGGACACGGGGACAGCAGGTCCCCCCGTGGCATGGTCTCCAGTGGAGCAGTGCATTTCCAGTCCGCTCTTGGCCAGCTGAGCAGGGCAGGAGAGGAGCCGTGGAGACCCTGGGTATCCGTAAAGGGGATTTGGGAGAAGGAGGCGCGTTGGGTGAAGCGTGACTGCCAGGGGCAGCAGGGATGGTGCTGGGCATGGTTGGGTCTGGCAGATCCCAGCCGTGTCCAGCCGCACGCCTCGTGGCTGCGGGAACTGGGGTGTTACGTGCCCGGCAGCCTGGCGTACGCGTTCCTCCCTCGTTCCCAGACCCAGGAGGCTAGCGTTGGCCGAGCGTAGGGCCGTTTTCCTCCTGGAGCTCAGCTTCCCTGGCGATGCCATCCTCAGACGGACGTAGAGCTCCGATGCTCCTTGCAGGACCGTGGTGCCTGCTGGCTGTAGCTGACACGCGGGGTCGCTCGGAAGCGTTTGCCTTGTGCCCGTCTCCCGCTGGCGGACTGGCGAATGGGTGCTTCCCTTGGCCAGGTTCTCCCTTTTGCTCCAGGAGATCTGCGGAGGCATTCCCCGGGGCCTGCCAAAAAGCAGCTGTCAGGGCAGGGTTTGGTGTCCGGGTTTGGCCATGCTCGCCTCTCCCTTGCTGCTTTCGGTGTACAGCTGCCTTTAAGAGCCAGTTCTCGGCTTGTTCTTGGCCATGTGTTTCCTGCCATAAGGGAAGTGGTGCGTGTTCCTGACAGGAGACGGTGTGTTTGCCTTTACGTCTGTCCCTGCAAGGACTGCTTTTGCCTGTTGTGTGCCAGAAAGAGGCTGTTCTCTTCTTGGAGGCTACGGGGACTCCTGGGGAGGGGAAGGGTTGCTTCGTCCCCTGGCGTCTTGCAGGGAAGCCTCTGGGGGACCTGTATGGCCCTGGGCTTGTATCCAAGGTTTACGCTGAGCCCTCTCCAGCTCTCCTCACGCTGCGTTATTGGGCACAGTCTCTTCGTGTTTGTAAAAGCAACTCGTCTCTGCTACCCTGGCTCTGCTCCGTGTGCTGGCAGCAGGCTACGAGGGTATGGTTTAGCGCGGGGATGCAACCCGCGGAGCCCGGTTCGGCCTCGTGGGCAGATGTTGAGCAGATCCAAGGGCTGGTCTGAGTTGTCACAATCTCTCCTTCCCCAGGACGCCCTGAAACCAGCGTTCACGGTCACCAACCTGCCGGGGACGACGTCTACCATCCAGACAGCCCCCACCACCTCGACCTCCATGCAGGTCAGCAGCGGCCCGTCATTCCCCATCACGAATTACCTGGCGCCAGTGTCTGCCAGCATCAGCCCCAATGCCGTCACCAGTGCCAACGGGACAGTGCTGAAGACTACTGGAGCCAGTGCAGTGACATCTGGGGGCCTCATGCCGATACCCACTGGCTTCACCCTCATGTCAGGTCAGTGCCTTTCGGAACCGAGGACTGCGTCCATCCGTCTCCGCACCTGGAGCGTGTTGCTGCCCTCTCCAGAGGAGAGGAGACCTAGTGGCAGGAGGTAGCAGAGTGGTTGCTGCTGTAGGGTCAACCTGGCCGGGATTCCTTGCTCGAGCCCAGCCGGGCCGGTGGCTGGAGAAGGGCGACGTAGTGACTGTTTCCTTAGAGTGCTGCTAGCTGGCCCTGCTGCTGGGAAAGTCGTGGTGGCAGGGAGCTGAGCTGGGACCCCAGGGCAGCACCAAGAAGCCTGGAGGGAGTGAAAAGAGCTGGTGGTGACAAAGCCTTTCTTTCTCCCTCCTTTCGGCAGGTGCTTCCCTTTCTCCGGGGACCCCTACCATTCCTCTCGCTCAGTTACAGCCGCACTCCCTGGCTTTTTCCAGCCAGCAGGGCCAGGTGCTCACGGGTACGGCTGGACAGCTGCAGCAGGCACAACAGACAGTCTTCCGCTTCCCTGCCAGAGCTGGAGGGCAGATTGTGTCGCTGACAGGTCAGCACTCGCTTCTCCTCCGCTTGCTTGAGGTGGGGGGATGGAGGCGTCTGTGGGGGTCCCCTGGTCCTGGTCCTGGCCAGAGAGCTGACCCCCAGCGGAGGTGGGAGCTCAGAGGAGGCAGAGCACAGGCCAACCCTGGCTGTGGCTGCAGGGGAGAGATGGGGAGACAGGGCAGGGAACGCTTGGCGTAGGCAGGAGCAGCATCCTGGGGGATGCAGGCTGAGGGAAGCAGCGGGTTGTCAGTCTCCTGCTCCGGGGTTTGCCCTGCGGCGAGCGAACGCAGGGGAGACGGGTCCCCGGTGGTGCTGTGCTAGGAGGACTGATGGAAGGAGACCGCAGGGGCCTGGCGGATGTTTTTCGAGTGCTGAGCAGCTGCCCCTGCTCTTGTGTTTGGGTCTGCAGTCAGTCGCTGAACCACAGCGCAGAGGATAGATGAGGAGAGACCCAGAGCAGAGGAGGGAGCGGTGCTGTTCTGCCGCTTTGCGTGCGTTGTCCTTTGCAGGAGATTTCTTGTCGCGCCGAGTCGAGGCTCTCCAAGTGTTGTACTGGGGCTGGACGTGCTCCTGGCTGGAGTTTCAGAGCAGGGCTAGGCTGAACTTTGAGGGGGCAGCCGTCGTCTGAGGACCGGCGCTGAGAGCGAGGCGGCGTTTCTTGTGTCCTGCCTGTTTGCGCGCAAGCTGATGGGTCTGATAGCCTGCGTGCTTTCTTGGAGCCCTTCTGGCTCCCGTGGGCCCTGGCAGGCAGCGTGGTCCCATGCAAGGGGACTGGCTTTCCCTCGTGGTCTGGAGGAGCTAAGAGAATAATGGACGCGTGTCTCTGTGGTGTGGTGCGTGGGGAGATGCCCGGTCTGAGTGAGGCGGCTGGTGATTCCTGCTTTCTGGCATCCCTTGCTCTTCCCTCTGGAGACAGGACCTGAGCCGGAGGGCAGCTTTCTGTGCTGAGCTCCGTCTCTGGAGCCGAAGAGCTTTGCAACAAGTGGGCTGGGCTGGAGGCTGTGCGGCCATGCCTCCGCAGGTCTGGGACGCACACCTTGTGGCCTCTAATCCCTTGATTGATGTCTTGGAGACCACAAGCTGGCTGAGATAGCTGTTCCCCGAGTGCCCTGTGGAGGATGGAGCCGGGCTCCAGAGCGTGAAAGCAGCGGAGCCCAGCTGGCTTGGGCATTTGGGCTCTCCCAGTTCTGCTCGGTGCAGTGAGATGATCCTTGCAGGGTTGGCTGCGGATGGGCAGTGCTGGGGGGCATGTGCTGGCCCCTTTTCTCCCAGCATTATCGGTGCTGTGTCTTAGTGGAGCCAGGAACGGTGAGGAGGACCCCAGGCGTTCCTGAACCATGCCTGGGAGCTGGAGACAAGCTGCTGTGGCCTTTCCCTTTCTCTCTGGAGCCTTGTAGGCCAGCTAACCCCTCCTTGGTCCCTGCGTGCCAGGAGAGAGCAGGTTTTGGCCCGCTCTTTGGGGCAGCTCCTGGTTTCTGCCACGTGCTGCTTCTTGGCTAGCCTTCCCCGGTGCGGTGCCGAGGCACGCTGCAGAGCTGTACGCTGCCGGAGAAGGACTTGGGGGGGTGGAGGGGGGGCTTTCATATGGCCCAGAGTGCCTGTATCCCTGCTGAGCCAGCAGGCTGATCGGCTCCTCTCTTTCCCCAGGTGGTACCATGGCTCAGCAGGTCCCAGTCCAGGCGATCCAGGTGCACCAGGCACCGCAGCAAACGTCTCCCTCCAGTGACAGCAGCACTGACCTTACCCAGACCTCTTCCAGCGGAACAGGTAATTGGGACTTTACAGTAACCGCTGTCTTCATTCCTAACCGCTGCTGATAACAGCCCACACCAATAGACCTCACACCCGCTCCCTGCCCAGGATCCTTCTTCAGACCAACTCTGTCCCAGCCTTTCTGGCAGTTTCCCAGGTGTATTTATACTTGTTGCCAGTCCATACCGTGCTATGCTATGTCTAGGTAGATGCTGCCGTGCATAGGGCACCTTAAAAGGCATTTCAGAGCCTCTCTAGGTACATCATCTGCTCTTACTTGTGGCATGGAGCTGGGAACAGCTTGCCCGGTTCTCGGATAGTTTCTTAGCGAGCCAGCGTTGCCCCTAGAGATTTTTACTCTCTGTGTGGAGGACACCTCTGTTGTCAGCAAAATCTGAGTTCAGGTGCCTGGATGGAGTCTGAATCCACTTCAGCAGCTTTGTTAAAGCTTCATTGGGAAACTTGTACGTGAAGTTGAATTCAGTCCTGGGATATTTGGCTGCCACGCTCTTCTGCCTTCTCATACTCGTGAAAGGAGAGGTTTGAGCTCTCCTGCCTGTTCTTCCAAGAGCTTGGGAGAACAGGATGGGTATCCAAGAGCTTGGGAGAACAGGATGGGTATCCAAGAGCTTGGGAGAAGATGATGGGTATCTCCACACACCTGCTGCTTCAGGACCGCATGCCAAGGGTGGCTGAAGGGAGGGGTGCTGAGCGGGCTTGTGAGCGTAGCAGACCCCTTTCGCGTGGCTCACATGCAGTCTGTCCTGGTGCCAGTGACCCTCCCGGCAACCATCATGACGTCGTCTGTGCCAACCACTGTGGGTGGCCACATGATGTACCCCAGCCCACATGCGGTGATGTACGCGCCCACATCTGGCCTTGCGGACGGTGGACTTGCGGTCCTCAACGCTTTCTCACAGGCGCCCTCAGCGATGCAGGTGTCCCACGGCCAGGTCCAGGATCAGGGTAAGACAGCCGTCTGGGTCAGCGCTCCCTTAAGTGCTCTGACACCCTGATTTTTCTCATCTCGCATGTATTTGTGCTGTGCATTAATTTCATAGAATTTTCTTCTAAGCAGTCGTAGCAGCTGTACGAAGGCCCGGCAAGGGTGGTGATTGGTGTGCGCTTTTAGATCCCGCCATTCTCCTATGCATAGGGTTGCTTGAGCCGTTTGCTGGGGAAAAAGGGTGACAGTTGCTGGGATGGGTGGCTTATGGGGCAGGCGCAGCAGCGGAGGAGGCTAGGAGATTCTGAAGAGGGAGTGTGGTTGCATGAAGGGGGCAAAGCAGCATGAAGCCGTGCAGGCAAGACTTGGATTGAGGGCTTGCGCCTGCCTCTCCCAGCGTTTGGGAAACTAGCGCGTTTGGCTTGCTTCTGGGATGCCTCCATGCATGCAAACAGGCACCTTCATCCTTGCGAAGCTCCGTGGAGCTCGGAGGAAGGACCCAGGGGGGGACCGCCGTTTAAGGGACGGTGTCATTTGTGCTTTCTCTCTCTCTCTGTGGCAGGTGGCGTCCCCCAAGTGTTCCTGACAGCCCCATCAGGCACCGTTCAGATCCCAGTCTCGGCTGTCCAGCTTCACCAGGTAGGCGCAGAACGGTACTCGCGGGTGTTGGGGGGGGGGGGGGGTGTCCTCGCTCTGCCCCTGCTTGCGCATCCTTTGCGGGTCTGGGCAGACCTCGGGTAGGGGTGGTCCTCGGGTCTGGGAGAGCTGTCAGTGCCATCCACCCTTGGGTGAGGAAGCCTTGCCCTCCTTGGACAGGCACCCAGCAAGGACGGTGCCACCCTGGCTGCTGGCACGCACGGTCTCGGGGCGCGCTGTCCCGTCCCCCCAGTGCTTCCTCCTGCCTTTTCTCTCTAGATGGCTGTCATCGGGCAGCAGAGCAGCAGTGGCAGCAGCCTGACGGAGCTGCAGGTGGTCAACTTGGACACCTCGCACAGCGCCAAGAGTGACTGAGAGGCCTCTGCTGCTGGCCTTGCGCTGTCCCCGGCTTGCCACGCCGGTGCCGGGGCTGGCGGCAATTCCTTCTCGTACAGACTGCACCAGTTATTTATTGTTGCCTTTTCACGTTTCCTTCATCCACACATGCACACACACACACACACACACACACACTCACACGCACCCACCCACCCACCCACACACAGGCATGCGCGTGGGGCTGCAGGACCCACCCGGGGTGGAGCGGTGCTGGGGCCGTGCAGGGCTTGGGGGGGCGTTTGGATGCTGCGATTAGCTGCGCTTGTCTCACGCCAGCCAAAGAAACTTGTCTCTTTGAGGGGAAGATTGTTCTGCGCTGTAAATAAATACTGCGGGCCATTCCCAGCGGGAGGCTCTGGCTCCTTCTGGGCGCTCTGAGTCACCTTGCCCATGAGTTTTTCGCTCTGCGTGGGGCTCAGCTCGGACCCAGAGCCGTCCCGCCGGCGCAGCTCGGAGCGGAGCGGGCCGAGGCTGTGCCGCTTGGCCTCAGCAATGTGCCTTTGTCGGGGTGACAGATCCTGGCTGCAGCAACTCACCCTGGGCTCCGGACAGGGGAGAGCCGGCCGGCTTTGTACGTGCATCTCCGGTTGGGTCTGCGCGCCCTTCCCTCCGTGGCACGTCGCCCTGTCCTCCTCGTATGCACTACAGCGAGCCTTCTGCCCTCAGTGCCAGGATCTCCAGGAGCGCAACGATGCCCCGGAGAGCTCCTGCTGGTGGTGGTGGTGGTGGTGGGCTCTGTGGCCGCCCCAGCCCCACGCTCTCCTCTCAGCCCTCGCACTGCTTGCGGACTCCGTACACCCAGGGGAACGTGGCCGGGTCTTTCCCACATCCCCCTGCAGCTCCGGCCAGCGCTTTTTTGTTTTTTGTTTTTTTTTTTAATTTCTGTGTCTGATGCAAGGTGGAGAAACAACTCAAGTGTCAAAGGGAAGAGCCCACAGGGCGCTGAGCTGCCGGGCAGGTGGCAGGTTCTTTTTCTGAGCACCACCAGGGTGATCTGCAGGCCATCCTGGGCTGTGGAGGAGCTGCTGTGATGCCTGTGCAAGCTCAGCAAGGCCAGGGGAGAAGGGCTGGAGCGTGCTTGGTCCTGCATGGGAGTTGCTGTGAATGGCTCTGCTACCTAGCCCTGTCCCTGGAGGGAGAGTGAGCGAGAGAAGCTGCTGAATCCTTAGAGGAAGAAGCAGCTACTGTAACTTTTTTTTTTTTAATTTTTAAGTTAAAGACAAAAGAAGCCTTGGAGAAAAAAGAAAAAAAAAAAAAAAGAAAAAAAAAAAGAAAATGACTTTATTTTTCTAAGTGTTAAACTCAGTATTTATGTAATTCTTTAAGGAATAAAAGTTTGGCTCCTGTACAGTTTTCATGGGGTTTGTACCAGGGGGATGGGAGAGGGGTGGGTGGGCACGGAGGCAGGAAAGGGGCCTTGCTTTTGAGTTTGTATTGTAACCTTGGACATGTTCCCTCAGCATTAGCGTTTAAGCTGTGCTCTCCACCCACCAGCATGTGCCAGGGATCAAGCTGAACCGAGTGGGATGCTTGTTTCCCCGCTTACCTGTACTGAGCACTCCATACCCGTCATTTTGGGCTTAACGGGCAGAAGGCAAGTGGAGCAGTGGCTGGTCTCTAGAAGTGAGAAACCCATCCCTCAGGAGCAAGGGGCTGGCAGCGTGCCTGGGGGCCAGAGAGGAGCTGGGTTTTCTGACGGCTGCCCGGTTCGCCTCTGGTCCTGGGACCTGCGGCCGTTCTTGGTGTGGAGCGGTGCTGCCTGTGACTGCCGAAGGGATACGGGCATCCCCTGCTCCTCCTTGGGTGGTGAGGGGCCAGCAGTGGCTTTATCCCTGCTTGCTGTACGGGTAGCACTTCCTGAGCTTCTAGCTGATGATCTTTGGGCTGTCGTTCCCCCTCTACAGCCATTCCTTAGCGCACGGATGCGGACAGGTCCCCTCCAAGCCCCCCCTTGCCCTGTGCAAAATGCTCCCAGAGCGGCGTTTCAGCCCTTTGTCTGAAGCCTGGGAAGGGCTTGGGGGGGAGCGGGGTGGGTTATCTGGTGAGAGAGATTACGTGCTGCCTCCCCTTAGTATCCTTGCTCTAAGAGCGATGCGTATCCCGCGGCTCGGAGCGCCTGGGAGTGCTGTGCCATGCCCCTTTACTAGGTGTACGAAGGCTGCTCGGTGGCGCTTCCGAAACAAGGCTGGGTACCTAGGAGTTCATCCAGGGAGGAGGACGGGGTTGGGGTTTGCGTTGTCCCTCGCCCCAGCGCATCGCTGTGGCCCGGCTTTGCTCCGCTTTGCTTGTGCTGGCACGGCGGAGCAGAGCTGTTGGGCTGGGGTGGCAGGAATGGAATGCCCCTGCTGCTACAGGGGGTCTGACCGCGTCCCCTCCCTGGCTCCCCAAAGGCAACTGCTGGTTAAACGCTAATGGTGTATTTTATTTAAGTGCAGACTTGTAAGAAGACTTGTGTATCAGGGATGAATTGGCATTTATTGTGTGGTGACATTTTTAGTTCATTTTACTGGTTTGAGGGTTGTGTGTGTGTGCGTGTGTGTGTGCGTGTGTACGCATAAGTGTGTGTGGGATTTTTTTTTTTTTCCCCTCCCCCTCCAGTTTCCAGGGTTGTGTTTCTGGAAGGATGTGGAAGTAATCACAGTACTATGTACAGAGCTTTCTTTTGTATTAAAAAAAATTACTCTTTCAATAAATGTTATCATTTTGTGCACAGATTTGGGATCTTGGCCATGCTTTGCGGGAGGGGACGACACACGCCTTAGGGCCAATGAATGGGGATCGGAGGCAGATTCCTGCACCGGTTTGTGTACTGCGGAGGGTAGGGGGGCTGTCTGGGCATGATGTGGCAAAGAGGGGCTCTTTGCAAAAATCTCCATCCCCGCTGCCTCCTGGGCAGGTGAGACCTGACCGGGTGGGCTTCTACTCCGGGAGTCCCAGAGCCAGAGCGGGCCTGGGGTGGACAGCAGGTCTGCAAAGGCTGTTCTTTCCGAAAGGTTGGGAGCGGTGCTGGTGAGCAGGGCACGGTGTCAAGAGAAATAAAAACCAGGAACGGGGAGGAACGGGGGCTTTTGAAGAAGAAAAGAATCGGTCTACTTCCTGGGTGTTAACAGGGAGGAGCAGGAGCACCTCAAGGAAGAGTTAAAAGAGGGAGGACAAAAAGCCCATGTTGCTTATGGAGTAGTTCAGCGATACCTAAGCCCTAGAAGAGGAATTTTTGCCATTGTAACATCAAGAAAAGATGATCCCTAGGCCTGGCCCCAGGTGGATTATCTATTGATAAACTACCACAAACCGAAGGAGGAGAGAGATATTTTTTTTAGTAGTGACAGAGGTATTTCCAGGATAGAGAAAAATTTTGTATGAAGCTGCTGCTGCTAAGGTAGTGTTAACCTGATACAGAACTCGACAGGTAAGTGATGCTGGCCAAGTTCTTGTCATCACAGGAGATGTCATGCAGCTGGCATCTCGGAGCATCCAGACGTGGTGGTTGGGGTGTGCAGGACCATCCCCTGGCCTCTAGACAAGGAGAAAGAACAAACCAGGCTTTAAAATAAACCAGTTGAAAGGTGGCAGGCAGAACAGCGCTCTCTGACATTGCCAGGCGTCTGATACAAGTCTCAAATGAAAATGAGATTGTTTCCCCTTCCCTCTTCCAAGTCCATTACTTTTGAACACCTGATGTCTTTAAGGACGGAGCTTAACTGTTGTCTTTATGAGGCCCAACACCAAGACTGTTAAATTCCCTGCAGACAACTGCTATGAGAAGATACGGCAATATTCAAAGTCCAAACTGGAGAGACATTACTTAAAGTCAGGTCAAAGGTCTGTAGGCCCCTAGAAGCCAGGTCAAGGGCACATGAGGGCTCACTAAAGTCCCTAAAGGTAGGAAAGAAACCAAAGGGAGACAGGCTCGTTAGTCGTCAGTGCTGCTGAGTCAGCAGTATGCCAGCTAAAAATCCAACTCCTAGCTTCTACGTAGCATCAGGTCCCGGAGCAGATAGGTACCAGTGTAACGTAAGGAAAGCTTAGCACTGATAAAAGTCGGTGTGGTGGAAGGGCTGTACTATTCCTCACAGGGTGATTTAGAGAAGATGATAGATCTCAGAGTAGCCAGAGAGGAGAAGATGGTACAGAAAGTGCTTAGGAGCAAAACACAGCTGAAACGGCTCGCGTCCCCATCGGGAAGTGGGGTGCTTCACTTTTACAGGTTACACCACAGCCAGCCGCACGTTCGGCGTGCCTACGCAGATAGGTCTTGTGGTTCAGCACCACAAAACCCTCGCAGGACAAGTAATCCCATGTTACTTGTGCACAGGCGTCTGTGTATGACATATAAAACTCCTAACATGGAGCAAGATACCGCACACATAATCTTTATTTTTAGGATAAATGTCTAAGAATGGCATCAAGACTGTCAGAGCCAAGACATAAACAGGGCATATGAATACCACAGAAAACCTTTCAGTGTCACAAACAAGATGCCTGCGTCCTATCCGGTCATTTCCATTTATTGTTGGTGACAGTTTTGGCTATGGGATGTTGCCAGCTGACGTTAGCAGCCAGGCTGCATTTCCCACTGCAGAGCATTATCACCACCTCATGTTTGTGACATTAAACACAGGAGCGTTACAGGTGCAGTACATGCACAAAATAACAGCTGCCAAGAGCAGAGGAAAAAAGCAATGGTTGTGCGTGTGGTGTCAGCTTTTATGTAGTCGTGTGGCATTTAGGAAGTTATTTTCCCCTTCATTAGTGCAAATGTACTGCGTTTATCTCTACAGGAGGTGAAGGGCCTTGTAAAGGCAAAGCATGATATAACTAAATACCAGTTCAATCCTCTGAATTTTAACAATGCCTTGGGAGTTAACAGTGAAGGAAAATGACATGTTAATGGAACACACAGAGATTTCAAGAGCATCCACGGGATTCTGGAAAGAGAGCATCAACAGCATCAGCAAAGGTTACACAAACTGATGGGAGAAATCAAGAGGCTGTCTTGGAAACACAAATATTTACAGTCCACTATTGGTGCTACAGCTTTAGGGGATGGTCTGCACAGACTGATGCAGCACTGCACTGATTTATCCAGTCTATTGTTAATTGCAATTATATTGTTTGTATAAATTGCTGATTGCTATTGTAAAACATCGAAATTGTCTGATCGGTTGCATCGGTACCGAGGGTAGAAATGAGGTTGGGCACGTACGTGAAGCTGCTCCAGGACCAAGTTAAGAAAGCAGACTCTCATCCATTTAGCCTTTGATTTTAACGTTTGTTTGTAATTTAAAACAAATATCAACAAACCAATAGAAACCTGCATCTACTAGATTGTAGCTAACTGCTTTGAGGCCTCTTGAGGAAGGGAAATATGGGCAAAGGACAAGAATTTAGTTTTTATGGTGTGGGCATTACAGATCAGCGTAAAAACAAAGCGGGAAAGGAACTGGGAACAAGCCAAACTCGGGTGCAATTGCCTTCAATTGCCTCTCTAGCAACACTGCGAACAGGGCAGCCTTACAACCCAAAAACCTGCCGAGAGCAAGCGCAGCTCTCACTGAAGCTACCCGAACAAGGCGGACGGAAGGTGGGCGTGCGAGCCTGAAATCACCCCAAAACCCCGGACCTGAAAAAGTCGCCGCGGTCATTTTTGGTGAACACCGCATTTGCAATAACGTTAATGCTGACATGACGGGCTTTTAGCCTTCCTTTCGCCTACCCCAGTCTTTAACAGAGTTAATTAATCACCAGAGGAAACCACACCAGCGCGGGGTACAACACAACCATCGGCAGCTCCCGCAGGTGCCGCCTTCAGCTCCCCACCTCAATTATTTTCTCCTTTCTAGTAAGGCCGAGGGGGATCAGCAGGGTTTTTTTCTCCTTTTTCTGCCCCTCGCTCCCATCCCCGGCGTTCAGACCCCACGGGTGGGGACGGACACACAAGCCCCGTCACACACGCTTGGCCTGCGCTACCACAAACAGGCCGCGACCCCCCTCAACGCTCCCGGGAGCCAACCCCAGGACCGGCTCTTGTCGGTACCGGGAGCTGCGACCCCGCGGCCCGGCCTGGTCCCACCCGGTGACACCGATCGAAACGCTCCGGCCCACGCAAGGGACCGGAGCCGTGGGCCGGTAACGCCGGCAGAGCGTATGCGCGGAGAGCGCCGGCGCGCAGCCCGCCCCTCCGCGAGGTCTTCTAGCCCTCGCCGCCACCCGTAGTGGGCGTGGTTTGCGTGCCCGTGCGTGCCCGGGATGCGGAAGTGGGGAGCTGTAGCGGCGGCGGTGGCGGCAGGTGCGGGTCGCGGCGCTGATTCTCGTCCTTTCCCGGTGGTCGTAGGGGCCGGGAACGGGAACGGGGTCGGGGTGTGAGGGGGAGCCTCTTTTTACCCCGTCTCGGTGGAGATCTGGGGGGTGAGCCGCCCCTCTCTGCGCACCGGGGCCGGGCCCCGTTGTCCCCTGCCCCGCTGCGGGCCGAGCTACGGCTGCTGGGGCAGGGGTGAGCCGAGAGCCGCGGGGCAGAAGCAGGGCTCGCTCAGGTGTCTGGAACGGCCTGGAAGAAAAACCGGCGTCTTTTCCGCGGCGGCCATTGCCGAGGATAAACCGTTTTTAGCGGCTCCGCTCGTTTCGCTGTGTAGGCAGGCCACCGGCCTTGCTGTCCCGGGGCTGGGGTGGGATGGGATGGACTGGGGTGGGATGGGATGCTCTGCTCCGCCTGCCTGTATGGAGGGTTGCGCTTCTGAACCGGGTGCCGTGGTGCCTTACGGACTCGGGATCGGAGGTGGCGTGTTCATTTGTCATAACTCTGAAACCTGCCGTAGAGTGTGTATTTAAGTAGTCTAACAATTTAGCTGTGGGTTGTCATAGGCTCGGTGTGCCTTGTTCGTCACACACATTGCAGCTGTTTCTTCAGATGCCCTAAATCCAAATTCTACCCCACCTAGCTACAAATACTTTCGGGTCCCTTCTGATAGCTCAGCTCTAAAGAGTTTTTTTCATGCTAAATGCCACAGTGTGGGGACAGGGTGAAGTTATCAAACAAAACAATGCTTCACAGAGACTTCTGTTTTCCTATGATTTTTATTGTATGTGAGCCTCTTGGGGTAGGTTTTTTTTGTGTGCTGTGCAAGCACAGTTAGGGAAAACAATTGTTTGGCTTATGGTGTGGCCTCTAAACACTGTTATAAAGCACAGGAGAGTAACTTGGTCCTTTTATTACAGAGAGACTGCAAGAAGATTCCCAGCTGGCTTGCCTGCAAACTCCAAGGAAGGCACAATTGAAGGTAGGTATGAATTTCTCAGGAGTTCAGGCTTCTCTCTGCACCTGGGAAGCATCTTTAATGTGCCTATCATGGTCTTTGGTCAGTATAGTCTTTGGTTGTACGTCAGTATATTCTTTGGTTGTACGTGGATTGACTATTTCCTATGTATGTTAGCTTCTTTTTTAAGAATGACTTGTGTTGCCATCAGCTGAACAGCACGTTGCTTCACTGATTCTCTTGCTAGGATGTGTAAGTGACAAGAGGGCCTGTTCATGTGTTTCCACTACCACCTGCTGGAGCACCTCTGAGAACCATCTTGTCAGAATCTGATCTGGCATCCTTTGTAGTAGTGAAGTCCAGCCGTTGTGTGTGGTACTGTCTACAGTTGGCCAGCTGATTGCTGGCACTCAGTCTTAGACTGCAAATTATTTCATGCTCCTCTCTGCATAGATGAAAAGAGAGAAGTGTCATGGTTGCTTCTTTGTAGTCCTAAGATATGCAGAACCATCAGGCAGCAGAGAGCAGCAATCTTTGCCTTTTGTTGAATTTGCCCATTGACTAAACGTTGTAAAGGCGAAGCGTATCTGAGACGAGGCCAAGGAGGAAATGCTGAGTGACTTTTAGACAGTGACCTGTTTTGATGTATAAGAACTTGATCTGCGAAAACACTGGTGATTTTCTTCAGGGCCTGGTGACTCAAGTTAGGTCCAGCTCCACAGTGAGAGAGCCTTGAGCTCTAGGTAAACTTGCAGTCTAAACAGATATAAATGGTAAATAACAAGAGGGAAGATAGAAGGGCAAAAGCAGCAACTTGCGCAGGGTTGTGTCACAACACGACAGTTGTTGGACAACTGTGGACAGTGGCAGGGATGAGAACAAGACCCAGGTCTCCTGTTGTTATTTGCTGTCTTATAAGAGGATTTGAATGGGCCCATTTTGCCTTGGGATTTTTGAGGAAAACTTCCTTCTGTGTGTGCCGGTAACGCTGGGAACAGGGTTTGTATATGAAACGCTGGCTTGTTTTCTTGGAGGGGGGATGTGAGCTTCTGCAAAACGGGGTTTTCTTCAGAGCTTTATCCTGCGTGCAGGATCACAAGATCAAAAGCTGAGCCTCAGCCGCTTCTACTGTCAAGCAACTGAGGTGCTTGCTCACGCTTTTCCTGGCACACAGCTCAGAAATAAAAGCTTGCCTCTGCTTCCCTTCTGTCTCTGCAGGCAAGTTTCCTGCCATGGTGAATGAGAGGCATAATGGCAACCTGCTTGTGCACCTGGGAGCCAAACTGCAGGCCTACCCGGAGGAGCTGCTCCGGCAGCGGCGAGGCCACGATGGCCAGCCCGAGTACCTGATCCAGTGGAGCATCATCAGCTTGGAAGAGAGAGCCGTGGAAGGCAGCAGTGCCTCCTCCGCAGAGACCAAGCCGGAGAACATCTCGATGTGGATGTCTGCAGAAGAGGTCTGTGCCAGCTGCCCGGCGCTGCTGGGCAAGAGGAAGCTGGAAGGGCAGTGGGTGAAAGAGGAGAAGGCAGCCAGCCCGTTCGCTGCAGATGTCCCGCTGGATGAAGCCTCGCTGCTGGAGATGAAGGCTGATGTCAGGAGCCTGACGCAGCGAGCTGGCCGTCAGATGGCCGAGACCGGGGCCCCGGAGTCCTCCATCCTCAACACCATCCACGTGCTGAGCGCGTACGCCAGCATTGGCTCGCTGGCGGGCGCCTTCAAGGAGACGGGAGCCCTCGACTTGCTGATGAAGATGCTGTGCCACAAGGAGAAGCAAATCCGCCGCAGTGCCGGCAAGATGCTGAGGGCCCTGGCTTCGCACGATGCAGGTGGGGGCTGCTGCTGCTCAGTGCAGCTGAGGAGGTGCTGCTGGGCAGCTGAGGGGTGCCAGTCCTTTTGTAGGCGTGGGATGCCTGGGAAGCAGTGTGTCTCGGGGCTTGTTGGCAAAAGGGGAAGGATCAGACTGGAGCTTCCAAGGGACTCCTCGGTCGTAGTTGTCTGGGGTGCTCTAATAATTAGGAGCTCTTTCCTCTGACAGCTTCCTGAGCTGGGATGCTGATTAACTGTTAGGAGGACTTATGCCAAGGGGCTTGGCAGAGTGTTGGGGTGTCTCTGCTGCATGCTTTCAGTCGGAAAGGCTCTGGCCTGTTCTTGGCAGGGAGCCTTTCCTTAGGCCCTGGTGGGTAGAGGCTGGTCCTTTCCCAGTCCTCTCATTTGAGAGGAGCTGCCGTGGCTCAGAAGTGCCCGATGAGGCTTGAGTGCGACTGGAAGGTTGCTAGTGGTGGTGTGTTGCACAAGAGATCTGGCTTTCCCTGTCCTAGTGCCTGAGCTCACGTGGCTCTCCAGTGGGGCAGATTCAGGTTAAAACTTAACTTCTTTCTCCCCTGGAATCCTGTTCTGGAGTCATTTATTTGGGGCTGCTGCTTTGGGGGAATCTCGCAGCTTTAGGGGTGGAAAAAACGCAGTGTCATTCAGTGGAGCAAAATGTTGCCAACCCAGATTAAAGGACGGAACGTGGTTCTGGGTGACAGTGAGCAGCAAAGCTGTTCCTTGCCTGCACGTCTGTATTGTGCAGGCAGGGTGGGATGAGGGTTATCTTTGTGGGGCCTGAAGGGTTTCTGTTGTTGCAGGGAGCCGGGCCTATGTCCTGCTGTCGCTGAGCCAGCAGGATGGCATTGAGCAGCACATGGACTTCGACAGTCGCTACACCTTGCTGGAGCTGTTTGCTGAGATGATGTCTTCTGAAGAGCACTGCATGTCCTTTGAGGGCATTCACCTTCCCCAGGTAGCGGCAGGTCCTGCCAGCCCTGGGCCTGTGGGTTTTAGGGGTCAGGAGGGCTGGGAGTGAGGGGGCCAGAGCTGGTGTCCTTGTTTAGGACAGGAGGGTAGTCGGTAGTGGGCAGCTGAGCAGGACTGGGCGTGGGGAGAGCTGGCACAGGATCTGGGCCTGGCTTGAGGCTGGGGGGTGGTGGAGGGGCACATGGAGAGCCTTGTCTCTGAGCAGGGAGATGAGGGTGGGCTGAGAGGTCTCTGCTGCTGCCTGCTGGTCTGGAGCTATCGTGGGAGCCTGACTCTGGATGAACTGGTGGCTCTGAGAGAGCCGGGGGCTGGAGGGGCTCTGCAGGCTCGATTCCGGCAGCCGTGCTTGTTGCAGATCCCCGGGAAGCTACTGTTCGTTCTGGTGAAGCGCTACCTGTGTGTCACTTCTCTGATGGACAAGCTCAGCAGTGGCGTGGAGCAGGGAGGGGAGCAGCAGGACTGCATTGTGCCGAGCCCGCTCGCTGAGGAGAGGAGCCGTGTGAAGCAGGAGTTTGAGTTCAGCATGGCTATGGCAAACCTCATCTTGGAGCTGGTGCACGTGATGGGCTGGGACCACGGCCACAAGCCAGAGCCGCTGCCCCAGCAGGAGCTGCGGCCTCGCACCACCCACTCCATCTTCCACCCCAAGACCCCAGCCCGCACTGCTGCCCAAATGCCTGTGCTCACTTCAAATCGTGATCCCCACAAAAAGCAGGGTCGTGCCTTCCTAACCCTGTCAGACTTCGCAGACCGCAGTGGCTATGTGGAGTACTTGCAGGCAAACCTGGTGCGCGGCATGAGGGTGCGCTTGCTGGAGGACTGTGGTGATGTTAGAGCTGGGGAGGAAGGCGAGTTTCTTCAGAGCACTAGTAGCATGCACACAGTGCAGGTAGGTCACTAGTGGAAGTAGTCTGGCTGGGATGGCAGAGGGGAGTGACAGGTGTGACTGATGATTTCCTAATGATGTCTTCATGTGCAGGAAATTTGACAAGAGGCATATCATAATTAGGACACTGTCTACATCTGTCCTGGCAAAGAAGTCATCTTTCAGAGCTGGAAGTGTGGGTCCTGAGGAAAGCTAGTCTGATTTAGTGTGGGTTGTCCTGCTAAGATTTCTTAGCCTTTAAAATGGGTGGCTCTATCCTGCCTCCCAGGAACAGTCCCTAGCCCTGGTTTGGTCTTGAGGGTGGTTTGGGAACAGGCTAGCTGGCGCAAATGAGTATCACAGCAAAAGCTGCTTGAAGGTCTTAAGCCTTAGTATGTGAGTGACAGTACTTACGGCATACTGTTGTTCTCACTGGGTTGGACACAGCCTACATAGCTGTTTCTTTTGATCTGCGACTGTATGCCGGGATCTGTTTCCCTTTAAAAATGCCCTTTGGGTGAGCTGACCTTAAATGATAGGTAGGGCTGTCTATTACCTGGCCTAAGAAGTTATCCTCAATGCACTCCAGGAGTCTCCTGGACTGTCTGCAGCTCGCCGTGCTACTTTTCCAGCAGATGTCAGGGTGATTGAAGTCCCCCAGGAGGATGAGACCCTGCGAACACAATCCCTCCTGTAGCTGGAGTAAGAAGGCTTTGTCATTAGGCTCCCCTTGATTGGGCAGCCTGTAAACCCCGACCACGAGGTTCCCTTTGTTGGCTTGATCTCTGATTCTTGGCCTAAGGCATTCAGCTCTTGCCACTCTCAGAACATTGTGCTAGTGTATGGGTCAGTGCTGGAGCAGCAGGGCTTGGACTCAAGCCTGGAGGTGGGAGAGCATTTGAGTGCTGTTCTGGCCTTTTTGTGGGCACAGGGAGCTGTTTGCTCTTGCTTAGACGTTTTTCTTGAGACTTTCTTCTCGGTCCTGAAGGCTGGGCACCTTCAGTGAGAGCTGAGACTTTGTTTTGACTATGCAGTGGGGAGCTGGTGGGCTTTGTGCGTCACTCTAATCTATGTATGGTTATTTCTGCAGGCTGTCTGCTGATCTTGTGCTTTGGCCATGCTTTTGAGCTTCCCAAACACTGCAGCTAGAGGCACAATTTCTGTTCTCTTAAACATCAAGCTTTAGCTGGCTGTCATCCATAGATAGAGGGCTGTCTCTGCTCATGTCCTCTGCTCAGTCCAGCATTGTGTTGGCTGCAAACAGGGCTATAATTCAGTTCATGAAATTGTTATTAAATTGAGATAGTAACCAGTACAATGAGAAACTGTAACCACTGCACACATGTTAGTGTGTGCAATTGTGGGTTTGGGGCTTTTTTTTGTTGTTTTGCTTTGTTTTCTCTCCCCCAGGTAATTTGCAAAAGTGCATATTTTGGTTTTGCAGATGATAAATAAGGAGTCTGAGGCCACTTGAGTTGGCCATAGCTGTACTTCAGGTGCCTCTTCAGCCTACGCTCAAAGGCTTTTACTTTTTTTTCCAGTTCTCTTCCCCATCCCACTGGGGGCGGGGGTGAGTGAGCGAATGGCTGTGTGGTGTTTAGCTGCCTGCTGGGTTAAACCACGAAGCTACTTCAAGCTGATTCCTGTGGCTTTAGATGGCCTGCAAATAGACTTAAGTGCTATGCCAGTGCAAAGCTCTGTGTTGCTGATATTCAAAAATCAATAGCTGAAAAGCCTCACTCTCGTATCTGTAGAAATGCATGACTTCCTAATGCTCTTTCCAAATCTGTCTTGCTGTAACTTAAAGTTCATTACCAACCTTTCCAGAGAGGAGGTGGAGAATTTGGCATTACCTTCTGCATGTTTGAAGACCATCTCCTTTAAATCTACTTTCAGCTTTTGTAAAGCATGAGATTCTCTAGCCTTCTTGGCCATTTTATTTTGTGTAATGCCATTATTTTAATTTATAGCCAAATAAAAATTAGCCAATTAAGAACACTGAACACTGACTTACTTCTTTTCTCCTATTGTGTCTCTTTGTTTTCTTCTGTACAGGGAAATCGTGTGAATATTCTTTTGTTTTCCTCAGCCAGTTGCAGACTGCTGCTTCCTTCTGATACTTGTCTGTGAGGACTGGTTTTAGGATGAATTTTTCCAGTCACCTTTCCATAACTTTAACTTACTCTAGTCCAGGCTCCTTAACTGCCTTCTAGTTTTGGAGCACTTCTTGCAGATGTAATTTAAACCAGTAGCTCAAAATACTCTAAAATATGCATGTGCAAGAAGGATGCTTTCAGCCTTATCTGCTTGTTTGGTGGTGGGTGTTACCAGGATGTGCTTGTATTAGGAGAGCATAACTGTTAGGACAGCATGTGCTGTGCAAATATGGCGTGCCCATCTTATTTGCACTTTTTCTAGTCCTATTGTCTTCCCTTCATACTCCTAAGTTCTTGGGTTCTGTTGGGCAGATTTCTTGCCCACAGTTCCTCTACTTAATCACTTTCTTCTCTGGTTTAATAATTTACCATTTGATGCCCTGTGCTTTACTGAAGTTGACAATTGAAATCAATCTTTTTTTTTTTTTTTTTAATCTAGAAAATCAGTTACTTCAGCAAAGAAAGCTAATGCATCAATTTGTCAGAATTGCAACTTGAAGCAGGTTTACCCATTAATTCAAATTTATTGTTTATCTTGAATGCTTTGAGTTGTTCTTTCCACTAAAATATGCTTTAAAGGTTTGCATACTCCTGAAGTCAAAGTGGTGAAGCTGTAGTGATGATTTAAGTAATTTTTTTTTTCCCCTCAAATTAGAGGCACTGGCTTTAGTGTTTGTCAGTCACATGGAAACACCACTGAATAACCTAAATCCTTCCCACTTTCCAACTGTGCTTCTGGCAGATTACTTGGCATGTGTTTCATCTCTCTCCTCCAAACTGAATTTCGCTTCTGTCTCAGTTGTGGCAACTTCCGGATTTGTATCCCTCTACCCGTTATCAGTCTGTTTTACTTTCTCTTGTGTTTCCTCCATATTCAAATAGAATACTCTTCTAGTTTTGGACCATGCATAGGTGATTTTTATTGCAGGCCCCCTCAACTGAATAACTGCTTTGCATCTTCTTTTTAAGTGGTTGATAACCCTTTTGTCTTTTATAACCCAGTCTGTAAAGATAAATTGCAAAGGAAATATGTTTCCTACTGATTATCTCTTTGTCCTTATGCTCCTTGATTTTTAAGATCTGTGTTTTTTTTAAATTTCTGTTTTCTATTTCTTATAAGCTTGTACTTGCTTTTACTCTTAATGTGACTGGGCACTTGGAAAGAGCACCAAGATCCTTTCATGTTTTTTGCCTGGTGCCTGCGTTATAAATTTCAGAGGGTTTTTTTACTCACTTTTGAGCTGAAGTGTACTGTTAACTTCCATTCCCTTTGTCGAGTTGACCCTTTAGGTTCCTTCTCCTGCCTATTTTTCTGTTTAACTAGGTTGAATAAACTTACAATTGCTCCATCCAGGCTTATTTTCAGTAACAGTCTTCTGTAAGGCTCATGCTACCGGCAAAACCAGGTCTAAATGGTAACAAATACTCAGTGAAGAAGACTGTTGGCTGTTATATTTGGAAGTACCTAATTTCTGCTGCTGTTAGTGTTCCTTGCCCTCCAGTCTGTCTAGGAAGTTGGGAATGTACCTGCAGTCTTTGGGGGTGTTAATTTTTACCCTGCTCTTTGTGTTCATATCTAGGTATGTGTCTGTAGCGGTTCCCCAGAGGTATGTGAGAAACTTGTGAATCAAACCATTCAGTGAGTGGCATCTCAAAATCATCTTTGTAATGACATGTCTTGATCATCCTTGCTTTTCAGGGCCTTTGCCATCAGTCTCTCTTTGAAGGGAAACTTGATTTTTATGTGTGTTCCTCTTTCTTATCTTGTGTATCACGCTTTGTATTGACAGTTTATCTGCTGGTGACTAGTGAGTTCAAGCTACAAGCACTGCTTCTCCCTGGTGTTTGTTAAAATTTTGATCCTTTCCTTTTTGGATTAGTTCTGCTTTTGCAGCTTATCCTGTGTTGTGGTTTAACCCCAGCCAGCAACTAAGCACCACACAGCCACTCGCTCCCCTCCCCTCTGCTGCGGTGGGATGGAGGAGAGAATCAGAAGGGTAAAAGGGAGAAAGCTCCTGGGTTGAGATAAAGTCAGTTTAATAGGTAAAGCAAAAGCCACGTGTGCAAGCAAAGCAAAACAAGGAATTCATTTACCACTTCCCATGGGCAGGCAGGTGTTCAGCCATCTCCAGGAAAGCAGGGCTCCATCACACGTAATGGTAACTTGGGAAGACAAACGCCATCACTCCAAACATCCCCACTTCCTTCTTCTTCCCCCAGCTTGCTTTATATGCTGAGCGTGACATTCCGTGGTCTGGAATATCCCTTGGATCAGTTGGGCTCAGCTGTCCCGGTTGTGTCCCCTCCCAAGTTCTTGTGCCCCTCCAGCCTCCTCGCTGGTGGGATGGGGTGAGGAGCAGAAAAGGCCTTGGCTCTGTGTAAGCACTGCTCAGCAGTAAAGAAAACATCTCTGCATTATCAGCACTGTTTTCAGCACAAATCCAAAACATAGCCCCATACTAGCTGCTGTGAAGAAAATTAACTCTATCCCAGCCAAAACCAGCACATCCTGCCTGAGGCTTGCTGTCGGCCTTCTGTGTGCAAAACACAAATTCATGTGCATTTTTGATTGGGGCCAGTCCATCATGAGTCTGTCTCCTGCCTCCTCTCATGTTTCTTTTGTTGCTCTGTTTTCTGTTGCTTTCTTTGCCTCCCCAAAGAAAAGGTTTCACTGGTGTGTCTGGTCCTTCAGTCATACCTTTCCATGACTCCTCTGAGAGGATACATAACTAGTTTAGGTCAGGGATTCATTGAAGACTAATTGGTGTTGTGCATAGAGTTTAACTCAATTTCCTTCCATATAGTGCTTTCTTAAAGTCTCTCAGCATCTTATCTCTTCAGCTCTCCAGTGCAATGGAGTCCTAGTGGCACTGGTGTAACTCCAGAAGAGCTCAGTGAATCAGGCAACCTGTGTATTTTTCTGCTGGTTTTTTTTAAGGTATTGACCTGTTGTACTTGCTGTTGCTGGGTCCTCCTTCTGTTCAGAAGGTTAAATGTAAAACTACGGCATGGGAAGCCATAAAAAAAATCCTTTTGGTTTTGAGAGGCAACTTGGACAAAGCACGGGAAACAATTGCCTTCTTTGAGACATGCTTGTCAAGAGCCCAAAACCTGTCTGAGAGGGTTGGTGAGTGACCAAGGTGTAAAAGTATAACCAACAGAAGATAAAGTCAGAGTAGGAAAAATAGTTTTCTTTACATTTGCATTCACCAAGTGGTTTGTGCCTCAAGACCCTTTATATACAGCCCCTCTGCCTTGAGGTAGTGTTGGTTACACTCTTCCTTTGTATGCTTTTCCCAAGGCAGCTGCTGCTGGGCGCTTTTGGAATGGGCATGCTTAACTAGATGTGCTTCTGTCACTGCTGCTGTGCTAGACGAGATCTGTAGTGGTTGCAGGCAAAGTCGGTGTTTTTTTTTAAATAAAGATCCAGGTGTAACCAGGGGAACAAGTTAATAAGGAAGGTATGCTTAAAAATTAGACAATGTCTGTGTTTGAAATCTGTTTATGAATTAGGTGGTCTTCTACTTGAACAGTGCTTGCTATCTCCATGCGTTTGGGAAATGGGAGAACAAATGTAGCATGAGGATTGAATGAGTGAGCAAATCTGATCATCTAGATCTGTTTCACCCACAGGTTTTATGGCAGTCAACAGGTCAGACCTACTGGATGCATTGGCATACGTTGGAGATTATTGGCTTTGGAGACCAGTGGGAAGATCTTGCTGCTCAGGAAAAAGAATATAGTCTGATAGAGAGCTTTAATCTAGACACAGGTGAGATTATGTGCTGCATGTGTGTGGCTGTATCATCTCTTTCTGATTCTGCTGTGGTATGTTTTTGAGTGGTGAACTTTATATGCCTAAGCATATAGCAACTAGCAGGTTGGATTTAGAAAGCATCATGAGCTTTTAGTTTGTGTGACCATGTAGAGCTGGTTAAGTAATTACATGGCTTGTGGTTGCGTGGAGTATTTTTGAATCCTAGACTTCTGTCATGATATAATAGAAGTCATGATATAAAAAGCACAAAATTTTATTTTAAACTGTGACTGTCAAAAATATGTGTTCGAATTAACTGAACAAACTGCCAAAATAAGAACACAGAATGTCTCTGAGATGAAGCTGCTTTAGGGACCCTCAGATCCCCTTAAATAAGTGATGTGGATTTCTAAAAGCATTAACATGCCAACAATTTATTTAACTTCACACCACTCAGTTTTGGGCAAGGTGAGCATTAAATGCAGTTTTCATAAGACATCTGCAGAGTCTCCTAGAATCCTTTGACATTGGTCTTGTACTGGGAGAAGATAAAAGGGAAAATCCAGACTTCAGATACCCCTTCCTCGTTCAGCATCTGACATGACTCTGGCCAGGGAAACCTGTTAAAGTAACTCTTTTATCACACCAGCAATCTTGTAGGACATCTTTTGGATAGAGTGATTTGGATTTAACTGCTGCAAGAGACAGAATATACATGAGATCAGCAGCTAATCATCCACTCTAAAAAAATATTCTTATTGCCAGTTGAAAAGATGGTTTCTTTAATGGCTTCTACATCTTTTAACTAAAGACTTAACCACACATCAGTTTGAAGTGGTTAAGTTAAAACAAACTTGGTTAGACTTTGGCTTTATGTCTTGGTCTTTCTGGTTTTGATAGAAGCATGGGTTCTATTTCACTTCTGTGTAAAACTCTTACCAGTCATCATATCCCACACAGAAACTGAATTGAAAAAGTAGATGCTTTCTGCTTTGGATCTTGACAGTTGGATAAATTAGCTCATATTGACTGACTGTTGGTAATCAGCTGTGTATGTAGTTGCTCTTAGCACGCTTGAGTCTCTCGGAGTGAGTTTGGCCCTTTTCTGTTGAGTCTTGAGGTGGTGAATATCTCCCACCTTGCAGTTGCAGAGAAAGCTGCAAGTTGTTGCTTAGCAGATATCAGCAAGTGTTGATTCAGCTCTTATTTTTAAATTACCTAAGGAATATCGAACCTACATAACATTCTATCTCCTTCTCTTCATTTTGGATGCATTAGCTAAAAGGAGCATGATAACTATGCGGTCTTGTTTTGCTTTTGCCTATGAGTATTTGCCCTGTTACCCAGCAGGAGGCATTTGGAAAAGAGAGAAGCTTTTGGCAGTAGTAACTTCTTGTCCGTTGACTCCTCCAGCATCTTGGGCTAGCTTGTTTCCCTTTCTGCAGCTGCACGCTGGCACTGTGGATTCTGCTGGTGCCGGGTGTCCGAGTGCGTTGCCCTGGGATGTCCAGGCACCGTGGGAACAGGTTGGGGGAGCAGTGAGCTAGAGTTGCCCACTTTAAGCGTGTGCTTTTTCTGTTCTACAGCCCAAGGAGGTTCAAGTGAAGATGGTAATCCCCACCTCTGCAGCTTCTGGGGTCTCCTCCCAGCACATTCCCCCTTTCTCGCTGCCCTCCTGTCACCTCCCTTTCCCACAGCAGGCTGTGGGACGGTGGGGACCTCTTCTGCCCAGACGGTCCGCACGAGCTCTTTCCCTGGGGAATGTGGGGTGTGCAGCAGAGGATGGGGGACTTGGCAGAGCTGACGGTGCCCTTCCTTGCTCTGCTCTCCTGCAGTTGCGCAGCCGTTTTTCTGCAAGCCCTTTGGGGGCCTGTACTCTCTGCCTTACCTGGGGGAGCAGCCGGCCAAGGCTGCAGAGGCCCTGAGCCGTGCCGAGTGGTGGGAGCTGCTCTTCTTCGTGAAGAAGCTGGAAGTGCAGGAGCAGAAAGAGATCATCTCTCTCATCCAGCAGGACCAGGGAGAGCAGGTAAGGTCCAGAGCCTGCAGCGGGGAACTGGGAGGGAGGGAGCGAGGGAGAACGATAGGGAAGGGACTGCGGAGGAGGAGATGGCGTGAGCTGTGCAGGGATGGCCTGAACGGGGCAGAACTGGGACTGGAAGGGGAGGGTGAGTCGGGGATGGCGAGAGCGTGGGGAGCTGGGCGCAGCAAAGGGGTGAGGAGAGATGAGAGGAAACACAGTCTCCCGTGACCCTGGAAGGGTGACTGCGTCCGGCGAGGTTTGGGTAGGCGAGGCAAGCCCACGGGGTGATTCTGCCGGTTGCGGTTGGGTGGTGAGTGCCGGTGGGAGGTCTGGGCTGGTGGTAGTTGGGCTGGGGACAGCCAGGGGAGGGTGGCACTGGGACATGGCCCCGGGGCCCTCCGGCAGTGCAGCCTTTCTGTCCATCGTGGCGCTGGCCGTCACAAGGGGCGTGGGGTCTGTGGTGAGTCCGTGAGGGTTAACGTGACCCCGTCTGTCCAGCTGTCGGAGGTGGATGAAGAAGCCCTGATCCAGCTGTCAGTACCTGCAGAGCTGGCCCAGAAGATGCTGCGGGTCTTGGAGCAGCGGTGCCAGGGCAGCGCTCAGTGTGACCTGCGCGGCTCCCACGTCTACGCCAAATACTTCCTCGGCCGGGGGGCCGAGCAGGATGGCGGGGGTGGCCCCGCGGTGTCCTCGGAGGGTGCCGGCTGCAGGAGCGCTGGCCCTGAAGCCACGGCGGCGAAGGAAGACCTTTCCGCAGCCACAGTGCCGCCCCAAGCCCCGGCTGCGGCGGCCAAGTCGGATTCCCAGCTGTTCAGCGAGCTCCTGGAGAGGGAAGGGCTGTTGTTCCCCGAGGTGACGGAGGAGCAGATCAAAGGTAATCGCCTGCTACGCGCTGGGGTGCACGCACGGTGCCGGAGGCGGCACCGTTGCCTCGTCGGAGGAAGGCTCTGGGCAGGGCACGGGCTGCCGGGTGCCCAGAGGTTGCCTGGGGCAGGAGGTCCTGTGGGTGCTGGTGGGTCTGTGGGCGCGTGGCACCCCGGGAGTTGCTGGGGGTGTTACTGCTGCCCTAACGCCTGTGTCCCCGTCTCCCTCCCGCCAGCGTTGGGCAGCTGCGAGGGGGCGAGCGAGAGGGGCTCGCTGGCCAAGATCGCAGCCGTGGTGGACGTGGTCCAGAGCAGCAGCTCGGAGGTGGGGCTGCGCTTAGCCGGGCTCAAGCACATCGTGAAGATCCTGGAGGAGGAGCCCGAGCCCGAGCAGCAAGTCGGCAGAGCCCAGGGCGGGCTGGGGACCAGGAGCGTTGGGTGAGCCGTGGGGTGCCGCACAGCCCTCCTTGCTGGCTGGGGAGGGCTGTGTCGGCAGGGTGGGGGACAGCACTGGAGGTGGCAGCGGAAGCGCGACGGCCGGTGCGTCCCTGCGTGTGCCGGGCAAGAAGAGAGGTGGATCTCGTGTGCCTTTGTCCCAGGCCGGCTCGTTCCTGGGGCTGACCCAGTGCGGTAGAGGCACGTGGGCAGGGAGCAGGCGGCTGGCCGGGCCCGGGGTGCCGGCGTGCCGGCGGCAGCGCCAGGAGGCTCCTCCCGAGGTGTCCTTTCCCGCGCAGGGAGAAGCTGGCGAAGGTGGCGGCGGAGCTGCTGAGCGCCGAGGCGGCAGAGAAGGCCCTGGTGGCGGTGACGCTGCGGCTGCTGGCCGCGCTGATGGCGAAGTACGACTGGCGCGTGCCGTTCGCCACGGAGGGCGGCGTGCGGGCCGTGCTGGCCTGCATGCGGCAGCACGCCGCCTCTGCCCTGGTGCAGCAGGCCGGCCTGGCGGTGAGCGCGGCAGAGGGGACGCGGCGGGCGGGCGGGCAGGGCGCCGGCTCGCCCGGGTGCGGCGGAGACGCCCGCTGCCCTCCTGACCGCCGCTGACCGTGCAGGCCCTGAAGGTGTTGGTGGGAGCCGCGGCCGGTGAGCCGGGAGGTGCCGGTGGGAAGCCCCTGAACCACGCCGACGCGCAGATGATGCGGGAGATCTTTGCCAGCATCGGCTCTGCCTGCAGCGAGGGCTCGTCCGGCCTGCTGAGTGCCATCCCTGCTGCCGTCAGCACCCTGCAGAGGGTCCCAGGGTAGGGGCAGAGCGAGGGCAGCGGCTGGGGGCGAGGGGACGCCCTCTGCCCCGGGGCAGGGGGGCGAGCAAGGCGGGCCGGTGGCTTGCGGGCGCAGGGCAGGCTCCGTGCTCGGGGCAGGAAGGCGCCCGCATTGCTCTGTCCCTTCAGGGGCTCCTCAGGCGTGCGGAACGGCTTGCTGGTGGTGAACATGCTGATGGACGGCCACCGGGGCCTGGCGGAGCAGCTGGCGAGCTGCGATCTCCCCAGGGTGCTGCAGAGCTGCTGGCGGGACGGGCAGAGCGCCGGCTGCCCTCACGCGATGCTGGCCCTCGGCGCCATCAACCGCCTCGCGGAGCACCGGCTGCCCCCGGGCCCGGAGACGGCAGGTAGCGTGCCGCCCGCCGTGCCGCGGGCCCCCGGGTCCGGCCGGGGCAGAGCACCCCGGGGGCCGACGTCTCTCGAGCGGGACCCGCGCGTCCTTGTCGCGGCAGGCAGAGAGGCCCCGCTGGACCTGAGGGGCGTGCGGACGCTGCTGGGCGGCCTGGGGGACGGCGTCTTGTCCAAGGAGGTGGTGGTGGCGCTGGAGCGGCAGCTCTGCGGCGAAGGCCCCGTCCCCTCCGGCGAGGCGGCCCGGCTGCTGCGGGACCCCAGATGCTTCAGGCTGCTGCTGCGCGGCTTCGAGCTGCTGGGGGCGGAGAAGGGCGTGAGCCTGAGCGTCCTCAGGTGGGTCCGGGGGGACGCGGCGGGCTCTGGGTCCTCCGCAGCAGGCGCGCGAGCGCTGGCGGCGATGCTGGGGGGACGCGGCGCGTGTCTGTGGGTCCCGGGGGGGCTGTCCTCCTTCGGCAGGGGCACCCCGGCACGCAGGCGGGTGCCGATCGGGGCGTCCTGGGGCGCAGGGGCAGGCGGGGGCAGAGCGGCACGTGCCTGGGTGCCGGTGGGGTGTCCCGGGTGCCTGGGGAGCCTTGGCTCCCGGTCCCTGGGGGTGTCCCGGCTCCTGGGGAGCCTTGGCTCCCGGTCCCTGGGGGTGTCCTGGGTCCTGGGGAGCCTTGGCTCCCGGTCCCTGGGGGTGTCCCGGGTGCCTGGGGAGCCTTGGCTCCCGGTCCCTGGGGGTGTCCCGGCTCCTGGGGAGCCTTGGCTCCCGGTCCCTGGGGGTGTCCCGGGTCCTGGGGAGCCTTGGCTCCCGGTCCCTGGGGGTGTCCCGGGTCCTGGGGAGCCTTGGCTCCCGGCCCCTGGGGGTGCCGGCATTGCAGGTGGGGCAGAGAAGCAGGGCTGCCTCTGGCACGGCAGCCAGCGTGCCCCGGCCTGAGTGGGTCCCCTCCGTCACTCAGGATCCTGAACAAGTTCCTGGACGGTTACCAAGAGGACGTGCTGCCCTGGCACGAGTGCGTGGAGCCCTGTTTGTCCTCCCTGAGCGCCCACAGCAGCGACCGGGAGGTGAGGGGGCCCCGGGACTCCTGGCAGGCAGGGGCGGCTTTGCCGGCCGTGCCACACGTCGGCCGGGCTGGGAGAGGCGGGGAGCGGCCGTCCCGGCCGCGTGCCGCTGGCTGGCGTGCCCGGTGCCGCAGCCGGCTGGGCTCTCGTGGGCGCTGCCGCGGCGGCGTCGGGGCGGAGGGGATGGAGCCCCGCGGCACCCCGCTGCCGGGGCCCGGCGGGTTCCCGGCGCCGGCCCGGCCGCTCACCGCCGCCTGCTCCGCAGGTGGTGCAGGAGGTGGTCGGCTTCCTGCACCGGCTGGCCACCGCCAGCAAGGACTGCGCGGTGGTGATGTGCCGCGTGGGCACCCGCGAGGCTCTGTCCAAAGCCCTGGACAAGCACGGCACGGCCCCGGCGCTGGCGCCGGCCCTGCTCGACCTGGTGATCGACTGCGAGAAGTACGCCAGCCTCTACAAGAAGCTGACGACCAGCATCTTGGCCGGCTGCATCCAGGTGGGTCCCCGGCACCGTGGGGCGGCCCTCTGCCTGCCGCAGCCCCGCGGCGGGCGAGGGGAGGGGGCCGCCGGTGCGAGCCTCGCCCCGTCTGGTCCCGTAGCTGGTCCTGGGGCAGATTGAGGAGCACCGCCGGAGCCACCGGCCCATCGGCATCCCCTTCTTTGACGTCTTTCTGCGCAACCTGTGCCGAGGTGAGCGCGGGGAGCGGGAGCCGGCCCCCCGTGCCCGACACGTGCTGGCCTGACGGCCGGAGGCTCCCCGTGCTCTCCCCGCAGGCTCCAGCGTGGAGGTGAAGGAGGACAAGTGTTGGGAGAAGGTGCAGGTCTCCTCCAACCCCCACCGGGCCAGCAAGCTCACCGACAGGAACCCCAAGACCTACTGGGAGTCGAACGGCAGCACCGGCTCCCACTTCATCACCGTCCACATGCAGTGCGGCGTGGTGGTCAGGTGGGGCTGGGCCGGGAGGGCCGGGGGCTCTCGAGGCCAGGAGAGGGCTTTGGGGTCCGCACGAGCCCCGTCCCGGGGGTCGCCGGACGCGGGCAGCGGCGCGTGGGGCTGGCGGGGACGGCGGGGCAGCTCCGTGTTTGCTGTGCCGCAGGGAGATGAGCATGCTGGTGGCCAGCGAGGACTCCAGCTACATGCCGGCCCGCGTCGTGGTGCTGGGGGGAGACAGCCCGGCCACCGTCAGGACGGAGCTCAACGCGGTGAGTCTCGCGGGGGCCGCTCGGGCCGCGGGGCCCCACGGGAGCGGCGGGCCGGTCCTCGCTGTGCCCCGTGAAGGTCTCGCCCCGGCGCGGGGCCCTGGGGGGTGTCCCGCGGGGCGGTGGGGATGGCAGGAGCGGTGCTGCGGCAGCCTCCTGGCCGTAGGCTTGGGCACGGGCAGCCCGGCAGCAGCCCGGTCGGCAGCGGGCTGGCGTGCCGGGGCTGCGAGGCAGCAGCAGGGCCCCGTGGCTGGCGGGGGGGACGGAGGCCGTGGCTTTAAAGGGGGGTGGCCGGGGGGCACGCAGGGTGGCCGGCGCTCGCTGCCTGGCGCGCTGAGGGCTCGGCATCCGCCTGCAGGTGACCGTCCTGCCCTCGGACAGCAGAGTGATCCTGCTGGAGAACATGACCCGCTTCTGGCCCGTCATCCAGATCCGGGTGAAGCGGTGCCAGCAGGTAGGGGGTAGGGGGGCCGGGCCGGGGAGGCGTCGGGGGCCTGAGGAGCTGAGGGTCGCGCTCTCCCGCAGGGCGGCATCGACACGCGCGTGCGTGGCATCGAGGTGCTGGGTCCCAAGCCGACTTTCTGGCCCATCTTCAAGGAGCAGCTGTGCCGGCGGACGTTCCTCTCCTGCACTGCTCGGGCTCACGCCTGGTGCCAGGAGATCTGCCGCGACCGGGGGCGGCTGCTGCAGCTCTTCAGCAGGTGGGTTGTCTCCTGCCCGCGCCATCGCGTCCCCAGGGCCTGCGGGGACGGTGCTGGCAGCCCGTGAGGGTGACTGCGGGGCCGGGAGAGGAGCACCTTGGTGTCCCGCAGGGCTGGGGCCACTTCGGGGTCCCGCAGGTTTAAGCTGGGCACGTGGGTGCAGCTCGCCCCCCAAGAGCGGCGGCCCGCAGGGGCAGGCGCAGGCACGATCTCGCGGCTGCAGGCGCTGCGCAGCCCCCCGTTTTGGCGGTGGCCGTCGTGCCGGGCGAGGGGCAGAGCGGGGAGCGACAGCCGCCCTCTGCTTTCCCGGGGGGATCCCCCCAGCCGTCGGCAGGTGCCCGGTCACTGTTGCAGGCTGAACCGGGCGCTGCGGCACGAGCAGGGCTTCGCCGACCGCTTCCTTCCCGACGACGAGGCGGCCCGCGCCTTGGGCAGGACGTGCTGGGAGGCCCTGGTGACCCCCTTGGTGCAGAGCATCACCAGCCCAGGTACCCCGCGCTCTCCCGGGCCCGTCGGCGCCGAGCCCCGGGCTGCGGCACCCCGCTCTGAGCCCGCTTGGCCTCGCAGACCCGTGCGGCGTCAGCCCCCTGGCCTGGCTGCTGAGCGAGTACCTGGAGAGCGTGGAGCCGCCCGGCTGCGCCGCGAGCCGCGGTGCCGTCTTTGGTTCCCGCGTGCGGCGCCTGACCCAGCTCCTGGTGCACGTGGACCCCGGCGGCGGCGGCGGCCTGGAGCCGGAGGAGGCGAGGGCAGCCGGTGAGCGAGGGTCTGCCCTCCCGTGGGGCTGGGCGAGGGGTGGTCCTGAGCGCCAGGCTGTGGCCGCGGGGAGCCCTGTGGCACGGGAGGCTCCCGGGCTCGCGGTCGTGCCTTCCCGGCATCTCCTCTGCCCTGCGCTCCCGGGGAGAGGGGGAGGCTGCTGGCGGTCAGCGTGCCGAGCCCGGGGTTGTCCCTCGGCAGGCGGGAAGGAGGGGAAGAACAAGGAGGTGCCGGCCAGGGCCGCGAAGGCGGCGGTGGAGAAGTCGAGTAGTCTGCGGGACATCTCGCAGTGCTGGCGTGGCGTGGTGCAGCAGCAGGTAGAGCTTGGGGGGCCGGAGAGGGCGCGTGGGACCCCGCACCGGGTGGGCATAGTGGGGAGCGGGGCTGTTCCTGGCCTCGGTGGGGCCCGGAGGGGTGTGGGGGCAGCCCCGCTGCGCTCTCCCCCCTGGCAGGGCTTGTGCTGTAGGCCAGGAGATGGGTACGGTGTCAGGCCACTTATTTTCTGCTGGGCAGTTGCTGCGGTGCTGTCTGGCTCCCCGCAGCCCCTGCCCACCCCTCGCCGCAAGCTCTCGGTCGCCCGCGGCTGCGCCGGGGCCTCGGGTCGTCCCCCGGGCGGTCAGCGTCGGCGGAGCGAGGCTGGGGCCGCGGACCTTCCCGCGGGCGACGGGCACGTCCCGCTGCGGCGCTCAGCCCTGTCGCGCCGCATCCCGCAGGTGCAGCGGTTCCTGGAGGCGGCGGGGCAGGCGCCGGACCTCGTGGAGCGATACTGCGGGCTGTACCAGCGCCTGCGCGGCGCCACGGAGGAGCTCTTCGGGCAGCAGGCCGCCTTCGTGCTGGCCCTGGGCCAGGGCTTCGCGGGGGCTTTGCTGCAGCTCTCCTTCCTTACCACCCTGCACGTGAGTCGAGGGAGCGCGGCGCCGGGGCCGGCGCGCTCCTGCCCGGACCCGGCGCCTGGGCGCCCTCGGCCCCTGCCCGAGAGCCCCGGGGTTTGCCGGGTGCTCCCCCCGGGGCCGTTCCCCCAGCCTGGCCCTGCGGCCGCCCGGCGAGCCCCCTCCGCAGCCAGCCCCGTCCCTTCCGCAGGTGAGCGAGCAGTTCGCCCGCTACCTTGACGTGCAGATCCAGGAGCTCCACGGGGCTGCGGGCAGCGCGGGGCCGCTGCGGCGGCTGCAGCGGATCCTGGAGCCCTTCGTCGTCTTCAGCGGCCTGGAGCTCGCCCACACCTTCGAGCACTTCTACCGGTGAGGGGCCAGGGGCCGCCGCGTCTCCACGGGACCAGAGGGTCCGGCGTGGCGGCGCCGAGGCCGCGGCTGAGCCCGGGCTGGCGCGGCAGCGTTGCTCCCGCTTTGCTTTTCCCGGCTCCGGCGCACGGAGGAAAGGCTGCGAGGGCCAACGGGCGCTGCCGGGCTGCGGAGGCGCGTTCCCCGCTGGCGACGGGGAGGGGAGACGGGTGCTGCCGGCCCGTGCGCCTCGGGGCGAGGCCAGAGCCGGGGCCGTCTCCATCTCCTGCCGGCCGGCCGATGGGCACGGGGCTCGGGCCGGCCCCTGACCCGACGCCGGTGGCTGTGGCAGGCACTACCTGGGGGACCGGCTCCTGGCGCAAGGGCCGTCGTGGCTGGAAGGAGCCATCGTGGAGCAGATCGGGCTGTGCTTCCCCAGCCGCTTCCCCCAAGAGATGCTGAGCAACTTGGCCGAGTCGGAGGAGCTCCAGCAGCAGTTCTACCTCTTCCAGCTGCAGGAGCGGGACAAGCGGCTGCTGGAGCTGGACGCGGACCCGGACGAGGTGAGCGCGCTGGTGGGGCGGGAGGCTGGGGGCTGCCCGCCTTCCTCACGGGGATCCGGGGGCCTCTTCTGAGCCGCCCTCGTGTCCACGTGCCCAGGCACCGGGGACGGCCTCGGTGGCGGACGGGCCGGAGGTGAAGGTGCTAGCCCTGTCCCCGCGCTGCTGGCCCGTTTCCCCGTTCTGCTACATGGATGAACCCGGGAGGTTTTTCCCGGCGGCGCTGAGCTCCCCGCTGGACGAGTTCGCCGACTTCTGCCGGCGGAGTGAGTGTCGCGGCGGCGGGCGCGGGTCTCGCCGGGGCCCGGGTCCTCCGCGGGAGCGCTGGGAGCGCCCGGCAGAGCTGGCCCCCGGCCCTCGCGCTGACGCCGTCTCTGGCAGGCCAGAGCCAGCTGGGCTGGGAGTGCACGAAGCCCTGGCGGTTGCAGTGGACGTGGCTGGGCCACGCCGAGCTGCGGTTTGGAGACTGCGTCCTCCACGTGTCCACGCTGCAGATGTACGTCCTGCTGCGCTTCAACAGCGCCGAGGTAGGAGCCGGGGCCGCGGCGGATGCTGGAGCGTGGCGGGGCCGCGTCCTCCCTTCCGCCGGGGTCTCCGGCGGTCTTTGGGGCCGGACCTGCGGCCGGCGGGTCTCGGCTGGCCGTTCCCCTCCCGCGCTCTCCTGCAGGAGGTGGCCGTGGAGGCCCTGCTGCAGGCTACGGGGCTCCCCGCTGACCTGGTGCACCACGCGCTGACGCCGCTGACCCACGGCGAGGGCGTCCTGGTGCGGAGCTGCGCGCCGGGAGGTGAGCGTGGGGCCGGGGCGCCCTGGGGGGGTGCTGGGGTAGGGGAGGCGAGTCTGTCTGCCGGCGCGCGGGTCGGCGTTGGGTGGCTGGGTGTCGGGTCTGCGCGTGGGGCTGGGGACCGGGGCCAGGGGTTGCGTGTGCGGCTGTCGCTTGGGGGGGCCGGGGCTGGGTCCGACAGCCCCGCGGGGGTCCTGGGGCTCCTTCAGGGCCCATCTCGGGGCTCGTCTGACCCCGGGTCGGGTGCTAGCTCCAGGTGCGCTGCGGCTGAACCAGGCGGCCCTGGCCCGTGCCTCTGGCCGCCACCTGAGGCTGCTGCCCCGGCAGAGGTACCTGCGGGCAGAGAGGGCTGACGTCAGCGCCCTGGAAAGGAAGAGGAACGTCCTCTGCTGCCTCATCACCCGCATCCTCAAGGTGGAGAAGCAGCTCCACCTTGACAACCTGGTGTTTAGGGTATGGAGGGCTCGGGGGGCGGAGAGGGGCCGCCCGGGTGCTGCGCCGCACTGCAGCGTGGGGCTCCCTTGCTGCCGTAGGTGATCGATGCCTGCCAGAAGGGCGAGCTGGGGCCGGGGCTGCGATTCCTGAGCTTCTGCTGCCACAGCGTGGACGTGCTGTCCTGTGTCCTGCACCTGCTGAACCAGGGCTATCTCCGGCGCCAGGAGGAGAGGCCTCATGTCTTGGAATACATCTCTGCTGAACCCACAACACCTCTTGGGGGCCAGGCACAGGTGGTTTTCCAGAGCAGGCCACCAGAGGCATCTCCGGATGAGGACAGCATAGACTGCCTGTATGGGTAGGGATGCACGTCACCAGGTGTGGAGGGGTGTGCATCTCTGCCCTGTATGGTCATGACACATTTTTCCGTGTCAGGTTGAATCCTGGCATAGACAGGTCGGAGGATTTTCTCATGGCAATGCTGCAGGTGCCAATGGGGCACACGCTTAGTCCAGAGGAGGCAAAGCTGCTCATGAACCAGACAGTACAGCAGGTCCAGGATACTCTGAGCATCCCGGATGATGTTGCTCGGCACCTCCTCATGCACTGCAGGTGGAATGTGGATTTCCTGATCCAGTGCTATGTGGAGAACCGTGAGACCTTGCTCATCTCCTCCGGGCTGCAAGTGCAGGATGCCCAGCCTCCCCCAAGCCCAGGAACCCACTGCCCGGTCTGTATGAACCAGCTGTGTCCCACTGAGAAGCCACCAACCCTCTGTTGCCTGCACTACTGCTGCAAGGTAAAGGTCCTTGGGGTCTTTGGCTCCTGTAACTTGGTAGGGAATTGCTGCTGCCTAGTTGAAGCAGCTGTTCTTTGTCTGAAGATGTTATCAGGTGATTTTCACAGAACTCATACATTCTCTTTTCTCAGCTCCCTTTTTTGTTGTGATCCTTCAGCTCCTGATTAGTCTGTTCCCACTTTTGTGTTTTTGAGTACTTATCCACAGTTCGTGGTGGTTTCATGCACTCGCTGCTGGGTGGGGTGGGCTTCCAGGGTTATATATGGCCCAGGTGGTGCAGCTCCTGTTTAGCTCTGATGTCTCCTCTCTGCCTTCGCAGCCCTGTTGGAGTGAGTATCTCACGACTCGCATTGAACAGAACATGGTTGTCAACTGCACCTGTCCCATATCTGAGTGCCGTGCACAGCCAACTACAGCCTTCATTTGTTCCATCGTTTCATCCGAGGAGATTATAGCCAAGGTGAAGTAGGGGAGGTGGTTACTGCGTGTCCAAGCTCTGTTTCATTTTGGTCAGCACTAGCGGATAATCTTCCTGCTGCTTTTCCCTTTCCCATTCCTAAGACTGGCAGTGTGATAATTGAGGCAGACTAGACTTCTGCTCAGTGGTGTGTCTGTTGTCTCTGATCGTGGTCAATACCAGCTATTCAGGAAAGCATAACATCAACAAAAGAGCACAGTGGTATTTTCTCTAAACATGTCAGCAGCAAACAACATTTCAGGTGCATCTTCAGTTGAGGACCAGGTGAGAGCTGTGGTAGCAGCTCATGACAAGTATGCTCTGCTGGTATGCTGGAAGCAAATGTAAAATCTAGGACAAATGAAGAGAAAACATTTGAGCAATTTCATTTTTTCACTGCATCAATGACCCCAACATCCTTTCTCTTCCATCAGTCTCTGGCTTTGAGCACCTCAGGTTTTTGTGAAGGTGATAGAAGTTACCACATCAGACTTAATCTTCATTCTAAGTCTGTGTGGGTCTACAGACATCTCTAAACCAGCCTTCCTGAGCTCTGCTCACCTTAGTCCTCAGTCAGCAGGGGGCAGCAGGAGCTGCTTGTTTTGAGGCAGGAGCTACTTTTTCTCCCTATTCTTTCAGTTTTTAGTTATTACTTAGAGCTGAATGCCCTCCCCACCTAACGGCAGAGCTGTGGCTGTCACATAACAGACTCTTTTTGTTAATTGCTGGACAGAACAGGCGTCTCATCTGTTTTTCCACTTCTCTGTTGTGTTTGACAGGTCTCCACCAGCAATTGCTTCTCCAAAAATATTCTTTCTCCTCTTCCAGTTCGTTACTGTCATTACGATCCTGTGTGAACAGTCATAAGGAGAAATGAACAGTAGCCATAAAGACTGCTCTATCTTATAATTTTTCTTCAAGCTTGCATCCTGGCAACCAAAATGGGCAAGGCTACAGAAAAGCATTTGCTTTGATGTATCTTGTTTTCTATAAGAACTGCTTGGAGAATTAGTGCATGTATCTGGGCAGTTAGTTCTTACTGGCTTTGCAAATCCTGTAGTCACAGCTGTCTTGAGAGCAGGATTTAATATCCTGTTGCTATGGCTGTTTTATTAAAAAAAAAATTATTGCCCGTCAACATAAACTGCAGACAATTTTAACAAGTCGCTCTGATGCTCTCACTGGAATGTTATCTGTTTCCCTTTTTGCTCAGTAAGTGGTATGGCTGGGGCGTTAATGCCTCGTGCAGTCACACATTCAGTCATAGAATAATTTAAGTTGCAGTAATCTGTGGAGATCTCTGGTCCAACCCTGTACTCAAAATAGCCAGATTATTGTGTGAAGATCAAACGTTGAAGTTAAAAAAAATGCTCCAGATTCAGTCTTCTGTGTATCTTACATGTAGGTAGCTCTAGGCAGTGATAAGATCCCCATCTGCTAACTTCTCCCCATGCTGAACAAACCCAGCTCTCTCAACCCCCCCCGCCTCATACATTCTGTGCTCCAGCCCCGACTGTCTTGGTGGCCTATGGATGACATTTTCTCTAATCTGTTAATGTCTGTCTTGTACTTGGAAGCCCAAACTGTTCCCAGTATCCAATTGTGTCACCAGTGCCAAACAGCTATGAGAAATCCCTTCCCTTGCCTGCTGGCTGCGCTCTTGCTAATATGAGGATATTTGAGTTTAAACTTTTCATGCTTGTATTTCTACAAAGCATAAACCCTGTCATGTTTCTGAAAGAGGTTTTCTCTCAACCTTATTTCCCTCAAGTTCCTTGAGAGTCTGTTCTTCAGAGGTGGTCTTCTATTCTGCCCCCAGGGATTCTTTGCTGGGAATCATGCTGTAGGCTCCATACTTAGATTAACTCAAGCGCATGCAAAGGTTCCTCTAAGATCTGTTGGTCAGTGTCATGCAGTACTTGGCAATTTCTTGATTGTACCTGGCTAGTTTTCTTCCCAGACCTTCATTGGACACTTGTTCCCTCTCCTTTTAGGCCTCCTGAGAGCAGCTCTTTCTCTTACGGTTCTAGTAGGAATCTTAGATCTGCTTCAGTGGTTGCATCTCTGTCTCTTCTTCACGAAGAAAACAGGATAGAGCAAAACTCCAGACATCAGACCGTGTGAAATTCAGCCTCTGTGAAGGCTGTGATTTGGTGCTGTCTGCTGACTCAAGTACCCATTTATCTCTCTGTGTACTGGTGTCTGGGCAGAAATGATCACATTGCCTATCAACAGGATGACAGCAGACACAGATGTAGCCTCTCTGAGAAGAATGAAGTGGCTTTGTTGAGACTTTGCCTCTACCAGGCATTTTGCCACGACACAGGCTGCATCCTTGCAGCCTGTCAGCACACACTTTCTGGTTTAGCTTGCCTGAGAGAGAGGATGAACAAGAGAGAATAAACGAGGGAGATAAATGAATGAGAGCCCTCTCTGAGGCCCTGTAGTGCTCAGGGCTTGCACCTTTTCTCTCTAGTGCTTGTCGTGACCTGTGTTGTCCTTTCTGTGCCTGGTGGCTCTCCAGGTATGCAAAAATCTTTGCAGGAGGGCTGTGAAGACTACAGGATTTCTTCTGAACTTCCTCTAGCTTTGTGTATGTTTGCACAGTCTTTACAGTAACTGAGCATAGAAAACTAAGCTACTATGTGCAGTAGGTTGCATCCCTGGGCCCCTACCTGAACAGTTCCTTACTGATAACCAATTTGCCTTGTCCTCTGCAGTAATGTCTAAAGGCTGTGGGCAAAGCAAATCTCCTTTCCCTTCGAACGTCATGTAACTAAGCAAAAGTCTGCTGAGGAACTGAAAACCAGAAAAAGTTAAAAAAAGCACCTGATAGCTTTCTATGGTGAGATGATTGGCTTGGTGGATGAGGGGAGATGATGTTCATCTTGGCTTTAGCAAGGGTTTCTACACAAGCATCCACAACATCCTCAGAAAAAAACCTGATGAAGTACAAGCTGGATGAGTGGGCAGTGAGATGGCCCGCTGAGCTCAAAGTTCTATGATCAGTGGCAGAAAGCTCAGGGGGAGGCCAGTCACTAGTGGTATAACCCAGAGGTTGATACTAAGGTTAATATTGTTTCACATCTTCATTGATGACCTGGATGGTGGGACCAAGTGCACTCTCAGCAAATTTATAGATGATAAACAGCTGGGAGGACTGATTGATGCTCTAGATGGTTGTGCTGCCATTCAGAGGGACCTCAGCAGGCTAGAGAACTTAGCAAACAAGAATATCATGAAGTTCAACAAAGGGAAATGCCAAGTCCTGCTCCTGGGGTGGAATAATTCAGTGCAACAGTATGTGCTGGGGGCCAACCATCTGCAAAGCAGCCCTGCGGAAAAAAAAATGGGATTGTGGTGCACAACAAGTTGAACATAAGCCAGCAGTGTGCCCTTGTGGCTAAGAAGGTCCAGTAGCATCTTAGGTTGAATTAGGAAGAGCAGTGACAGCAGGTTGAGGAAAGTGATTCTTCCCCTCTTCCCAGTGCTGGTGAGACCACACCTGGAGTACTATGTCCATTTCTGGGCTCACTAGTACAAGAAAGACGTGGACATACTGGGGAGAATCCAGCAAAAGGCCACAAAGATGATTTAGGTTTTGGAACACCTCTTCTGAGAGAGCTGGGTTTGTTTAACCTGGAGAAGAGAAGGCTCAGGGGTGAATCTTATCAACATGTGTAAATACACAAATGGGATTAAGGAGCCAGATTCTTCTTGGTGATACTCAGTGAAAGGATAAGAGGCGCAGTGGGCACTAATTGAAATACAAGGAATTCCATTTAAACATAAGAAAACTTTTTTTTTTTTTAAACAGTAGGGGTAATAGGACATTGGAACAGGTTCAGCAGAGATGCTTATAGTCTCTATCCTTGGGTATGCTCAAAACCCAACTGGATGTGGTCGGGAGCAACCCTGCTTTGAGCTGGAAGGGTTGGACTAGTTTTTTATCTCCAGAAGTGCCTTCCAACCTCAGCTATTCTGTGATTACATGAAGCAGCCTCCAGATATGACACAAGGGGTGGGCAATTTACACAAAGGGAATGAAAGAGTAAACTAACTTGGTGCTGTTTTGTTGTGAGCAGTTGTTCAGTCAGATATAGAGCCCAGAGGCACCAGACCCAAGTTGTAAGGCCTAACTTTGCAGCTTCTCTGCCTTAAATCTCCTTCTTGGCTTCTTATTACAGTATGAAAAAGCCCTCCTCAGAGGCTACGTTGAGTGTTGCTCCAACCTGACGTGGTGCACCAACCCTCAGGGCTGTGATCAGATCCTCCTTAAGGATGGACTTGGCTATGGGGCAGCCTGTTCCAAGTGCTCCTGGATATCCTGCTTCAACTGCAACTTCCCAGAGGTGAGGCTGAGCTGAATCATCGCAGGCAGTGCTGTCTTGGGTTTGACACACGCCGTTCTGCTTTTGTGTGGTTGACTGGCTCTCTCTTTCAGGCCCATTATCCTGCCAGCTGCAGCCACATGTCTCAGTGGGTGGATGATGATGGCTACTATGAGGGAATGACAAGTGAAGCCCAAAGCAAACATCTGGCTAAGCTCATTTCGAAGCATTGCCCAAGCTGCCGGGCTCAGATAGAGAAAAATGAGGGCTGCCTGCAGTGAGTATCCATTTTTCTTTGCTACTGAAGACAGGAGTGGGCAAAGACATACAGTTATGTCCACTGTGCTTTTTTCGGCTGTGGAGTAAGTGTTATAGCAGGTCTGGTTTATAGTTTTAGAAGAATGAGGGATTGCTTTTAATTCCTAGGAAAAGCAAAATGTTTCCCAGCATTCAGACTTGAATCCATTGATAGCTCTGTAGTAGAACCCGAACTCATTTTGCAATACCTTTTTATAGTGCACGCTTGTCTGCTCTCATAATCTGCTGTAGACATACAGAGGTGCAGGTTAGGGGAGTGGATAGCTAAGCAGCATTTTTTCTTTCATGCTCACCTATTCCTGTAACTTTAAGCAATTTTCTTTTAACTGCCTCTTTTGAATTGGCTTGCATTGCCGGCAGCTTTTTACACGATAGGGGAGTTATCTCCAGCTTTGAAGCCAGAGCTTAGAAGTCACCATTTGGTTCTTTCTTGCACTGGCATAGCCCTTCGTGCCCAGCTGTGATTTGTCCCCACACGTGTGTGGCCCTAGGGCTGTGCAATGCCTTTCTGCACTGTGGAGTGCTGTATTACTGAGGGAAGAGGTGAGGCGCTCATGTGGATCTTGCTTCAAACTATGGAATGCTTAGTTCACCCTTCAAGTACTTGGTAAGTTGGTACTGTGTGATCTGTGCTGCCAGTTTATCCAGCTCATTTTTGGAGGCACAATGACTGGTTTTAAGCATCATCTGCGTCCAGCAACGGCTTTAAAAAATACACGCAGGGAAACGCATAATACTGAGGGAATGGAAGTGACTGGATCTCACGCTCCAGCCCTGAGAATTAGGGGAATGCTGGGAGGAACTGTCTGCAAGTGGCTGTTAGGACTGACTGATTCCCATTGTTCTTCTCCTGCCATGCAGTATGACATGTGCAAAGTGTAATCATGGCTTCTGTTGGCGTTGCCTCAAGCCCTGGAGGCCGACTCATAAGGATTATTACAACTGCTCTGCTATGGTGAGTGGTTTGCTATATCTCAGCGGTTCATGCTTGTGTTCGGATGCACCTGGCCTCTCAGAGGGAGGGTGAGGATCTCCAGTTGTGCCCTTTACTCTGGACTTTGTGCCCTTGCCAGTAATATTGATAGTATTGTCAAAGTCTGTATGTGTGGTAGCCATTTCCAGGCAAACCTGGTACTCGAGGGAAATGGCTACAGGTTACTTCTACTTCTCCTTTCAGGTGAGTAAAGCAGCTTGGCAGGAGAAGCGTTTTCAGGATTACAATGAGAGATGCACCTTTCATCATCATGCAAGGGTAAGGCCTCCTCCTTCCTTTGCAGATGCTGATTCTGTTGCCTTAGCCCTGGTGAGCAGGACATTTTCTGTTGTGTCTCAGTGTATTTAATCTGAAGCTGAGAAGCAGGCTTTGGTTCCAGGTGGGGGTGCCTGATCATTTCGCCTTTATTCTGATGCAAGGGGTGTTTCTTGGCCTGCTTTTTTCTACCAGATCTGTGGTGGAAACTGGACACCTAACTTGTGTTCACGTGCTCAAACTGATGCAGTACTTGGAAGCAACGGCAACTGAAGGCTGAACTCTAGATGGAGCTGAGATACTCTAAAAGGTTGAAGGGATGACACAGCAGAGGTGTCATAGTTGGATGCAGTAAATGCTCTCCTGCTGCCTGCATCTTCTGGGATGGTGCTTCAGGATGCTTAGCAATTATCTGTGTGGAAGGTGCTATTTTTTTGATCTTGTGGAGCTTGACATTGACTTTTTTTTTTTCCTCCTTTGGTTATTGCAGGAATTTGCCATGAGTCTGAGGAACAGGGTTTCTTCCATCAGTGAGATGCCAAAAATTAGGACTTTGACCTTTGTTCTTGATGCCTGCAAAGTGCTAGAACAGGCACGGAAGGTAAGGCTGGAGAACAGGCTTGCTGAGGTTTAGGCCTAATTCTTTTGGTGTGTTTTATGCTTTTCGTAAAGTGAGGAGACGCTAACCTTGTTCTATTCCAAACAAGGGGAGACAGAAAAAGCTCTAGGGGAGGAATAGCATCAAGACAGGGGGAAGAGCTCGCGTCTGCCTTTCCCTGCTCTCACTCTGAGTTGGGCTCTGTCTGTAGTGTTCCTCACAGTCGAGTCATAGGATTTGGAGCTTAGCTCAAGTTGACACCATGGAATCAGCACAAGGATCTATATTTCGGGTTTTCATATACTGGGTTTGGTCCATTCCAATCTGAAAGGCCCCAGTGGTGGTACTTACCTTTTGAAAGCTCTCCTGATGGTATGTTACAGTTAGGAAGTCCCTCTTGATATCAGCTCATGTTAGGATTTTCCTTTCTTAACTTCATTTTGTGAGCCGTAGGTGTTTGGGGAGCACTGAGTTACCTACTGCATGCCCTGATAGCCACATTATGCAGGATTTGCAGTGCAGCTACTGGATGTGTGCAGTGAGCCTGTGACAGCGTACGCCTGCAATGGCTTCTATCCCCTGAAACATAGGAAGGAGGTGGGAATTGCCTTTGCAGTATTGCCTCTGTAATATATACCTTGTTTGTGCAGGCAAACTTGATTTTGAGAGAGGCGTGTGGAGCAAGGGTGTCTGACCCTGTTTCGTCTTTTCAGTAGGGTAGCCCCTGCGTTTGCCAGGATACATCTCATTGTTGCTTGCTGCTGCTGGCTTTTCTGGCCCATTTCTTTAAATGGCAGCAGTGGTCTTGTTTCCTGCTGGGTGCCTGGATGGCTTTAGGGGTCATTCATTTATAATAGGAGTTTGTTACTTGTTGAAATGCCTTTGTTGTGGGCTCGTAGTGCTGTATAGCACCATGACTGCTTCCCTTTGGGCTCAGTTCTCTCTGTTCATTGCCACTTGAGTTCAACCTTGGCTGCCCAGCAATGTGTAGATTCTGTGTGCTGGTTGTTTTGACTCTCTGCCTGCTGGTCAGTCACACTTGTTAAGCATTTACAGTCTGTGTTCTTGTGATGGTTTGCAGGTGGGAACAGTCAGGTACTTTCAGACTTTGGTACAAAATAATTACACATTAATTTCCAGTCCTATGGGTAGCTCTAGGTAGCCTGGCACTTCTGCCACTTGGCATAATGGCTCACTGGGCTATCGCCACAGACCAGAAGTGCTGCCAGGCTTCTCTCAGCCATGGATACGTAATGAAGTCTGGAAGGGTTTGATGCTACTCTCTTCTTGTCCACTCTGAAGCTGAAGGAGGATGCTTACAGCATGATCTGTACCTCTCCAGGTGCTGGCCTACTCCTGTGTGTACAGCTACTACAACCAGGACACTGAGAGCATGGATGTTGTGGAACAGCAGACTGAGAGCTTAGAGCTGCACACTAATGCTCTGCAGATCCTTCTGGGTAAGTCCTGCAGCCTCTCCAAAGTAAAGACTAGCATTCCCAGCTGTTTGGTTCAAAGGGTGGCAGCTCTGTAGTGGGACAAGAGCATACACACCAGCACCCAGCTGGTCTCTCTCACTTCTCCCAGCCCATTTTTGCCACCTTGATGTCATTTCTTGGAAGTCCACTGAAGCAGTTTTGCTGCCAGTGGAGATCGATGCAGTAAGGAGCAACCCATTCCCTTCTGAAAGAGGAATGTATGTGCACAGGAGACCTAAGTAGCTGTGACTGGCTTCATAATCAGAGCCAAGGTACTCGGTCTCTGCTTAAGAGTGTGGGAAGCAGCATGACTTTGTTGGCCTTGATTGCAGAGGAAACCCTGCTGCAGTACCAGGACCTGGCCTCTTCTCTTCAGCTCCTGAAAGCAGAGCATTTCAGTACTGGTTTGGAGTTGGTACACCAGATCAAGGAGCGTCTCTTTGCAATTCTCTGGCACTCCACACAGGTGAAGTCCACAGGCCCATTAGTGGCTTGTCTTGTTCTGGTCTAGTTTGATCTTGGGCAAACCTAGAAAGGGGCTTGATCAGCTCTGAGGGGATAGACTTTCAGTGCTGTGTATATGTAGGGAAGGGGTTTGCAGCACAAAACACACCCCAAATCGCATATTGTCTCTCTCTTCTGGCTGTTCTTCCGTACTAGCAGGATTTCCATGTTGGGCTCCAGACTTTGGCAGATCCTGGTCAGAGAAAGGTGAAAGTCTCAAATGTGCCTACTTCAGCCCCTGCCTGTATAGGGTGAGTTTTCTTAGCAGGGTAACAAGGAAAGGTGGGTGAGTGTAGGCAAAAAGCAGGTAACCAGAGTTTTCTCCTGTGCTCTCTGACATACAGAAGAGTTAATAACAGATACTGGTTACTTGCATCCTGTGTTGTGGTTTGAGATAAGGATGCAAGTGACATAGTGGTATAAGGAGACCAGCAAAACCTCCGCTTGGTATGCAGCTATGGTCAAGAAAGCTCCATCACTGGCAGACCCAGTTATGGAAATTGTTCTCCCTGGACTCTCTTGGGTTTCTGTGGAGAGTCACACTCTCCCTTCAGAGGTGTATCAGAGATCTAGGAGGTGTCTAGGTGAGATAAGCAAGAATAAGAACATACATGGGGGGAGATGGAAGAGCCTGACATTTATTTTAAGGGAATGGAGAAGAGGTGACGCAGCTGTAAAATAGTGCGTTGAGAGGTGAAATGGATGGTTTGTTGTTTCCTTGTCCTAAGAGTACTGAGCTGGCAGGTGTTAAGTATGATTGGAAGGTGATGAGTTCAAAACAAAGTCCATTCCTGTATGACATGCTGTTTCAACCAAAAAACACAACTGGCATCTGCTATCCCAGTGTGACCAATCCCCTCTGACAGCTACTGTGTTTCCAGGAGCTGAACAGGGTGCTGAGTGTTGCAAGAAAGAATGACAACCGAGTCAAGAGACGCTCGGTTTCAGAGCAGGGTTTCTGGTCTCCTCGGAATGAGGCTGAGACACCAGAGCTGGTGGCAGACCGTAGCTTGTTTGCCCAGTCACAGGCAGCTCTCTGACACAACCCCGTGCTGCATGCATGGATAAGGCCATTTAATCACCTTCTCCTAGGTGCACCTGCATGGCTGCTGTGTCCCTGAGGCATGGCTTTGGACAGGGATGCTGAGGTGATGGTAGCAGGGAGGACGAGGGCGGTGTGGGGCTGGGTTGTGGTTGCTGTTCACAGCCAGGGCTCTACTCTGATGCTCTCCTCCTCAATAGGCCAAAACGTACCATCTTGTGCGACTCCCCCAACACAGATGAAGGTGGCAAGGAGGCTGAAGATGAGGAATACGAACCGCAGTGGCAGGAAGACTATGATGACGATGATGACCTTGATGAAGACAACTTTCTGTTTGATGATGAGTCAGATAATCTTGATTGTGACTCCTACTTTGACGACGATGATGCCTATGACTAGAAGCGGGCTGTCACCCAGCCTGGACCTCTGCCTCTACTCTGTCTCGGCCAGTTTGTATTAGTGTCTTTCCTCAAAGGGACATTTCCTCTGGGGGCTACTTGCTCAGTGACTCCCCTTTAATATGCAGGACATTGCTCTGGACAGATGGGCTGTGTTACTGTGGCCACCTCTCTCAGAAAGACATCTCCTCACCTTTCTCCCTTGTCTCCATTTCTGCCTAGAGGTATCTAATTGAGTTAGAAAGTCACAGTCCAGCTGCAAAGTGCGGACTGCTTGCCACCTGTTAAAAGGCTGTTCAGTGTCCTTGGGCATGCTTTTTCCCAGGATTGGGCACAGGTGAGTGTGGCATGTGTCCTAGCATGGCACTGTCTAATACAGCCAGTGTCTAGAAATACCGTAAAGCGATGCGTTTACACTCAAGTCAAAGCCTCCCATCTGGAGCTGGTGGGATTCCCTCCAGAGCCACAGATGGATGTGGTTCAGTGCATTCCTCTAGTTGAGGGAGACAGCTTTTTTTGCTGCTTGTTGGAGTTGTCTTCTCTGCTATGAAGCAGGATGGGCTGCTATGAGTGGCACAAGTTTGTGGGACTGTTTTTAAGTGTATAAATGTATGCACGCACACACATATATGATATATATATATATGCACAGAGGTTGTTGAGATAATACTTTATCTTTTCAAAAAAGAAAACCCTGAGGAACAAGGGTTGAAAACAGTTCTGTTTAAAAAAAAGAAACAGTTTTCTTCTAGCACAAGGCTTCTTGTTGTCTATGGGGAACATGGGTGTTAAGGGAGAGCAGAACATTCTTGAGTGAGGAGGATGTGACCTGGATGTGCTTATGCCAGGATTTATTTGTGAAATATGTGTGGGTTTAGGATCCTCACCCAGGCCACGCAGTCTGCCCCACAAAGTGGCTTTTCCTTCCTGGGTAGTTCAGGGAATAGTAAGAGGTAAGGGGAAGGATGGGAAAGAGGGCAGGGGACCAGACCACGCAGAGCGATGGGGCTGGTTTTTCTGGGAGCGGGTGCAAGACAGAATGCCTGCATGTTGATGAAGGTAGTAAGATCTGGTGCCCAGCAGAAGGCAGATGTGGGACTGCTGTTGAGGCTTGAGGGGTGATTTGGAGGTTTGTGGGATTGTTTTGGAGATACAGGGCTCTTCTCAGGCCTTGGGTGTCATCTGGGAGGGATGGGGGGTTGTTAGGGAATGCTGGGCAGGGGACAACTGCCAGGGCAGACCAGGGAGAGGACTGATTTTTCTACTCTCCCCCACCCCCTTACTCCTAGTCCTGTGTAGATTTCAGCCTCCTGGCTGAACCCCAGAGTCTGTCATGGTGGAAGTCCCAACCCTGTTCCCACTATATGGCAAACGGGTTCCCTGCCCCACAACCAGAGGGAGACACTTCTCTGGGCCCTCTCCTCAGGGTCATTAGGGGGAGAGATGTGGTGGGGATGCCCGGACATCCTTGTCTTCCCCAGTGTGACCAGTCCTTGCAGGAACAGCCTGAATTCCCCAGATTGCTGGGTGACAGAGAACATCTTAAGTGCTTGAGTTCCTCATCTACTGTCTCCTGGATGCCTGCTTAAAACCCCAAAAGTCAGAAGGATTGTGAGGCCCTGCATGATATTTGTAGTGAAAATCAAGATCAAGCCTTGATCTTCTGCTCCGTGAGAGGTTTCTGTCCTCACTGAGCTTGCCTTAAGACACCTGTGTGTCATGGTTTAACCCCAGCCAGCAACTAAGCACCAGGCAGCTGCTTGCTCGCTTCCCCCCCACCCAGCAGGATGGGGGAGAGAATGGGGGGGAAAAAAAAGTAAAACTCGTGGGTTGAGATAAGAACAGTTTAATAGAACAGAAAGGAAGAAAATAATAATGATAATAACAATAATAAAATGACAATAATAAAAGAAAATTGGAATATACAAAACAAGTGATGCACAATGCAATTGCTCACCACTCGCTGGCTGATGCCCAGTTAGTTCCCGAGCACTGATCTGCCCTGCCTGGCCAACTCCCCCCAGTTTATATACTGGGCATGACGTTACATGGTCTGGAATACCCCTTTGGCCAGTTGGGGTCAGCTGTCCTGGCTGTGTCCCCTCCCAACTCCTTGTGCCCCTCCAGCCTTCTTGCTGGCTGGGCATGAGAAGCTGAAAAATCCTTGACTCAGTATAAACACTCCTTAGCAGCAACTGAAAACATCAGTGTGTTAGCAACATTCTTCTACTAAATCCAAACCATAACACTATCCCAGCTACTAGAAAGAAAATTATCTCTATCCCAGCTGAAACCAGTACACTGTGTTACGGTTTGACAGGTGTACTGTCCCTGAAGCAGGTCATGGCAGGCACATGGCATCAGACGTGAGAGCCCTTTGGGGTTCACCACCCCCCCCACCTTACTGGGTAGGTGGAAAAAATGATTTTTTTGCCAGTAGTGTTTCACCGGCAACTGGACTGTGGCCTGAATTGCATAACTGCGGGGCCTCCCATTTGTTCTATTCCTCTGATGTCTCTGCAGTGCCAGACTGGAGTCACGCTTCTTTCACAGGGTCTTCTTTCCCTGCTGATTCTGCCAAGCCTGTTCTCTTGGCTGTGGTTTTGCTCGATAGTAAGTAGGGACAGTGGGAATCTCATTTATCCATTCATGCACATCACTAATTGGATGATGAGGCATTTGGCTATTTATTGATCACTGTTATGCTTTCAGCCCAGCTGGTAACAAAGCACCACGCAGCCGCTTGCTCACTCCCCGCCACCTGCCCCAGCCTCGGTAGAATGAGGAGAAAAGATAAAGAAAGGCTCGTGGGTCAAGACAAGAACTGGGAGGCATCACTCCCCACTTATGGTCACGGGCAAAAGACAGGCTCAACTGGAGGAAGAAACAAAATCAATTTAATTTACTACAAATCAAATCAAAACAAGGATACTGAGAAGTAAAACCAAACCTTCCTCCCATCCTTCCCTCCTTCCTGGCTCAACTCCATTCCCAAATTCTCCACCTCCTCCCCAGCAGCAGCACAGGGGGATGGAAATGGTGGTTGGGGTCAGTTCATCACCCGTTGTCTCTGCCGCTCCTTCCTCCTCAGGGGGAGGACTCCTCACTCTTCCCCTGCTCTAGCATGGGGTCCCTCCCACGGGAGACAGTCCTTCACGAACTTCTCCAACGTGAGTCCTTCCCACAGGCTGCAGTTCTTCACGAACTGCTCCAGCGTGGGTCCTTCCCGTGGGCTGCAGTCCTTCAGGCACAGCCTGCTCCAGTGCGGGCTTTCCCATGGAGTCATGGCCACCTTTGGCACATCCAACTGCTTCACCAGTAAGATTTGCCCTCAGGCCTCCTAGCAGAGTCTTGTAGGAGTGAAGTAGTGGAAGATAGAATTAGGGACCACTCAAGTCCATTAGACAATTAAGTCAATAGTACCAGATGGGATGCAAAGGGCTGGCAGATGCCATGAGGCCACTCTTCATCATCCTTAAAAAGTCATGGCGATCGGGGATGCTCCCAGTGACTGGAAAAAGGCAGACAGTATATCTATTGTCAAGAAGGACAATCCAGGAAACAAGAGGCCGGCAGCCTCACTTCAGTCCTTGGGAAAGATCTGGAACTGCGTATTGGCTGACGACACTATAAAATTCGTGGTTCGTCAAGAAGTTATTGAGAATTAATTTAGAAAGTTGTGGATTGCTCCAGGAGGAAGGGAAGAGAAAGTTCTCTCAGTTTGGGACCCAGAAGCAGTCATGGTGATTCCAGAAGCGGTTTGTGGTGAGACCCTAGTCTCAGAATGGAAGATTTCCGCTCCAAATGTCATCCTTCTGAGACCTAGTGACTGGAGGAAGGAAGAATTTTTGCATGGGACGAGGTTGCTCTGTCAGGGCTATGGAATTGCCAGCTTTGGAAAGGACAAAATCAGTAACAACTGGAGTGAATTTTATAGGGGCATTCCCTACAAGAAGCTCATTAGTGCCTTACCATTAAGAGCGAACGTCTGCCCCAAGAGGGAGTTTCTAGCACGGGGTAGACAGGAAATTCAAGTTAAGATCTACCAGCATTGTCCAAGCTGAGGGTAAGTTGCTCCCATATTAGTGGGTATTGCCCTGCAGGTCAGGCAGCCGGGATCAAAAGACTTAATCAACAGTGTGTTCTACTGGCTGAAGAATCTCGAAAGAAGGACTGGCAAGATTCTAACAAGCCACTCTGAAGATATCACCAAAATGATCCTTCAGGGATCCCCGCGCAGAGGACTGAAGCACCCAGCATCGTGTCCAAGCCCATGCTGGTGGGACTGGGGGATGCCTGCCCAGCAGGCTGGGTTCCTGAGTCCCGGGATACTGCAAGCCTCAGGGATCACGGTCCCAAGGCACATAGCTACGCGCAAAGCGGGGTTCCCCAGCCTGTTGTAGCAGTGGGGCTCAGGAACGCTCCCACAAAACACTGTGCCCACCACTGGCGTACCGGCAGGGCACTTAGGCTATCGAAAATGCCACCTCCCTTGGCAAGGAAGTTAAGATTACGGTTAAGGGGTTAAGAACAAGTTTACAGTTTGGGTTAGGGTCATTAGGGTTACAGTTTGGGTTAGGATTAGTGTAAGGGTTAGGTTGCAATTAGGGTTAAGGGTTAGTGTTGTGGTTAGGGCGCTATTAGCATTAGGGTTTGGTTAAGGGCCTTAGGGCTATGGCTGTTAGAATTAGCGTTAGGGCTAGGGGTTAGACTGAGGTCTGCAACCTCGGGGGCTGTGACGTGAGTGAGGCACACGGGTGATCTGGTTATAGGGGGAAAAATACCGACCAGAAGAAGGTGTTTGCTGAAATACTGGCAGGGACAATGCCTGCCAGCCTGGGAACCATGATCCTGTGAACACAAGTGGGGACGAGAAGCATCCTTGAGAAGCATGGCTGGTATCTCTGAAGTGCAGCTCAGCACCAAGAAACCAAAGGCATCCTGAGATACTATCAATAAGCACAAAACCAAGGAACCATGAGGGTAACTTTATAATCTGAAAAGGTGAAAAATAGTCTGGAAAAGGGGGAAAAACATCCTGAGATAAAACCAGTGCTTGCAACTTGATTTTGCTCAAGTATTGCTGGGTTTCTCCCGATCAAGGCATTCCAATGATATCAGCGCTCTGCTCAGCTTTAGGAAAGGCTTCCTTAGTTTTGCAGAAGTCCGGGCATAGCAGAATTACCAAACCCAGCTCGGCTCACGACAGCCAACGGTCCTTGCTGCCTAAGCCCTTCTCTCCATGCCCAGGCCTGTGCGGGTAAAGGCAATGACATGCTGGCTGCTCTAATGTGCTGGGGTTGGAAACATGCACGTTAGCAGTGGCACTGGCAAGGTCGTGACCAATATATCCTTCTGTTTTGGCGTTTTTGCCAGCTTCAAATTGGCATTCTGTTCTAGACTGTCCTCGTTCTGTTCTAGACAGGGGAGAGTGGCGCTCGATGTTCTCTCTGCTGATCAGCTTTGTCTCAGCCTACCGTTTTCTATCTTAATATAGAGGGAAAAGATACCTTTAGGGAGAGATGGATGGAGTCATTTGCCTGGACCAAAATTACATAGGTGATTATCAGCGGAAAGGTCTCTGTAGGGAAAAGGAGGAGGTCTCCCGCAGATAACACAGAAGAACAGCAGCTCCTGGAGCGAACCCAGCCGCTATCAGAAAGGAAAAAGCAGGGATTTAAAGTATTGATGAGTAACCACAACTCCAGCTAAACTCAGTGGCAGCTACTCTTTCCCCCGAGCCCACAAAGGGCTGCAGTGACACGGGGCCAGGGGCGATGCTGCGGGGCCCTGCAGCGCAGGGTTTCCCCGTTCCCTACGGCTTGAATTTGCCTGTAGCCCGCAAATGGTTTTTAGCAATAGCTTTCTCGAAAGGCCCGTCCTCGCCCCGGGTCCGTGCTGCTCCCCCCCGGCAGGGACCCAAGGTGAAGTGTTCTGTGACATCATCGCGTTCCGTGATGATGTCACAATGTTCGGTTCTGATGTTCCGGCCCCAGCGTCCCTCCCTGGGCCAGTTGCTCCCAGCTTTCACAGGAGGAAGACCTGGAGAGACCAGTCTGTCCATCCAGGGAATCCTACTGCGATGAGGATGCTGAGAGTGCTTGAAGGTGAGGGGCTGGCAGGGGGCTAAAGCGCGCTGGAGGCAGGACCCATCGCGGTCGTCTGCGGTGGACCGAGTCCCCTCGAGGTTTGAGCATCTCCAAGGACGGAGAGCCCACCGGTGGCCTCGCTGGCCTCTCGTGACTCTTACTGCCAAACGTCCGCCCTGGATGTTTAATGGGGATTGACCTCCAGCTTGTCTCCATCCATGCCGTGGCTGGGCCCCTCCGAAAGCTGTTGGATTCTTCCCTTCCAGGTTGCTGCCCATGCATAGGTCGCCCATCAAGACCTACGCGTCCCGGGGGCAGAAGCAGGGGGACGGGTTCCATCCCTGCGGCTGACCCCGCCATTGCTGCCGTCGCGACTTTTCTGTTGGAGCGTCTACAAGACAACAAGGTGAGACGGGGGCATCCCACTGTACTGCCAGAGGGTTGAGGGCTTCCCCCCTCCACCCCTGCCTTCCCTGCCCATGTCCCGCATCCGAACGTTCCCTCTGGCGCCGGGCTGTGTCCATAGGAGTGGTGGGTTTGGGGAGGACCTCGGGTGGGTGGCTGGTGCTCGGACACCGTCTGCAGGGCGGCTGCTCCCTCCGCTCCTTTCTGTCGCAGACACGAGCTGGGGGCACGAGGCGATGGTGCCGTTCGCAGGCTCTCCGGAGAGCAAGGGCTGGCAGCTCGCAGCTCCCCGGGAACGAGGGCAAAATGAGTCTTAATTTCTCCCTTCCGCGGTCTGTCCTCAGGGTGACCGGGTGCAGAATTACCGCCAGTTGGAGAGCACCTTGCAGGGAAGTGACAGCCGTTTGCCGAGCGGTCTCTTGAACCGCCTGATAGCTGAAGCCTCTGGTGATATAAAAGCCGCCCAGGTGAGCTTGTTCTCTTTGAAGACGGAGGTTCCCCAATGCCCCCGTGAGAGCTCCTTCTCCTGGGGAGCCCTCCCCGTAGAGGAGAGACCGTATCCAGCTCCGCGCTGGGGTGCGTATAGAGCCAGCGAGCCCCTCTGTGCGAGGCGACTGATGAGCCGAGCTTGGAGGATGGAGCTGGGACACACACAGGCTCCCAATTCCAGCTGCTGGCAAGTCTTGGCTTAGGGAGAGGCTCTGGGGACTCGTTCCTGTGGGGCGTTTGGTGAGGGGCTGTCGAGAGCTCCGAAGAGGGGCGGACGTGGTCTGCCTGGGGAGAGTTGGGTTCGAGTCTCTGTTGCCCGTCCGGCTCGCCTTCCCCGGGACACAAAAAGCGGCAGATGCCTGGTCTGGGGCGCAGACGTCCCCATGGGGTCTTGCTGGGGAGACGGGACTGTCTCTCGGCTGGCCCTGAGGTCGTTGCTGGCCGGTTTATCCCCGTCCGAGCGCCTCAGCCTTTTTCCCGCGGAGCGTTTCACCTCTGGTGCTTTTTCAGGGTGTGACCGTCGACGTGAGGACAGCCGCTAGTGACGTCCTGGTGGCGCTGGCTGGCTCCCACTTCCTTTTCGTGATGTCTGAGTTCCAGGGACACCTGAAAGCCATGGGGCGAACCCCTGCGGAATTTGTCTTTGTCACCCTGGGCAAACTGGCCAGCAGCTACGGTATGGAACCCCGGCCTCCTGCTTTGAGTGATGGTCCGTGATAACCGGGAGAGGGGATCCTTCCCCTCCCAGATGCTCCGTCCCGAACTGGAGGGCTATGGGCTTGCGGTGCCTCCTTGCCAGGCTCCATTGCCAGGGCTGGGGCTGAGCGGGAGCTCTGCCTCACAGCCTCAATCGTGGTGCTCTGAGGGCAGGAACGCGTCGGGGACCAAACCTTCAGGGGCTCTGCCCCACACCATCCTCCCCACGCCTGCCAAAGCCCTTCCCTGCTCCCTCTCAGGAAAGCAGGAGCCCTCCCCATCGTCGGGGGCCTCCCCATCCCTCAGATATCACTCATGTCCCCCCCATCCCAACACTCCTGGCCCTTCTGCTGGGCAGTGCCGTTGAGGGCTGGACCCCAGGGCCCCCCCACGGCTCCGGCTGACTGCGCCCACGCTCTATCCCTCTGCCCTGCCCTCTCCGCAGCCCTGCGATGCATCCCTTTCGCCGGAATGATGCTGTTCGCCCTCCAAGCCATCCTGAGCCGAGTGGGGAGCGGACGGGTCCGGCGTGCCGTCTGCGGTGGTGAGTGTCGGACCCTCAGCCGTGGCCCTGAGGGCAGGGGAAGGGTACGGGCTGGCTCGCTCCGATCTCGGCGCGGACACAGCGGGTCCGAGCCCGGTCTCGCTATTTCGGCAATGCCAAACCGCCGTGAGCGTGTAGGAACGGCGGGTGAGGCGTCAGAGGTTTCTGGTGGGCAGGACGTGGAGACGCTGGGTACCTGCACAGAGGAACTCAGCAGAGTTCAACAGCTCAACAGAGGGTGCCTTTGGGCTGCCTGGTCCTGAGCCTTTCGACCGGCTTCACGTGCCTGTGCTGAAGGGCAAATATTTGGGCAGGGGAGGGCGAGGGATGCGGCGGGTATAGGCTGGAGGGGAACAGGCACATGAGGAGGAGAAGAGAAAGAGCGCAGACACCTCGAGCGCAGGGTTTGTGCCCCTGAATCCAGATGTGGCCTCAAGCCAAAAGCTGGCAAGCTGGGGGCTGTGCTGAAAGCAGGCTTGGGTGAGAGTGCGAGGTACCCTTCCCGCCGCAGGCACCCACGTGCCCCTTTTTCCCTTCTTTTGGTGCAGTTCTGGAGCAATGGTCGAAAGCGGTGAAGACTTACTTTTGGTCCTGGGACAAATGCCCCTTCCCTCGCGTCGAGGAAGTGCAGCTCTGCAACCACATTTACCCCCTCTATTCCTACGTGGTGCAAAACTGGCTGGGCTGCAAGAAGAAAGAGGTGAGGGCAGCTGCCTTTCCAGCCCAGGGACTGAGAAACCCCCCCCCAGGCCAGGAGTCTGCCAGTACCATGCCCAACGTACTATTTGGTACTATTTGGCTGACAAGAAGCAGCCAAATCCTGGGACCTTTTAGCAGCGGGGCGTTGGGTGCCCGCATGGGGAATTGCTTTTTGTCCTCCGGAGCGAGCCCTTCTTCTGCGGGGTACCTCTCTCTGGGCCGGGGAGGACTCGTGGGCAGGGGTTGCAGATCTTCAGCCCTCCCTTCTCTCTCCAGGACAGGCAAGCTGTCCTCAAGGCGGTGGCTGCCATGATGGGCGTCCTCCTGCGCGAGGAGCAGCACCGGGAATACGCCTGGGATCAGGTCCTCCTGCACCAAGGCATTTTCTGGGAGGCCAAGGTCAGGCGTGGCCGTGGGGTCTGTGCAAGTACCACAAGGTGTCGGGGGGCTGCTGGGTGCCAGAGGAGCTAGGGAGCCTTTACTGAAGGAACACGGAGAGTAGAGGAGCCCTGAGGCTTCTTTCAGGCGAGAGAAGAGCAACCCAGGAGGGAGCCAAGAGTCACTGGGGCTTATCTCCTGGGGAGGGGATGCTCTGCCATCTGCCTGGGGCTCTGGTGTGCCTGAGGAGCTCTGCCCTGGTGCCCAGGGCCATGTCCAGCCCCGTCAGTCACGGGGAGAGGTCCCACGGGTGGGAAGCCACGGCAGGTGATGAGGGCAGTTCTGGATTTCCCCAAGGAGCTGCTCAGCGCCAGCAGCCGTTCAGCATGGGATGTGGTGGGGCACGTCCCTGGCAAGTTCAACCCCATCTTGGGCAAAACCGCCTTGCAAAGCGAGGGTGCCGGTAGGAACAGGGCATTCTGCGTCGTTCGATGCTCAAGAGCGATCGCCAAAACGCAGGCAGCATGGGCTGGCGGGTCTGGCTAGAAGAGCTTCTTGTACCAGCCCCGCCAGTAGAAGCGTGCAAGCGTTTCTACGCAGGTCTGGCAGCAGAGCCTGTCCCCCACAAAAAGCCTGTCCCCACCGCCCACTTTGTGAGTGTCTCTCGAACTTGCAGGACTCGACAACGGAGGAGCCCGGGGACTCCGTGGTGTCCCGAGCGTTTCTCAGTCTGGTGCAGTTGAGGTAAGGTCCACGGCCCAGACCCTCGGACTCACTCCATTTCCCCACCTGGAGCCCTGTGGCCTTAAGCGTAGTTCTGGGGGTAGCAGGATCTGTGGGGTGGGGACGGCGTTTCCCATTTCTGATGTCTCTCCATGAGGACAAACCCAGTTGTCATTTGAGCCGCTCTGGAGAGAGCTAGTGTTGTTTTTCTCTTCTAGTGAGTCCCCATGTTGTTCTTCTCTTCCTTTTTTTTTCTCTGGCCAGGATGCTGAAGCCATCTTTGAGCAAGGAGAAAAGTTGCATCCTGCTGGCTGAGTGCTGCTGCACTATCTTGTCCTTTCCTTCCAAGAAGATGATGAAAAAGAGAGGGAAGACAGCGAGTCAAACTCAGAAGATACAGGTACCCGCCATCCTGGCGCTGCCCACCTCTTGGCCAGGATCGCCCCTCAGCGTGCCCTGGCAGCCTCCCATGATGCCAAACCTCAGTCCTCCTCTTCTTGCTTTCAGACCCTGCACTTGCTGTGCTTGGAAGGTCTGGGCCGGATTTTAGCAGTCCTTCTCGAGGCGGAGGTGACCTCTACCTCCTTCGAGGATGTGGTCCATGTGAGCAGCCATGGGGTGATGGGGAAAGAGTCGCTCCGAAGCTGGGGCGGAGATTTGGGGGGGCTTAGAGAGCGGGGCTGCGAAGGCAGCACTGCCAGTGCTCGGTGGGTCTGGGGGCCGCGCCGAGCCGCAGGGCAGGCTCTCGGGGAAGGGTCCAGAGGAGGGAGACGGAGGGACGTCGGGGAGAGAAAGATGCCCGTCGTGAGACAGGATAACCCCCTGCGCCAGGTCCTGCAGCGCTGGCTCACCTCGGCCAAAGCGTGGGAGCGGGAGAGGGCCTTGCAGGTCTGCGCCCAGCTGCTGGCTGATTGCGAGGAGCGATTCGAGGTCACGGTGAGTAGGGAGCTCCTGTGTGCCCCATGCCTCTCCCAGAAGAGAGCCCTGCTTGGCTGGGCGCTGGGTTTCAGGTCCTGCGGAGTGTCAGGGCAGCACCTCTGCCCTCTCCTCTGCCCGATCCCTGCTCCGGGCAGCATGGCCGGGAGAGGCGAGCGGGCACCGGGTCTCCCTGTGACCCTTTTGCCACGTCTTGCCCCTGCAGGGAACACGCGCTTGTAAGAAATTTGGCTTCTTGGTGGCGCTGCTGGGACCTCTGACTACCGAATCCCTGGCCACGTCCCGCCGCTGGGCAGGGGTCTGCCTGGGTCACCTTCTGCAAATGCAAGGTGAGGACAGAGGGGGCTTGCCAGGCTTGGTCAGGAAAATCTGCCCAGGACCAGAGGGGAAATCAGTTAGCTGCCCAGAGTTTTGGAGCAGGGACTTCAGCTGCTGGCCCAGAGCGTGAGGTTGGGGAGGGGGTTCTGGTTAAACCCCTCTCCAGCCAGCCAAGAAATGCTCTCCACAAGGGAGGAAGGTTGTAGACGGGCTGTTCTGTGGCCCTACCAAATCACTGTCCCCGCAAAGAAACTGGTTAGAAGTGAGTTCTTGCCTGCGCTTCAGGGAGCAGCATCCCTCCGTGCTGAGGACGTTTCCTCCCTCCCAGAGCCATCCCCGTCACATCCCGCTGTGCCGAACTCCTGCCCTTTGCTGCCCCAACCCCAGGCCCTCCTTTTTCCATAGCTGGGGCTGAAGGTTGGGTTCCTGTAAACGTGACTCTCCTTTTTACCTGGTGCTTCTCCCAGCCAAGATCAGCAAGTCGGCACTCGAGGCGGCTGACATTGCGTTCCTGCAGAAAGGGCTGGACACCACCGACGACGTGCCTCTGATGGAGACCTCTTACGAAATAGCAAAGGTAACTGGCCCCGGTACGGGGCTTGGGGACTGGGCTCCTGCACATCCCCCTGCTCCCTCCAGGCTCCCATGCCATTTCCAGAGGGAGCTGCCATGCCGGCACCTCCGTTGTTGGCAAGTGGCAGGAGGCTCCGAGACGTGCCTGGCCTTTAGGCACGCTGTCAAAGGAGGGGATGCCACGTCGTGTTTGTGTGTTTGTGTGTGTGTGTGTGCACGAGAGAGTGCTGTTGTCGGAAGACGAGCTTTGCAGATAAGCGAACGTGAGGGGAGGCACTTCTAAATCTCTTGGCTCCATAAAACATAAATGGCAGGAGTGTACTGTGATTGCCCCTTCCATGACAGGCGACCCGCTGAACTTAAGAGTCCCTTCAAGGCTCCTTCCCATTCTGCAGAGACGCAGAGTTGTGACCGGGTCTTTCCTCTTTCTGATTTCACTCCAGACTGTCTGCAAGTATTTCCCCCCAGCTCAGGCCACAGACTTCATGAGCACCATCACGGAAAGCCTGAAGTGCACCAGAGACGAGTATGCATGGGCTGCTGAGGTGTGGATGATTACCTTTCTGGAAAAATGTGGACAGCAAATATCTCAGGAGGTAAGAGGGACATTTTTTGCGGCTTGGCTTTGACTTTTCTCTGTTGGCTGTTGCTCTACACTTTGCGCAGCTGACACAAGCTAAAGAAACACAGCCTGTGTGCCGAGACGAAGGGTATCACCGGTCCGAGCTGCGTGTTAGCACCTCCTGCCACATTCTGCTCTGCGGAGCGGGGGGGCATGGGCACGGGCAGTCCAAAGTCTCCTGGGGGAGCAGGTCCTTGCCATGAGACAGTTACCTCTGGGATGCACCGACCTTCGCGTTCCTGTCCTTTCACTCTGAGGCTTCTTTATGGGCTCGGAGCGTGGTTTTGGTTTTGATCTTGCATTGCCACAGCCGGGTGGTCAGGGTTATCCAGGCCGTTCAGGGAGAAACTTGTCCATCTCTTGGGTGTACGCAAAGTGCTCAGCCCCTGGCACCGCTGGGTCCAGGCAAGTGCAGCAACCGAGGGCACGTGCGTGTTTGCGTGCCAAGGGCACGCTCGCCCCAACCCGTGAGCCAGGACTTGGGCAGAGCGGCACGGTGAAGTTTAGGAAGTTTAGGACTAGACCCTGACAGCGTGTCAAGGGAGCAGGCGTTGCTCGTGAACCAATTGACCGTGTTTGTGTTCTGTAGAAGTACGGGGAAAGGAAGCGTTGTGGCATTCTTTCTCGTCGTCTTCCTTTCAGGTGCCAGAAGTCCTGCACGTCCTTTACAGCCGCATGCAGACCGCGAAAAAGGACACCCACAGGCACCTCCTGCTCGAGGCAGTGTATCTCCTGGCCTGCTTTCACCACGAGCCTGTGGTCGACAGCCTTCTCCAGAAACCTCTGCCCATGGACAGGTCCGTGCACTCCCATCTTGCCCCTCTGGGATTAAAGGTGGCTTGCCTGTGTTAAGAGGAATCCAAAGAAGAACAAGGTCGCTCGTCTCCCAAAAGATCTGAGCATTGCAAAGCCATGTGCTCCCATCTCCGGAAAAAAAACCAGGCATCATAAGCCCCACTGCTGACAAGGAGAGAGTTTGGGCTCTGGTGAGGGCACCGCAGGTACCAAGGGCATGAGCTCAAGGGTGAATGTCTCTTGCCCTGCAGGGACACGAAGGAGCTGTGGAGGATCCTGGGGAGAAGCAGCCTTGGGGTTCAGGTGCTGAAGTACTTAACACAGAAGTTGGAGGCAGCGGTAGAGAACAGCCCTGGGCCCCGCTCCTCCGCTCACGAACCGGACCACAGCCAGGCTGCTCTGGAGCTCCTCATGGTATGCTCGATGGCAGAGGCGTTCCTGCAGCTTCGTGTCTGCTTTCCAGCAAACGCCTGGGGAGACTGCACAGGGGTAACGTGCTGGCGCATCTCAGCATTAGTGCTGTGAGGGGCCGGGACACATTTTTCTGGTCCTGGACCGTAAGGCTGTCCCTGGCATGAGACGTGCAGGCAGCAAAAGCTCCCCAAGGGAGGCAGCGGGACTGCACTGGTGGGCAAAGCCCTTGTTTAATGAGTGTTTCTTGGCCGAATTTCCCTGCAGCTCCCCTGTGCCATCTCTGAGGTGGTGTGCGTGCTGCCAGCCAAGGAAAGGATCCAGTGCCTGCTTCCCTATCTCCTTCCTGCCCTCCTGGGTGGCATCAGTAAGGAGCTGGGCAGGGTGATGCTGCTTGCCCCTCTCACATACCAGAGAGGGCTCTTCTTCAGCGCATCAGGGAGGGAGGACAAGCCACGCAGGTAAGGAGCAGGAGGGGCAGGGAAGTTGGGGAGCTTTACTTCCCCTGCTCCTGGTCCTCAAGGGTTGGGGGAAACTGGGGCCGTCTCTGGCCTGCAAGTCATGCTTCATAAAATGCTGGTAAGAAGAGTCCTTAGGGAGCACCTTGGGCATCTGGCATCGAGGGAGCACGGGGACCCTGGGTTTCCTCCTGCTGTCAGTGGCCTGAGGCATGGCAAAGGATGAAAATGTCCATTTTCATGGACGCGGAGTTTGGGATGAGTGAACCAACACCTCCCGAGGCAGTGGAGCCTTTTAGCTCTGCTACAGACAAATCTTCCCTGGACGTGCTGCGACCTGAGATGTCTTTGGTCTTTCTTTTTCCCAGCCCTTACTGTGAGGCTCTAAATCTGGTGCTGGGCAGATGCATGGAGAAGAGATGGCTGCAGCTGCTAGGGAAGCAGGGAGTGTGGGCATCCCTCATAAAGCGACGGGCTCACGCTGATGCCGTGTGTCTCCTGACGAGGTGAGGTCCTCTTCTTGCGTCTCACCTTCTTGTGGGTGGCTGTGCCCGGGGAAATGGCTGCCAGGACCATTCCCATGTGTGCAGGGAGCCGGGGAAGTTTGGGGTCGTGGCCGGTGTCCTTGATGTGTGACCGTGAGTTGCCTTCTCTGTGCGCAGTGTCCTGCTTCACAACCAGCTGGTCACAAGGGGTGTGATATGGGCCCTCTCCCAGTGGCTGAACTCCCCCTGGGAAAACCTGCAGCTCACAGCGACAGCTTTCTTTGCTGAGGTGAGGCAACAGGAGGGGAAGGAAGGGTGCAGAGGGCTTCTCTTAGAAAACTGCTGCTTGGGATGCCTCTTTCTGAAGGAAGAAGGTGCCAGAAGAGAGCGTCACCATCCAAGGGATCCAACGGATCCTCGTTTCTACGAAGCCCGTTCGCGTGGTGTGCCTCGACTTAGGTGGCGCTCACAGGCATATTGCTTTATTGCAGCTGATGAAGGATCCGCCAGAGATGGAGAAGTCGTCCCTGGAAAGGGTCCTAGTCATCTTGGTGGAGAAGTCCCAGCATGGAACCAGCGCCGTGCGGCAGATGGCAGTGAGATGCCTGGCCAACGCCGTCACAGGAGCACCCGAGGAGGTGAGACCAACTTTTCCCCTTTGTGGCTGCAGCCCCTCGCTGGCAAGAGCCTGGTGAAGAGCGGCAAGGGGCTTCGGCAGCTTGGACAGGCTGGTAAAGGCAAACGGGGCTCTTTCCTGAGACCACACTCCTTCGCCTGATGTCAACAGGGTGGCAAAGGGGAAACCTGGTGCCAAACAAATGGCCTTACCCTTCCCGTGGGCGATGTCTGCACAGCACCCTGCATCGGGATTGGAGGTGCATTCGGTGCTGCAAAAGTCAGGGTTCCCAGCATCTGAAGGGACTATCTATATTAGTCTGTCTTTCTAGCACTAGCTCTGATAAATAGCACGTTAAGAGGTAGTTCACAGAGTCTGAGTGCCTTTATAAGGCGATCATGACGGGACAGCACCTCCCGGTGCAAAACATCAGCCACGGTAAAGAGAAGCTATTCGGGTCAGGACTAGCAAGAAGCTTGTGGGTGTCTTTGGCTTTGCAGGTGCAGAAGCACAAGGCGGCCATCCTGGAGGTGCTGCAGAGGGGCCTGGAGAACACCGAGTGTCCTGTGGTGGCTGCCGAGAGCATGCTGGCACTGGCGGAGGTGGTGAGGAAGCTGAAGGCAGAGGGCTTGGGGTCTGCCTTCAAAGACATTGCCAGGTCCACCAAGCAGTTCTTTGAGGCGGTGAGTGAAATAACTTTCTTCTGCTTGTCTGGGAGGTAGTGGGGTGGGCTGGGATCTCCCCATGCTGCGGGGAGGGTCTCTGCTGGCGAAACGTCTGCTTTGAGCCTTTTTCCCCCACTGTTCTGTGGGTAGGGTGGGTTGTCCTGTGAAGTGCCCGTGTTTCCCCCAGGACAACAGGTCTCTCGCGTGCCCCTGCGGTTTCTGGGGCTTTAGAAAGCTCCCCTGCCAGAAAGGATGCTCAGGTGCCCTGAGACTCCCCGTAGATTGGGAGTCACGCTTGGACTCACAACCTATGTGGCAGGGAAGGAATCTGGATGAGGCAACCTTCTTTCCAAACCTGGGTTCCAAAATATAGTTTTCCAGAGAACACTGACTTACTGATCAGTGATTCTTGGTTCGATTCTTTACATACTGGCTTCTTGAGGGTGGGAATGAGCGGACGACAGCTATTTCTTGGGCTGCCATCCTCCACGGGCAGCGCGCGGTTGTTGATGTGGGTCTGGTAGGAGGTGCCCTCGTTACCCAGCTGACAGATGGGGTCTGTGAATTGCAGGAGCCAGATGTCCTTCGCTACGCAGCCTTCAGCCTCTACACTGTCCTGGCCATTTCCGCCTCCAGGAAAAGGTCCTTCTTCGTCAGAGAAGTGTGGGAAACCTGGTTCAGCCTTCTCTTGCACCTCCGGGATCCCAACCCTGACGTTTCCAATGTAAGAGCCCCCAGATCTTATTTGCAAAACTGTCGAAAGCTGCCTGGAGACTGCGCCTGGGGCAGCCCCCTCTGCTAGGGAGAGCTCAGCAGAGCTCGGCTGGATGAGCTTCCTGGGAAGGACCCCGGCCACTCCAACAGGGGAGGAATGACGTGGCACGATTCTCTTTTTTTTTCAGGTGTGCAGGACCACCCTCTACGTCTGCGCTCCGTTCCTGGTGCTGGAGCAGGTGCAGAAGACCATCATCACCTCCATCGGGCTGAGCGCAGCCCAGCTGCAGTACAAGATTGGCCATTGCCTGGTGAGTGAGCTGCGTCCCGGGGGCGAGACGTCGCAGCCGCAGGGCTGTTCCCCCGAACCGAGAAGGGACCGTGGGGCGACATGCCACGGGTGGGCAGGATGGGATCCGGGCAGGATGGGAGCCGGGCAGCTGGTGCTGAGACACGGCCTGCCCTCCCGGCTACCCGCTCGCTCTTTCTCCTTCCCCTCGTGGCTGACCGTGGGTCAGCGGAGCGGCCTTTTTGGCCAGCGAAGAAATCGTGCCTCTTTGCTTCCCCCAAGGTCAGAGAAGCCCCTGCTCTGTTGGAGAGGCTCCACGGCATGGCCAGGAGCCGCCGCCTGGAGAACGGCCAAGCGCTGCACCCTGCCGCCAGCGCGGTCCTAGGTGAGGGTCAGGGCTGGAGCCCGAAGCCGCGCTCCCCACGGAGACAGCCGCAGGGGACTGCGCTTTCCCCGTCCGCTCTGACGTTTGCCTCTTTGTCCCATGCCTTAGGAGACATCCTGGAAAGAACAAGAAGCCTTGGCAGCTATTGGCAGCAGCGGCGGGAATGAGGCTCCTCTCTTCGGGTAGGTTTGAGCGGAGCTGAGCTCCGGCTCTGCAGGTCAGGGAGGAGGTGAGAGGCTTGGCAGCCAAAAGCCTGGCTTGGAGCAGAAGGGGAGCACGCAGCAAGGCCAGCTCCTCATCACCCCTCCTGTCTCTCTGCAGCTTTCCATCGCCTGCGGCCAGGGGCAGACAGCATCTTCCGCGACTGTGGACCACGATGGGCACGGGGTTCTGGTGGCAATAAATTTCCTTTCATCATCACTCCGATGGAGAGTTGATCTTTCCTTCCTAGAGACGGGGGGGCCGGGACAGGACCATGCACCCACAGGAGCTGACTGACGTGACCATGAGGCTGCCCTCAATGATCTTGGAAATGTTGCGGCAATTGGGAAAGGTTCCCGAAAACTGGGAGAAAGCAAATGGGGTTCCTGTCTTCAGGAAGGGACAGAAAGGAGATCCTGGTCATCCTTGCTTTGGTCCTTTGGAATAGGATGGAGCAGAACATGCTGGCAACAGGGGAGACCAAAGGATGTTGTTTACTTTGGGTTTAGTTAGCATTTTGACACCATCTCCCATTAACGCCCTCGCTGACGAGGTGACAAAGACTGAGTCCAGTAAGAGGCTGCAGAGGTGACCCAAAACAGTTCTCATGCCTGCCCAGGGGGCTGCAATTTCTGGGACAAAACCCCAGGAGAGGATTGCCTGCTAGCCATGCGCCAAGTGTGGGCGCCGGCGCTGATGCAATGTCCACTCCTCACGAGGGATGCGGACAATGTGGCAGAGCGTGCCTTCAGCTAGTTGGCAGGTGACAGGGTCTGCAGCGTCCTGTACTCCTTGACCAGCTACTTTCAGATGCTCTGCATGAGGAGGGTTTAAGGTTTTAATACTCAATTTATTTATTTGAGGATATTGGATGTTACGGGGGATTTTTATTTAGAGAAGTGATACATACTTAATATACTGAGATCGCAATATAGTGAAATGACAACAGAAGGAGAATGGAGCAATCGTATTATACAGCTGCATCAGAAGGCAAATATGATTCCCATTACCTATCATCTCTCCACGCTTAGCGCCGGGATGCTGGGTGTCCCCATTTTCCTGCCAGGAGTACATGGGTTGAAGCCAGCTAAAGGCCATTTCTCTCTTCAAAGTACGTTTTTCTGGGTGTACTGTAACATTTTCTGGTACTGTAAAATACTGTCTTCCAAAGAGAAATTTAAAATCTTCAGGTTTTTTTTTTTAATGCACATGGGATCTGCTTAAAAACCCCAACAAACTAAACCAAATGTAAGGCGGGGCAGGGTCAGCGCCACAAAAAATGTGTTCTACGAATGATAATGTCCTGGTAGAGTAAATTTGAGGAGACTAGGAGACTCCGCATCCCCTTTCCGTCCAGTTATTGGTGATCTAGCGCGCCGCGGGGGTCCCAGCCCCACGCACTTCTTCTGTCAGCTCCTGGGCACGTGCGATGTGAAAACCTGCAACCCCCCAAAGCGTATTTCCTTCTTCTTGCAGCTCTTTTTGTTTAATCTGATGTAGGATGACGAGCTCATCACTTTGTATTTCTGTTTCAGACCACAGCTTTTCCTGCTGGTTTTCACACAGGAAGGGCTCATGCATTTGCAGCCTTGAGTAAGCAGTGAAATTCTCAATGTCTGATGCACAAATAACCAGAAAATTCTGAAAAAAAACCAAACCCAAACAAAAAAAACAAACAGAAGAAATCTCATAAATTCTCTGTAGCAGAGAAAAGAAAAAGATGTTTCTTTTTGCATGGACATAGCAGGTTGCAGGGACACCGTGGGGCAAACAAGGTAGGGGGAAGATTTCTCAGCCCGAGGTATAGACCAAGAGCTGTTAAAGAATTCTTAGTCATGGATTTCTCTAGGTTTGCTTTATTAACAACTCAGAGTTGGGCCACCACTGCAGTGAATGGCAACCCACAGTCATCCCCTTTACCTTGAAGTCTCATACCTACACAATTCTGAGAAAACCTCTCTGGCTCTTTCATTAACTATTTTTCTTTGTAAGCTCTACATATTTTAATCACTCCCCAGCTAAGCACCTGTACCTTGCTGATTTTTCATCTTTTGTTTGGTCTGTCTCTACTGATTAGCTTGACTGGGGTTTAATCCGGTCCTGGATTGGGGTTATACAGGGGGGCAGGCTGAGAACGCTGTTCATGAGCAGCTCTGTTGCCATTAATAACCTTAACTTATTCTATATTAATTTCTAACAGTCTTATAGTCCTAAATTTTCTCAAATCTTCTACAGAGCACCCGGAGCCCCAGGATTGCTGGAAGATGTTGGGCATGTTTCCAAGTTACCAACACAGGGAAGAGACTGGTTTCTCCAGGGACAACTGCCCAGGTAGGGATGGGGATGCCTGCTAAGATCTAACGGTTCATTTTAGAGTAGCAGGGCCCAAGTTGGTCCAGCCCACCCCTCCTTAAATCGCCAAGTGCTGCCTCATGTCCTTCAGCCCTTGCCTAGTTCCTCTCTGTGCTGCGGTTTTGCTGACTCCTCCTCTGTTAAGGGTTTTCTGTTGAATTATGCTGAAGGGAAGTCACACCCCATGGTTTGAGCAATTGCCAGACAGAGAGCAACTGGGGGTCAACCTACAGAGGAGACGGGCGCGGGTCCTTGCAAAGATCCCGGGAGAGAAGATGCGAGTCCTTGGAGCGCAGTGGAGATGGGACCTGGGGAAAGTAGGATCCTTGTGAGGTGGGAAGAGGAGCTGCAGTGCAATGGAAGGGCATGCGGGGCAGCTGGGAGGGTTTGGAGGGCACTGGGAAGGAGTGGAAGAAAGCAGAGGATCTTGGGCAGGGACATCTTTCACTGGATAAGTTTGCTCAAAGCCCAGCCAACCTGACCTTGAACATTTCCAATGATGGGTCATCTGCAGCTTCTCTGGGCAACTGTTCCAGTATCTTACCAGCCTCGTTGTAAAAATGTCCCCATTATTGTCTTGGTTTCAGCTGGGATAGAGTTAATTTTCTTTCTAGTAGCTGGTATAGTGTTATGTTTTGGGTTCAGTATGAGAAGAAGGTTGATAACACACTGATGTTTTCAGTTGTTGCTCAGTAGTGTTTAGACTAAGTCAAGGACTTTTCAGTTTCTCATGCCCAGCCAGCAAGAAGGCTGGAGGGGCACAAGAATTTGGGAGGGGACACTGCCAGGACAGCTGACCCAAAGTGGCTGAAGGGGTATTCCATACTGTATGATGTCATGCCTAGTATATAAACTGGGGGGAGTTGGCCTGGGGGGGGGTCGCTGCTCGGGAACTAACTGGGCATTGGTTGGCAAGCGGTGAGCAATTGCATTGTGCATCATTTGTTTTGTATATTCTAATCCTTTTATTATTATCATTTTATTATTGTTGGTTTTATCATTATTAGCTTCTTCCTTTCTGTTCTATTAAACTGTTCTTATCTCAACCCATGAGTTTTACTTTTTTTCTGATTCTCTCCACCATCCCACTTGCGGGGGGGCAGGGGAGTGAGTGAGTGGCTGCCTGGTGCTTAGTTGCTGGCTGGGGTTAAACCATGACACTTATGTCCAACCTAAATCTCCTCTCATATTCTAGCCCCACAGCTCCCGTATATCACACATACAGCCCTCAAAAATGCAATATCCCTTCTTCACAGACCCCTTAAACCCACAATGCCCCCATCAGCCATCCCCACCAACACCATATCCCTACAAAGCCCCATGAGCTCCTCTCGCTGTCCTTGATATACCCGCGCTGTCCCCCCGCACTCCTGCAGTGCCCGGCAAATCCCCACTTTTCCCCAGATTGCCCCATTTTCTCATTGCCTCCATCTCAGGCCCACAGAGATCCCAGAAATCTGAGCTTCTCCCCACAATCCCCTGCCTTCTCTGCGGTGGGTCTCCCAGCATCCACTGCACCCCTGGATGCCACTGCCCTAACATCAAGGACAGGGACAACCCCAGGTGAGGAAAGAGGGTGACAGCAGTGGCTGTTGGGTTGATGACTCACCAAAGGACCTGTTCTGCTTTGGGGGCTCTCTTTCCACCTTCTTTCTTCTCATCCTTCTCTCTGCCTCCATTCCTTCTCCAACCTCTTTCAGATGCAACAAAGAACCAGGTGGGATTACTGGTGAGATGGAGCAGAGGCGCGCACACACAAGGCACAAACACAAGCACACACTTTGGGAAGGAGTGTGGGAACATGCATCTTTCCATGAAACCCAGAAGACCCAAACACAACATCCAGCTTTATTTGAACGGACCTGAGGCAGGTTGGAAGGCACGAGGGTCTGCGCAGAGGAACGGAGCAGCCAAAGCAATGCCGGTTGAACACGCACCATTTCTGCCTCTTGGGGACTCCGAGGCAGACAACGAGGAATCAGGCATGGCCTGAGAGAATAGATTGCCTTAGCTAATGGAGAAAACCTTTACGGGATAGTTCTTCTCATTCCTCTCGTTAGTCCCTCTGAATCCCTCTTCCAGATCTGCAAAAGAGAGAAGCAGCAGCATTGGAAATGGCTTCTCTTCAGTCTTGGACCTCAATATGCAGATAAATTTGGGGATCAAAAGAGAGAGGTGGGTAAGGAGCAATCCTGTTCAAATTCTCTATACAGAACAACCTCCCAAAATAGCTTTGAACAAAATGTTTGGTTCCTTTGTTTTTTCTTTGGAAAGGACAGTGGAATAACAGTCAAACCCAGTCATTTTCTGGCAAAGAAAATGAAGTCCCAGGATTCTAAGAATTCGTGTGGCCTAATGGAAGTGAAATATTTACCTCTTCTCTTCATCAGGCAGTGGGAGAAGAAAAAGATGAGGCCATTGATGGTAAAGAATGAACCCCCAACAATGATGTCTCGAATCCAGCTGATTTTATGGCCTGGGAAGGAATCAATGGTGACTTTACCATGGTGCAACCTTCCCCCCACACAAAAAAAGCCAGACGAGGTGATGAGACAGTTTTCTCAATGAGACCTTTTTTCTCCAGTATCCCTCCTCATTTTTGTCCATAAAAACATGGGCAGGTATGGAATGAACTCATATAATGATGGATAGAGAGTCTGAGGCAGAGAGTTGAAAGGTCACAGGACAGGAAGGGATAGAGATGAGACTCATGGATGAGTTCATAGGCAAGCAAACGGGTAATGAATTAAATAATGATGGGTTAGTGGTTACTTGATGCTCTAGTGAGGAAGGGTTTGAACTCACTTTTTACATAGATAATGACTCTGGGGCTCCTTTCTGAGTGAACGCGACGTGTAGCCTTATTTACAATATAGGCACAACTGTAAGACCCAGAGTTGTTCTCTCCCTTGATCATGAGGCTGAAGCTGTGATTCTTCCCGTTCGATACGAGGACGGAGACTGCAAGTCCAGAGTCTGCATAGTACTGGACTTCTTTAACATCATCTGAAGATGAGGGGAAGGAGCAGAACAGGTTGACGTGGTTCCCAGGTCTATAGACCTGCTGCTGAGGATCCAGGGATAAAGTTGGGGCCGTGGGAGCAGCTGGGGAAGAAACAAACAATAAAAAACCCAAGCAATAGGCTATCTGTTGACGTCAGGGCCTGTGCGCAAACCCCGTGATCTTTCCCAATGTCTCGATGTGGGAAAAAAGACCCATGGTTCTCAGAGATAAAAACTCAAAGAAGCTTAAGCAGTTTCTTTGTTTTCACTGAAATGCAGAAAATAAGTATTTTTACGTGTCCCAAGTAGGGAGGCATGTAATACACCCCAAGCCCTAACGAAAGCCTTGGGGAAGCTTACTGCTGTACGACCTCTTGGAGGTGACACAGCTGTTTGGCCAACTTATTCCTGCTTTCTCAGAGAAATCCAGGAGCACAAAAGGAGCTTGTGAGAGGCCAGAGCAACTTCATTTGTGCATTGGCAACCAAATGATAGGGCCATCGGACAAGATGATGCTCTAAAGGGAGGTGTGCAGTGTCTGGGCCGATGGTACCCAAGCCATATAGACAAGACCAACCTACCCTGAACCGTAAGTGAAAGAGGAAGGCTCCTGTTGGAAGGAATTTCTTGTCCGGACTCCTTCAGAAAGTACATGCACGTGTACTCCCCAGAAGATGCTTTCGTAGCTGTAAGGTGGAGCCAGGCAGTTGTGAGGGAGTAAGGTGTTTGCAGGTCGATTTGCTCCCCAGTTTGATTGAAGAAACGAAATCCACCTATTTTCCTCATTGTCCGGGCAGAACATATCATAGTGACACTTTCCCCTTCATAATAGACATCATGCCTGGGGTCCGCGGAGAGTATAGGGACTGGCAGAGGCTCTGAGGATGAAAGAAAGGATTTGGAGGATGGGAGGGAACTTTCAGAGAGGAAAAGGAAAGTGAGACACCCCTTTTCCCTCCATTTTACAAAACATGGCTCAGCCTCGCCTCATTGACAGCTGGAGAGCATCTTGTGAGAGGTCAAGCTGCACTTACCTGCAAAGGACACAGCCAACGGTAGCAGCTGGAGGAAAGCTGCCAGAAAGTTGCATTGAGACGACAAGAGAGAGGAGACTGCAGAAAAGAGAGAAAAGCAGTCACTTACACAGCCACTGCCCTATGAAGTCCTGCCCCTCTTGGCCATCAGTCAAGAGCGGCATCCTCTCCTCAACATTATAGATTTATAGAGGTCATAGTTCCTTTCTGTGCCACCATGGCATGGAAAACCTAGACCAATGACAGAGAAAACCCGTGAAACAATTTCACATGCCAATGAGGTCACCCATCAAAAAAAGTATCTAGAAAACTCAACATGTCCCTGAACTTATCTTTTAGCTACTTGCAACATATGTTGCATGAGATTATTTCTTCTGTTAGAAGCGGTTTGGTGACCGCCAACCAATTGATTGATATCAGCCCTAAGAAATGGTATCTTGAAACTGAAAGAAATGGGGCTGCTGGAGTCCTCACAGGGTTAGGAAGGACAGGAGAGAATTAGGAAGGACAGGAGATCTGATGGGTCCTAGCAGGGGAGAAAGGCGGCATTGAGCCAGGGTGCAGAGCAGGATGAGCTCAAGGTCAACTTACATCAAATACCAGGCTGCAGGAAGGAATCTGTGGGGTTTCTGGCCAGCTCCGAGGTGGGGGTTGTTGCTTGGATTAGAGATGAGGAGGGCCTGGGGAGCTGTGGTGGGCTGGCCCTGGCTGGCAGACCAGCCCCACACAGCCACGCGCTCCCCCACCACAACAGGACAGGAATAAAGAATAGGAAGAGCAAAAGTGAGAAAACTCATGGGTTAAGATAAAAAAAGTTAAATAAGTAATGGGAGGAGGAAGAGAAAAAAAACCCTAAATAAGTGATGCAAAGACAATCACTCACCACCTCCCAGAAGAGCAGGGATACCCAGCCAGACCCCAAGCAATGACTGCCTGTCCCAAACCCCCTTTCCCACCGTTGGTATTGATTAGCATGAGGTTATAGGGCATGGAATATCTCTTTGGTCAGTTGGGGTTGGCTGTTCTGCTCGTGTCTCCTCCCAGCTTCTTGCACACCCCCAACCTGCTCCTTGCAGGGCAGATTGGGAAACAGAGAAGGCCTTGACACCCTGCAAACGCGGTCAGTGATAGCCAAAGCTCTGGTGTGTTATCATCACTCTTCTAGGCACAAATCCAAAACGGCACCGTACGGGTGGCTGTGAAGAAAACTAACTCCATCCATCCAGACCCAGGCCAGGAACCCGGATCTTGGGTTCTCTCCCTGACCTGGGAGCTGTAACCCATCGCATCAACCCTGCACAGGAGATCGGTGTAGGACCTCACCCCCTCCACCCGAGAGGAAACAGAGCTGTCGCAAGTCTAATATTTAACCCTCCAGCCCATTACATGAGTGCCCACAATTCCCTGAATAGCATTTGGGGTCCAGCATAACTGGGTCAACCCACCAGAAAAATAAATTATTGAGGGCCTAACATTAGGAAAGGGAAAGGGAAAGGGAAAGGGAAAGGGAAAGGGAAAGGGAAAGGGAAAGGGAAAGGGAAAGGGAGAGGAGAGGAGAGGAGAGGAGAGGAGAGGAGAGGAGAGGAGAGGAGAGGAGAGGAGAGGAGAGGAGAGGAGAGGAGAGGAACGCCGTTACACGGAGGACTATGAAAGACAGGAAGGAAGATTGGATTGAAATCCCAAAAGGAGAGAGGGAGAAAGAAGAGATAACAGCAGCAACAAAAGAGACAACTCGAGAGGGGTATAAGGCAGAAGAAGGTTAGAGATGAAAGAAAGGAAAAGAAGGGAGAGGGGAAGAAATTAGAGAAAAGCAAAAAAGAGAACTAAACGTATGCATGGGGAGGGAGAAGGCAAAGCAGGGGTTGAGAGACTCACTGAGGGGTATCACGAGACAGTAGATAATCATGGCACCAGGGTCCAGGGTGTGCTCAGAGCTCTGTGCTGGCCTGTCCAGGAGAGGACCGTGCGGCATGGTGGGTCCGTCCTGCCTTCTTCATCTGTCTGACTTGAACTGGGTGGTCAGAGGGGCAGGGAGAGGAAGCGCTGCAGAAAGAAGTAGAAGCCACCAACCACAAAGAGGGAAACTACACCCTGGATATTGTGTGTCTGTCCTGGTTTCAGCTGGGATAGAGTTAATTTCCTTTCTAGTAGCTGCTATAGTGCTATGTTTTGGGTTCAGTAGGAGAAGAATGTTGATAACACACTGATGTTTTCAGATTTTGCTAAGGAGTGTTTAGACTAAGTCAAGGATTCTTCACCTTCTCATGCCCAGCCAGCGTGGAGGCTGGAGGGCACAAGAATTTGGGAGGGGACACAGCCAGGACAGCTGACCCAAACTGGCCAAAGAGGTATTCCATACCATGTGACATCATGCCCAATATATAAATTGGGGGGAGTGCGGGCCACCCAGGGACTAACTGGGCATCAGTTGGCAATTGCACTGTGCATCACTTGCATATTCCAATCCTTTTATCATTACTATTGTCATTTTATTAGGGTTACCATAATCATTATTAGTTTCTTCCTTTCTGTGCTATTAAACTGTTCTTATCTCAACCCACGAGTTTTACTTTTTTTTTCTGATTCCCTTCCCCATCCCACTGGGTGGGGGGGAAGTGAGTGAGAGGCTGCGTGGTGCTTAGTTGCTGTCTGGGGTTAAACCACGATGGTTTCTTGGGGATGTCATCACATTTTCAAAGAGCTTTTCCTCCTCACATGCTCTAGATCACCTTTGGACTGTCTCTTTGCCCCATGAACTCTGAGTCCCTTTTAGTAAATATGTCCTAGCAAATTGGGAACTGAAAGAGTTTCTTGGTAAACCACTTGGCTTGCAACAAGTGTGCTGTCACTAGCTGAAAAGGCTTGTAGGAGGCCCGCCAGATATCCTAGACCTTGGCAGTCAATGTGGTGTTAGCTCCCATCTTGCATTCAGAGGACCAGGAGTAGGGATGAGGAGGTATCAACGATCCGAGCTACCACCATCCCCTGTGCATGGCATGATTTTGGGGTGGAGGGTGCTCTGCATTGCTCAAAAAGGAGAGAGGAGAGGAGAGGAGAGGAGAGGAGAGGAGAGGAGAGGAGAGGAGAGGAGAGGAGAGGAGAGGAGAGGAGAGGAGAGGAGAAGAGAAGAGAAGAGAAGAGAAGAGAAGAGAAGAGAAGAGAAGAGAAGAGAAGAGAAGAGAAGAGAAGAGAAGAGAAGAGAAAGAAGGAAAGGAAGAGAGAAAGAGAGAAAGTAGGTGTACTCTTCCCAACATTGCATAAGCAAAGACATTTCACCCAGCCACCTTGTGCTAGGAAACAGCAAAAGAAAAAAGGAAGAAAAAAGAATTGTGCCATCTTCTTGAGACTCATGGTTAGCTGCACTATTCCAGCAATTCCACTGATGTCCCCTTTGGCCACGGAGCTGGCACACTTGACCACTTTAATCTTCCTCTGCCAATTAAAATGAGGGAATGTTTTGCTTTAGCTCTTAAATTGGGTGCAGGACCACAGGAAGTGCTTCATGGGAAGAATACGATGGACACTGCTTTGGTCGTCCTGGGGGGAAGAGGATGCACTGATCTTACCTCACTTGCCCAATTCCCAGCTGGATCTATTGGATAGCCTCTCTGATCCATGGAGAGACAGAGAGATGCAAGCCCTTTTCATACCCTCCATGTTTATCCATCTCTGCTAACCGCAGCAAACACCCTGGCAAATCCTTTTTCCTCCCAAAGGTAGGCTAACATTACTCAATTCCCTGTGAGACCTTCACAGTCAATGAAGTGAAAGAGCTACCTTTGCAATTTGTCCTCCCTACCTTTGCAACTCGCACTAATCTGAGTCAGCGCTGGTGATGGTCCCACTTCGGGTGAACAAAAATTCCTTCCCATTTTGTTCAGCTTGGCCCATCTATGTGCTCTCAAAGATTCTTTGCGTGTTTACATGTCAAAAACATGCAACTGAATTCAGCGTCTCGGCGGATACTAAGAATAGCCCCTTCCCCTTAGTGCTATCTGCTGACTGCTGGGTTTTCTGACACAGCTAGAAGAAATATATAGTTTTACTTCCCAAATCCTAAACCTGAGGAACTTAATTAATTCACTGAAACTTATTCTTTGCAGTCAAAGCTTCACACAGTTCTTCCCTGGCTATATTGTTCTCTATTTGATAGTGATTCATCTTTTCTGATGCTATTCTTCTAGAAATTAGTTGTCTGCTTTTCAGGTAATCATCTAAATCTACTCTGTGGACAGAAATCAGACTATCTGGAGGACTACCATCCATGTCTAAAATCAGGGGCTGAGACAGATGTGATGAATCACCTTTACGAAGTGTTGATTTCTCTCCATATTCGAGAAGGAGAACCTGCATGCAGAGGGTTCAGTACCTCTGGATGGGCTGTAAATACAAGAGAGAGATCATGGCCTTCCTTAGTTTTCCCTTGGAAACAAGGGTTGCTGCATTTATGTGTCCTAGTTAACTCAGCTCCCATAGCTATCAGTAGGAACCCCATCTGTGGAGTTTAGGGCAGAATTCATCTGACCCTCTAGAAATTCTGTGAGTTTGCTGCCTATACACTGGTATTTGATGACCCTTCTGATGCTTGGGGTATCGCATATCCAGCCTCTAGCTACCATACCGCAAGGTTGAGGGTCTTCAAGATTTATGCATCACCTGCTGAAAAGGTCTCTGCTACCCCGCACTCCGTGGATGTTACTAGAAGCCTCTTTTTATGTGCCTGAATTGCTCCTGGGATGTTGCTCATCTCATCTGAAGACCTGTGGCCAGAGGAACCATGTGTTGCAGATGTACCTCTGACCCTGAAAGGGAAGACCATGTCTACCAGGCAGGGCAACCACATTCTCATTGATCTGCTCGGCAAGAAGATTCTCAGCCTTTGGGACTGCAATTCCTATTGCTTCTTGCATGATCAGTTAGTCTCAGGGTGCTCCGTCCAATTCAAACCACTCATATGTCAATATCAGTCAACAATTGTCAACAATTTATAAATAAGGTCTTGAACCATTACGCGTAGGACTTTTTCCAGCATAAGAAACAGCTCCCTAGAAAGAGTTAAATGCATAGAAAAATCTGTAGGAGTTAGCTAACTCCGTAAAAATCTCCCTTGAAGTTAATTTTTATTTAAAAATATCATTTCATTGTTAAAAAGGGTGAAGAATATGATCAAAATCAGTGTCTTTTTAATTGTGTCCACTCACTGGAGTGATTCTGGATACAAGAGAAACTCACTTATTTGTCATTAGCTCTCTGTTTTCACTGAAAAAATCTTTTAAGATTTGTTGTGCAGGATTGCACCTAGCTGCATATGAAGTTTTTAGATTGGAACACTAGTTTCTTGCAAACTATGTTATTGAACGATGCATCACCAGCAGCACAAGATCTCTGTATAGCTGCAGAGCTGATCCACAGCACTGTTTATTCCTCTTATTGGAGCTACACTCTCATGCATTTTCCTTGCTCTCTGCTCTTGCAGACAACTGTGAAGTAGCCCAGAAAGCTACAGTCTGCCCTCCTGAAGGATGCAAGCCACAGACTTCTTCACCACGTGAACAAGGAAGGGTTAGAGAGAGCTGCCAGATGCAAACTCTGCAAGCACAGAAGAAAATATTGCCTCTGATGTTTGGCTCATCTCATCCCAAAATGGACGTGGAACGAATCAGGTCAATAAAACTCTACCATAAGGTTAGATATAGAAGTCTGGAATAAAACTACCTTTAGGTTAGGTATAGGAGTCTGGATGCCTCGTTCAGCTGCAGACATCTGATGTGAGGAGAGTTAAATCCCACCCCCAGATCGCTTTAAAGATTAATATTGGTCTGGCCCTGGAACAGATCAACACTGGGCTGCTGCTGGAAGAAAGGAGCTTAGAGCACACCTCCCTGGGCAAATGTCCTTGTCCTACCATCCCACCACTGCATGCTTGTCAATATGGCAAACTAAGAGTGAGTTTTAAGATAATGAAGAAACAATATTAACACAGGTGAAGGTCAGAAAAGGCCATAAATGGAGGTGGGAAATAAAGGTTTTGATTTAGTTACTCAAAGTATCTGGTAGGTTTATAGATGACCTTCAGCTTTTGTGAGCTTGGGGATGCTCTGTAGGTCCTGTGCTGTATCTACTAGTCCCAGATGCATGTCTCAAGTGCCTTAATGCATTTAAATTGGTACCAGCTGCCATCGTTTAGGCAAATGAATCCCATCCTCAGCTGGCAAGTGTTGTCCTTTTTGTTTCTTTCCTTCAGCTTCTCCTATCAGGTGGTGACAAGCAAAGATTCCCCATCTCAGCTGGTGACTGAGCAACATTTTCTGTCTGAACAAGCTGACTATGCCCTCTTGTGGCAAAGAAAACCAATGGTGTTGGGCTGCATTAGGAAGAACATTGCCAGCAGCTGAGGGAGGTGATCCTTCTCTGCTCCGTACCTGGTGAAGCCACGCTGGAGCGCTGTGTCCAATTCTCAGCTCCCCAGTACAAGATAGGGGTTTACTGGAGTCCAGCAAAGGGCCACAAAGATGACTGAGGGACTGGAGCAGCTTTCATCCAAGGAAGCGATCTTACCGATATGTGTAAGTATGTGATGAATATTTATATACAGTAGTGATGAATATTTATATACAGAAACAGTAGGTGGGTGTCTGTCAGGGATTGTGTCATATGGGCTCATTCTTGTTTTAATAGCATTGCCCAGAAGCTAATGAAAGTAAAGATTAACCTAAAAAAAAAAAAGAAGAAACATCTGAAAATGTCCACTCTTCTATCTTTACCAGTGGTTCTACCCATTCAACAGGAAAAAGGAACAGCAACATAATTGTCACGAAGTCAGAGATAAGATTTCTGGACTAGATTTGATCTCTTTTAGCTGGTTTCCATTCAGTATGACATTGCATACACAATGTGAGCTGTGTTCAGCCACTTTCCTGTGCCAGTAATGCTGAAAATTAGTATAAAGCACCATTTACAGTGATAAAAATCTTGATGCCCTTCCCAGCACAGGAGCTGAGCACCTTAGGGTTCTCATGGGAGAAATGCAGGAGCATGTGGTGGATCTAGAGCAAGAGAAAAGAGGTGGGACAGAGGGAACTCGCATTGAGCTGGAGGAGAGAGGGAAATTCTTAGCACCCTTGCAAAAGAGGGAGTTAATCATAAAGAAATGAGACCAGACCTGTCACTACTGACCATGAGATTCAATGGGTCTGAGAATCCCTTAGCTGGAAATGGTCCCAAGAGGTTCACTAATCCATTCTTCTGCCCTAGAGGCAGTTCTGTTCCATGAGACGTTTCAGTTTTTGCGGCTGCTATGACTAGTCTTATGGTCATCCATGCAGGGCCTTAAAAGTGAATGTACATGTCCTATGTTTTCTTATGTGGGTGGTGTTGGTTCGTACGGGAAAAAATCAGTGTTCTTCAATCAAATATGACTTCTATAAATAATAACATGTTCTTCTTTTACTCATTTTACATTTGATTATTTTAAAATGTTTTACATTTTTAACATTTTAATCATTTTACACTTGTGATGGGTTAGTCTTGGCTAGGAGCCAAACTCCCACCCAGCCGCTTGCTCACTCCCCCCCTCAGTGGGACAGGGAGAAAAATAGGAAGAATGCAAATGAGGAAGTTTGTGGTTTGAGATAAATACAGGGTGATTACTTACCAATTACCCTTGTGGGAAAAACAGACTCCACTTGGGGAGAATTGACTGAATTTATTGCCAATTAAAATACATGTGTAATTATTGATTTGGATAGACGAACATTAAAACAAGACCTTTCCTCCCCCTGTTTCCCATACTCAATTTCACTCCTTTGAGTTATGGTTAATACTTAGCAATTTCTCTCTGACACGTCTTTCCTCTCACACATTTCCTCTGCTCTGCCATGGGTTCTCCATGGGCTGAAGTTCCTTCAGGAACATCCATCTGCTCCACCATGGGTCCTCCACAGGCTGCAGGGGCAGGGACACCTTCCACTAGACCAGGTTGCTCAAAGACCCATCCAACCTGGACTTGAACACTTCCAGGGATGGGGCATGCACATCTTCTCTGTGCAACCTGTTCCAGTGCCTCACCACCCTCATAGTGAAGAAAAGGTCTCTGAAAACACGATAACAACCCCAAGACACACAACATCCAGGGTGTAGCTTCCCCTGAGCATCCAGCTGTGGTTAGTGGCTTCTACTTCATTCTGCAGCGCTTCCTCTCCCTGCCCCTCTGACCACCCAGTTCAAGTCAGACAGATGAAGAAGGCAGGACGGACCCACCAGGCAGCACGCTTTTCTTCTGGACAGGCCAGCACAGAGCTCTGAGCACACCCTGGACCCTGGTGCCATGATTATCTACTGCCTCATGATACCCTTCAGTGAGTCTCTCATCCCCACCTTCCCGTCCCTTCTCCCTTCCCTTCTCCCTTCCCTTCTCCCTTCCCTTCTCCCTTCCCTTCTCCCTTCCCTTCTCCCGTCCCTTCTCCCGTCCCTTCTCCCGTCCCTTCTCCCGTCCCTTCTCCCGTCCCTTCTCCCGTCCCTTCTCCCTTCCCTTCTCCCTTCCCTTCTCCCTTCCCTTCTCCCTTCCCTTCTCCCTTCCCTTCTCCCTTCCCTTCTCCCTTCCCTTCTCCCTTCCCTTCTCCCTTCCCTTCTCCCTTCCCTTCTCCCTTCCCTTCTCCCTTCCCTTCTCCCTTCCCTTCTCCCTTCCCTTCTCCCTTCCCTTCTCCCTTCCCTTCTCCCTTCCCTTCTCCCTTCCCTTCTCCCTTCCCTTCTCCCTTCCCTTCTCCCTTCCCTTCTCCCTTCCCTTCTCCCTTCCCTTCTCCCTTCCCTTCTCCCTTCCCTTCTCCCTTCCCTTCTCCCTTCCCTTCTCCCTTCCCTTCTCCCTTCCCTTCTCCCTTCCCTTCTCCCTTCCCTTCTCCCTTCCCTTCTCCCTTCCCTTCTCCCTTCCCTTCTCCCCCCATGCACATATTTATTTCTCTGTTTTCCTTTTCTATAATTTCTTCCTCTCTCCCTTCTCCATTCTTTTCCTTTATTTCATCTCTAGCTTTTCTTCTGCTTTATATCCCATCTCGAGTCCTCTCTTTTGTTGCTGCTGCTATCTCTTCTTTCTCCCTCTCTCCTTTCAGGCTTTCAATCCAATCTTCTCTCCTGTCTTTCATAGTCCTCTCTATAATGGCACTCCTCTTTCTCCTCCCTCCTCTCCACTCTCCTCCTTTTTCCACTTCCCTTCCCTTCTATTAGACCCTCAATAATCAAACACTGGAAGAGGCTTCCTAGACACATGGTCAATGCCCCATCCCTGTCAGTCTTTAAGAGGCATTTGGACAATGCCCTTAACAACATGCTGAAACTTTTGGTCAGCCCTGAAGTGGTCAGGCATTTGGACTAGATGGACGTTGTAGATCCCTTCCAACCGAAAAAAGTTCTGTTCTGTTCTATGAACATATTTCTCCGGTGGGTTGATGCAGTTAGTTCTGTCCTGCCAGCTGGATATCTGTATTCTCAGGAGATGAAGAACCGTTGGCTGAAAACTCATTGCTGTGGTGGTGCTGGGCAGGTTCCCAGTGTGTGTTCTTCTTTGTGGCAAATGGGTCCAGCTGTTAAATACCAGTTCCGTCATTTTCTTTCTGGTGTAGATTCTTATGAAGTCAGATCTGATCCATTGTTCTGCTTTTTCAGTCTGCTTTCTGGCTTGAGAGCCAAACTAGGACTGGTTTGTCCCAGACTAGGGGTGAAACAAAGCTATGATCTGTCTAAGAGAGATCTATCTCAGGTCAAAACTGTGCTCCAGGACATCAGATGCTCAGGCCTGCCTCTATCCCACCTCTGTTCAGCACTAATTTTTCAGCATCATCAGTGGGCACTGGAAAGAAGGGTCATTTATTTGCATGCATCCTCTTCCTCTGCGCATCTCACCCTGTTACAAAAGACACAAGGTTCAAATGCTCTGTGTGTGGGAGGCAATTTTCAGCAGAAAACAGCTGATTACATCTGCTGCCCCACAGTTGCAATGGCAAGACATCACCCAACTGCATCCTTCATGTCACTAGTCCAGCTGAGACTTATCCTGGATTTCCACATCTGCAACACTTGCACAGCATTTAACTTCTTGACTGAAACACCCCCAAATAGGCAGGATAAATCTCTAGGGCATCACCAACAGAAGTCGAGACCAGAATTAAGGTGCTTGGATTACTCTCAAGTTGCCCAAGTCTAAGCCTTTTTTTCCAGGAGGTAGAAAGGAAGAGGTCATCGGTTTTGGGACACGCTAGCCTCTTTCCATGGAGAGACAGAAATTTGATGGATGGAGATGTTGGCAGCTTAGTGATTCCTGGCAGCTCACACCAATGCTCTAGTACTCAAAATGAAGATGCTGATGAGGTCTGGAAGATGTTTCCTTTTTTCACATTAGCAAGAAAAAAGACACCAAACCAAACAAAAACCCAGCACGAACAATTTTTCTATTTTTATTTTGCTTTGAGAGCATTGGGGTTTTTATTTCCTCCAACGTATCTCTGGGAAGCTTAGTTGCAAAGAAGTCAAAGTATTTTTTAACCAGGACATCAGCAGTTTGAAAACAAGAATTTGCATCTGGATGACTTGGGACACTTGTCTATAGATATCAAAGGGGGAAGAAATGTGACTTTTCCAGTGCAGTTAGTTATTTGTGGATAGAGACATGAGAGACAGGGGTGGGACGGGGGCTGGGAGTTAACCAGATCCAGAGAATCCCAACAACCCCCACCTCAGAGCTGGCCAGAAACCCCACAGATTCCTTCCTGCAGCCTGGTATTTGATGTAAGTTGACCTTGAGCTCATCCTGCCCTGCACCCTGGCTCAACGCCACCTTTCTCCCCTGCTAGGACCCATCAGATCTCCTGTCCTTCCTAATTCTCTCCTGTCCTTCCTAACCCTGTGAGGACTCCAGCAGCCCCATTTCTTTCAGTTTCAAGATACCATTTCTTAGGGCTGATATCAATCAATTGGTTGGCGGTCACCAAACCGCTTCTAACAGAAGAAATAATCTCATGCAACATATGTTGCAAGTAGCTAAAAGATAAGTTCAGGGACATGTTGAGTTTTCTAGATACTTTTTTTGATGGGTGACCTCATTGGCATGTGAAATTGTTTCATGGGTTTTCTCCCTGATCGGTCTAGGTTTTCCATGCCACGGTGGCACAGAAAGGAACTATGACCTCTATAAATCTATAATGTTGAGGAGAGGATGCCGCTCTTGACTGATGGCCAAGAGGGGCAGGACTTCATAGGGCAGTGGCTGTGTAAGTGACTGCTTTTCTCTCTTTTCTGCAGTCTCCTCTCTCTTGTCGTCTCAATGCAACTTTCTGGCAGCTTTCCTCCAGCTGCTACCGTTGGCTGTGTCCTTTGCAGGTAAGTGCAGCTTGACCTCTCACAAGATGCTCTCCAGCTGTCAATGAGGCGAGGCTGAGCCATGTTTTGTAAAATGGAGGGAAAAGGGGTGTCTCACTTTCCTTTTCCTCTCTGAAAGTTCCCTCCCATCCTCCAAATCCTTTCTTTCATCCTCAGAGCCTCTGCCAGTCCCTATACTCTCCGCGGACCCCAGGCATGATGTCTATTATGAAGGGGAACATGTCGCTATCATATGCTTGGCTCCGACAATGAGGAAAATAGGTGGATTTCGTTTCTTCAATCAAACTGGGGAGCAAATCGACCTGCAAACACCTTACTCCCTCACAACTGCCTGGCTCCACGTTACAGCTACGAAAGCATCTTCTGGGGAGTACACGTGCATGTACTTTCTGAAGGAGTCCGGACAAGAAATTCCTTCCAACAGGAGCCTTCCTCTTTCACTTACGGTTCAGGGTAGGTTGGTCTTGTCTATATGGCTTGGGTACCATCGGCCCAGACACTGCACACCTCCCTTTAGAGCATCATCTAGTCCGATGGCCCTATCATTTGGTTGCCAATGCACAAATGAAGTTGCTCTGGCCTCTCACAAGCTCCTTTCGTGCTCCTGGATTTCTCTGAGAAAGCAGGAATAAGTTGGCCAAACAGCTGTGTCACCTCCAAGAGGTCGTACAGCAGTAAGCTTCCCCAAGGCTTTCGTTAGGGCTTGGGGTGTATTACATGCCTCCCTACTTGGGACATGTAAAAATACTTATTTTCTGCATTTCAGTGAAAACAAAGAAACTGCTTAAGCTTCTTTGAGTTTTTATCTCTGAGAACCATGGGTCTTTTTTCCCACATCGAGACATTGGGAAAGATCACGGGGTTTGCACACAGGCCCTGACGTCAACAGATAGCCTATTGCTTGGGTTTTTTATTGTTTGTTTCTTCCCCAGCTGCTCCCACGGCCCCAACTTTATCCCTGGATCCTCAGCAGCAGGTCTATAGACCTGGGAACCACGTCAACCTGCTCTGCTCCTTCCCCTCATCTTCAGATGATGTTAAAGAAGTCCAGTACTATGCAGACTTTGGACTTGCAGTCTCCATCCCAGTATCGAACGTGAAAAACTACAGCTTCAGCCTCAGGATCACAGGAGAGATGGTCTCTGGGTCTTACAGTTGTGCCTATTTTGTAATTAAGTCTACACGTCCTGTTCGCTCAGAAAGGAGCAGCTGGATCAGCGTCAACCTGAAAAGTGAGTTTTCAAACCCTTCCTCACTAGAGCATCTAGTAACTACTGACCCATCATTAGCTAGTTCACTACCTGTTTGCTTGCCTATGAACACATCCATGAGTCTCATCTCTATCCCTTCCTGTCCTGTGGCCATCCATCTCTCTGCCTCAGTTTCTTTATCCATCACTAAATGAGCTCATTGCCATACCTGCCCATGTTTTTATGGACAAAAATGAGGAGGGATACTGGAGAAAAAGATCTCATTGAGAAAACTGTCTCATCACCTTGTCTGGCTTTTCTGATGAGACCACAACTTTTTTTCGACAATCCATCATTCTCCTGGAGGGATATACACCATAGATTCCCAAGAGCTAAACATCTAGCCATCTCCAAGGGACCACTACAGCTGATTTGGCATATGCAATAGGGTGGCAAACACAGCTTACCATTTTATTGGTAGGCCTGTCTATCTGCTAGGCAACATTTTGTCACAGTCTTGACATCCATTGACTCCTATGCCCATTCCCAAGATCACCACAGAGGGGATTTATAGAGCTGGAGGGAAGTTCACCTCCTTCCCTCTAAGATGGGCCTAGCTACTGATGGGCTTGCTCACAGTAGGAGTTATCAATCATCTCTGTTGGAGGCAAAGGTTGCACCATGGTAAAGTCACCATTGATTCCTTCCCAGGCCATAAAATCAGCTGGATTCGAGACATCATTGTTGGGGGTTCATTCTTTACCATCAATGGCCTCATCTTTTTCTTCTCCCACTGCCTGATGAAGAGAAGAGGTAAATATTTCACTTCCATTAGGCCACACGAATTCTTAGAATCCTGGGACTTCATTTTCTTTGCCAGAAAATGACCGGGTTTGACTGTTATTCCACTGTCCTTTCCAAAGAAAAAAAAAGGAACCAAACATTTTGTTCAAAGCTATTTTGGGAGGTTGTTCTGTATAGAGAATTTGAACAGGATTGCTCCTCGAAGGTGGTTGAGTCACCATCCCTGGAGGTATTTAAAAGATGCGTAGATGTGGCACTTAGGGACATGGTTTAGTGGTAGATTTGGTAGCGTTAGGTTTACCGTTGGACTTGATGATCTTAAAGGTCTTTTCCAACCTAAATGATTCTATGATTCTCACCCTCCTCCCTCTTTTGATTCTGAAATTTATCTGCATATTGAGGTCCAAGACTGAAGAGAAGCCATTTCCAATGCTGCTGCTTCTCTCTTTTGCAGATCTGGAAGAGGGATTCCAGATGGACTACGAAGAGGCGTGAGAAGAACTATCCCCTAAAGATTTTCTCTATCAGCTAAGGCAATCCATTCTCTCGGGCCATGCCTGATTCCTCGTTGTCTGCCTCGGAGTCCCCAAGAGGCAGAAATGGTGCGTGTTCAACCGGCATTGCTTTGGCTGCTCCGTTCCTCTGCGCAGACCCTCGTGCCTTCCAACCTGCCTCAGGTCCGTTCAAATAAAGCTGGATGTTGTGTTTGGGTCTTCTGGGTTTCATGGAAAGATGCATGTTCCCACGCTCCTTCCCAAAGTGTGTGCTCGTGTTTGTGCCTTGTGTGTGCGCGCCTCTGCTCCATCTCACCTGTAATCCCACCATGTTCCCATCACACCTGGTTCTTTGTTGCATCTGAAATTCAGCCCCCTTTGGGGGACCTCTGCACCTTGGGCTTTAATCTCTGGCCTGTGTGGTCTGCTGGAAGGATAAGGGGTCAGGGAGGAGCACGCGTGCCCAGATCAGCTCCTCACCCCTCTGTCTTGCCTGGTTTGGCTGTCCAGGTCCAATAAATACATCTAACGTCTGTACGGTTGATAGGTTCTGGCTTGCATCTGTAGGGGGCTGACGTCGTGGGGAGGGAAACACGGGTGGGAGGGTGACAAGGGCTCACCTTTACAAGGTAAACCGCTCGGGGCGTCAGACTTTTTCACCCACCATCCACTCTCAAAGAAGAGTAGACAGCCCGACCCAGCGCAGGGGCATTGCAGAACCCAAAAGAACCACACTTTTGGGCCAAAGGGTGGGGAATGAGTGAGAGCTCCGCAGCCTGCTGCCGGCGCGAGACTGCTCGGGGCTGCTGATGTCCCCTCCCAGCGCTGGCTTACACCACGCCGTGGTTGTCAGCCCAGACCGTGTTAAAAATATGCTATTTTCAGCCCACTTGATGCTTTTTATCATTTTAAATCAATCCACGTGATTTCCCTGAAATATTTCTCTGCCGCCATGACTTCAAAATGAAGACGGGAACTAAATGTGTGCAGATTTATTGCCCCGTATACCCGCAGTTCACGCTAATATTTTTATAAAACACAGTGAGCAGGACATCAGCCAGAAATTCAACTTAGAGAAATCACCTCATTTCACATTTATATTTTCATTTTGAAAGACCAAGTCATATTGAAGTGCCATAACGTTTAAAAACCAACAAATTCCACTTTACGAGGACAGCGTGTAGCTAGCCGGGATCAGCACTAAACCACGGCTCCTTTCTGCACATAATAACTTAACACAAACTGACTGTACACATTTATAGTGCCAAGTATTTTAAGAGGTCAAAGAGACAGAAGGAGAAGGGAAAAACAATTTGTGAAGATGAGAAAGTTCAGCTCTACGTCCAGCAGTATTTGCAGGCATTTTATCTCCATTGTAATGTGTAGTCTTTGCCTAATTCAAGTTCAAGGCGGGTGATTTCCAGGGCCTTTGAAAAACAAACAAAAAAAAGCAATGAGTAACTTTGCTCTGAAGGTGACTTGATTTTCTGCAGCTCATAGAAGAGAGCAAGTTCTTATTTCAGATTACTTTACCTTCTTAATTCTTCTTTTTTGTTATTTATGTATTATATTATATATTATGCTACTATTATATTATGCTACTATAGATTTTACATAATATATTTCTAGTATATATAATATTTTAATATATTAATATATTATCTTTGGCTTTCCACTGAAAGGCAGAAAGAAATGAGACTCAACAGAACACTGAGTTTTCTAGAAAGGGTGGTAAATTAAATTAAACATCAACTGATTTTAGCTTGTGGCTCTCACTGAGCAGTGCGACCACAGCTTGTGATGAGACTTCATTAATTCTGTAGGGAAAAAAAATTGTTGCAAAAGCACCCTGAGTTCTTTTTTCTCAGATGTCAGTGGTTTTACTGCAGTAAAGAAATATATTGTAGAAATTATATTACAGCCAAGAGGTGAATCCCCAAGTGTTTAAGAGCACATAACTAATTGCAAAGGTAGGATTTCCCCATAAACCATCGATTTACCTGTTTTTGGCTGTTGTAGGACACAACATGAGGGGATTGGATTGCTTCACCATTCTGCAATACCGTCACCGCCCGAACGTTTGAGGTCACCCCCAAAACTTTAATTCGAGTAAACTTCAAATTATTTGGGTCGGTGTAACCACGGTGCAAAACCTTTATCTCTAAAATGGTCTGAAAGAAGAGGAAAACGAAAATCAGTGATTTATCCTTGGGTGGTTACATATTAAAATATGCTATTTTCAGCCCACTTGATGCTTACAATTGTTTCGTTTTGTTCAGTTAAAAAATAACAACAAAACCTCTATGTTGTTATTTATATTCCAAACATTGGAGGCTTTGATTTTCCTAGTTCCTCCACCTTTGCAGAGCTATTGCAGACTTCTCCGCTACCAATGAGGTGCTGAATATTAAACAAATTTGTCCTGATGTGAATTTTGCAGCGTAAGAAAGGATTAAAACAATGAGTTTTCATAATTCTGACTTTTTTTCTCATTTTGCTGTAATTCTCTGAAGTTTCTCAAACTGCTTTATTCAGCAGAAAGATTTCTGTGCATCCACAGGTTATTGCTCAAGTCCTGTAGGCTTTTTGCTAATTTTGCTGATTTGCTTTTAAATCCCCCTTTACGATGGCAAAAAACACTTGGGATGGATTGCAAAACTCTTCATTCCAGATCTAACAAAGTAGGAGTATGAATCAAGGAGGGGGAGCATTTCTTGGACCAGCTGACTTGATTTTAGGTAGATAATGGGTTCACAATTTCTTTAGTTTGTCCCAATTCTACCAAGTCTCCAGGCAGAGAATATTAAGCTGCCCAGAGACGGCGCTTGCTGGGTCAGATCCCAGATCTGCTTCCATGCAAAACTGCTGGGATATAATTATACAAATATAATGTAATTATACAAATACATTATTTTATTGCATTCTTCATTATTGGTTGATTTAAGACTGCTTTAATTAAGCTTTTCCTTACCAGCTGTCTGTAAGAGCAGGAAAATGTGCATTTACTATGTAGTCTTACAACTGAAAATTTCAAAAAACCCCTTTTTTTCCCTTAGCAGTTAACATCCAATTACTTAACAAAGTCAAAATGAATGAGAAATAAGAGCACTGAGAAGAAAATAACAACACATTTTGGCTACCTGGAAAACTAATGAAACAACACACTTTTTTATTACAATATTAAAAAAAAATTTCTTTTAAATAGATAGTCCATATAATTACCATCTAATTTAATTATAGCTCTTCAACTGCTTAAAACAAAAAAATTAAAGCTGATGTGCTGGAAATGCCAATCTTTCATCTTTATCCTCCTTTTTTCATTTCCATTTTTGTGTATGGTTTATAATGCACATAATAGTACAGTAGCACAGGTATGTAATTTATAAATAAATATGCGTATGTTGGGGGGGGTGTGCTTGAAAATTTTTACTGCTAGGGATGCATGGTCAAAAAAATTTGGAGACCATGGCTCTACTGGATGCTCACACATTTATAAATCATTTGAAAGCACTTTCCTGGATCTAACTGTGACTATATTCCAGATTGGATATATTTATTTTGTATATAGTCACTTCTTTCTAGTCTGTCCAAGTAAATTTGTGTTTATATATAGATATAGATATGTAACTGCAAGGCTATAAAATATGCATGAGCTGATTAGCTAAAATGTATTAATTTACACAACTGCTAATAAATGATCCACAGAAGTGATGTGAAACACACACCTGACAAAATATGAGCCTTATTGGATTTCTACATTGATAAGTGCTTTCATTTTCTGCAAATCCTTTTTGAAATAAACTGGCATTTTCAGAATTATAAGAAATTATAATGTCATGAATATACAACAAATACAGCAATAAGCAAAAATAGGCATCTTCTGAATCCAGCTTAAATTTGTTCTTAACATAATTTAATTATATTAATTGCATTATATTAGAGCCTGGCCACAAAACAGTCCTAAATTCCTTCATATCTAGAAGGAGAATTTGCAAATGGATATGTCTGGGATTTTTGCTGTTAAAACCTCCTCACTTGCTGAAAACCGATGTGCAGATAAAAAAAATCTGAACCAACTTCTCTCTTGGAGGTCTCGGGCTGGGCCAGTTACTTAATATAAATATACGTATATGGAATAACTCCACTGAAGTAAATTAAGTTGCCCCAATTTATTGCAAAATTAGTTTATCCATCTAGGATATGCTATTTCATATATTGTTTTTTTTATTTAAGTCAACAATTAGAGACCTACAACAGTTTCCATAATACTAGATAAGAGCTAGTCTATCACAGACAATTAGTGGCATGTTGGGATATTGAAACATTTAAAAAAATGCCAAATTAAAATAACTTATTTAAACATACAACAGTAATCACCCTGGGTACTCAAAACCAGTGAGTTAATATGACATACCTGATTAGCAGTAAATGAGGTCAGCAGATACACACCATCTTCATATGCATCTGTTAAAAAGAAAGAATAAAGTAAAATGTATTTGCTATTCACTTTTATTGGTTTTAATTAAATAGAAGAATTGTGCTGCGTATACTATATACATGTATATAGTTTGTGCAGATTTCCTGCAACGTTTCGGTATGCTAAAAAAAAAAAAAAAAAAAAAATCACAATTTTGTGCATTACTTGTGGTAATCTCAGGGGATAGCTTATAGTTATTACAAGGATAATACACTGTAGATGTAAAGGGTAAAAAACTTCTAGATATGTCTTGATAATTTTAATTTATTAATATTGAGGAAATTAGTTACAGCTTCCCACTTCATCTATCGTGATGTACCCATAGGTTTGAGAACGAATCCTTATTATGTACATTGTCCTAGGTCCAGGGCACAATTTAATGTATGCAAAATATATATTCCATAAATAACAGCATTGTGGTATTATTTCACCATCATTTTACCCATTTTACATTTTACTGTAATTTTAGTTTAATTAATTAAGTTTTAATAATTTTTAATCATTTCTTCTGGTTTGTGCTCATGCTTCCTATGCCATGTTGCACAGTTATACAATAATCCTGAAATACAAAATTAACTGTACATGTCAGCAATCCGCTGAGCTAAAGAAAGGCAATATTTATGCATTGTAGACTCTGAATTAGTTAATTTATCACGGAAACAAGAAACTTTGTACTTACCAATGCGCACACCATCATCCCAATAAAGCCGACCTTCTGCAAGTTGACTATCATCCAAAGCAACGGTAAGTGCCAAGGGGTTTTTCCGACTATGAAAAAAAGAATATTTTTCTAGGGCAATCACATTTTATGTTTCTCAAGTGCTATGATTTATGTTGTAGACATTGTACAGAACACAATTTATCTCTGTTACCAGCCTCCCTCAATCCATAATGTTACATTTAAAGGAGACCATGGGGAGAAAACTAAAAAGAGAAAAAAACCTGCCTTAAAGTTAAGGTGCTACCATACATATTGATTTTCCCAGGACTGCTAATGTTTAACTCCTAATGTTTATACAAAATGGGAGATACTTCCAAGCATGGCGTACATTAAACCAGCAAATTTTGCTTTTCACCGGTTGAAAATAAGGAGTCCAGAAAAATGCTTTCGCTATGTAATTAATATAGAATTTATTTGCCAGGCCACTAATTGAATATCTCCCCTAAAAAGCAAAAAAAGAAAATGAAATTAAATTTTAATTGTTCGGTTCTTCTTATCATACCTGTAAAATGTAGTATTAGCAGGGCTTTGCTGAGCGAGGATGTAACCACCTCGGATATGGAGGTTGATAAGTCCCAAAGGAGATGGTAAATTTCTGAATTGTCCCCTGAAGCCAATATACTCATCCTATTTACGATTTTAAAAAAAATAAAATACAAAGGATAGTCTCTGTTGAATTACCCATTTTAAACTTTTCTTTAGAATGAAAGTTTATAAACACCTAGATAAATACTAAGAAAGTTGTCACTGCAAATCCTTTTTTAATGCAGAACTACATATTTTCAAGATAAAAATCTGAAATTCTGCACACTTAAAACAATTACACTACACTTGATAAAAGGAGTGACTTTTAGAGCCTGAGGCCATAAAAATTGTTTAAAACTTTTGTCTTCCTCCACTCCATCATTCTTAGAAAAGTCATTATATGTATCATTGAAGGGTTAAAAAAAAGCAAACATAGAAATGCTGCAGATTGCAGATATTATTCCACCTTTTTACCTGTCATGTTGAACAAGATTACATTAATAAAAAGTGATTAACAAAAAAATTGGCCAAGATGTAATTTTTTACATTACTAAAAACTCCTACTGGACACGTGTTGGTAAAACAGAGGTGGTGCATTCACACTCCACCCCAGCACACTGTATTCCTGTTTGAACATCTTAGAAAAAATAAATATAATACAGTTTTTAATATTACTTACTGTGTGGTAATCATACCAGCGGGCATTCGGTAGGTAAGCGTTCACCGCTACAGCGCCCTGGAAATAAACATTTTTGGTTTAGGTCTATTAAAGCCAAAAAGTAAAGTTTAGCTCAAGTCACTCCTAGTATTTTCATCAATTTCTACTATTTTCTAAGTTTTTTCCCCACTTTTCTGGTATTTCTTTTTCTGATGCTTCTGTTTCTGACATTTCACCTGTTCCAGTACAGGGCTGATGAGCAGTGCTGGTCCCCACAGAAACTGTTTATATATTTCCCATGTCATTTTGTCTTCCACAAACCTGCAAAGTAACGGAAGAGTGGTCATACCCTCGATGCCAACCTTTCCCAAAATGTTTCCTTGTTGAAGCCTTTTTTCTCAGCAAAACTACCATTTCCTCAACTGTAAGCATGCTACCAGTAATAGTAGGTAATATTTATTACCTGATTATTAATCATAGATAATAATTATTACAAGAGAATCCCATTTATTTACAAATGTATCAGGTAGCGCAAGAATGTATTAAGATCCTGATGTGAAAATCATTAGGGAAATACCACCTAGTATTTAATTTTCATTTCTGCTGCTTCTTCATGTTTGCTAGCCTATATCTGCGTTTATACCAAAATTTTTATTTAGTATATTTAGATTACAGTACTTTAAAAAAATCACTTTTGCTTGGTATTAGCAACAGCAAAATGAAGTAGTGGCCCAATTACTTTCTGATTTGTGCCATTCAGTTTTTTGACAGGTACTTTGTCAGAATCAACTCTTAGTCAAAATTAGGCCAGAATTACATGCTGACAACTCAGTGGTTTTTAGCAGAAGACAAGCATTTTTAACTATTAGACTTAATTTTTAATGTTATGGCATTAACCAGTCTTCAGTACGTATTGCCCCTTCTGACCAGGTGCAAAGTCTTATACCTCTAAAAACATGTATGTATGTTTGTTTGTTTAAAAAAAAACCTGCTTTAAAAACTTTTTTTTTAAAAAAACTGCTATATCAGTTTAGCCAAAATAAGTTACCTTGCCCTGCAAACACCTTGACAAGTGTCAAAACCCCCTATTTTCTCCCTCTTTTTCTGTTTCTCTGCCTAAAATTTTTGCCCAGCTATTTTTGCAACACATGCTCTCTGAGTCTACATATATCCAGCACTAAGCATAATGTATTTGCTGAATACCACTAGGGATGATGAGAATGAGTTTTAAAATGTATATATTAATTTTATTTATAGATAAGAAAAAAAAATGTTGACTTTGTGGGAAATGGACAACTTGAGCTGTCACAACAAGCCAATGACAAACGTCCATTTTCTCAATCCCTTGCCAGTTTTAAAAGAAAAATCACTGTAACTGGGGGAAAAGCTATGGACTTCAGTGGAAATTCATGATTAATGGAGAAGGAAGAACCACACTTACTCATGGAGCAGAGGGCGGACCACGGTGCTGCCATAAGCATTGGCTTCGTACATTAATGTGTACAAATAGGGTAGGAGGGTATATCTTATATTTAGCACTTTCCTGGAAATATCTTCAAATGTTGAGTTCCAGGCAACAGGATCTTGCCTCTAAACAGGAGAAGAGTGTCTCATTATTCAAACAGGATTATTCTGTTGGGAATAGATGGGGGGGGAAAGCCCTCATGTTTAGCATCTTTTTTTTTTCTTATATGTCAGCCATAAATTCATACGATTTAGCAGCAGTAATTGTCAAACATGCCTCAGAATCGACATAGCAAAGCAGAGCTGAGGAGATCTGGGTGGAGCCTTGCAAATTCCTTGTTCTCCTCTAATTTAGAGTACCTTTATTTATTTCTCTGTTCTTTAATGAAGGACAAATAGGTCTGCTCTGCTAAACCTAAAGCTCTAACGAGGATAAAAATGCTGTTCCTCTTATTGCCATTTTTCCAGTTATCTTGTTTTTTTTATCATATAGTCCTTAGACAGCACAGTCCTGCATTTAGATGGTTATTTTCATTTATTCTTAAAAGAAATACAATCTTTTATGTAGGAAGTGGGCAAAGTACAGGAATTTTAGATACTCAGGAATTTCATTCCACTGTTCCCTTTTCCAGTTTGCTGGAAAAGGAAGAATAATTAGGGATGAAAACACTAAGGTCAGTTTTGCTCCTTTAAGCGTGTTTAGCCATAAAAATAACTATTTTAGTCTCGTAAGTGTGGTATGTTTAAATAAAAATGGCCTACATGAAAAAAAAAGTATTTTTGTCTTGTACAGGTGATATGTTTAAGTAGAATTGCAACACGTGAAAAATAACAATTTTGTTCTTGCAGATGTGGTGTGTTTACCTAAAAGCGTTATATATGGGGAATAAAAAAAGTAAGAAAAGGGGAAATTATGGGAAATAAAAAAAATCAGTCAAAGCTAACACGGAAGGCACCCACCTTGGTTCCTTTCCCGTTGTGATTCCTTGAGTATGGGTAAAAGGCACCCAGCTCCATCCATCGAGCGCACAGCTCGTACTCCGAGTCTTGAAAGAAGCCACAGATATCTGCTCCGGTCTGAAAATTAAAAAAAAAAAATCCAATGGCAATACTATAAATTTCTGTTAATAAAGATAATTGAAATATAAGACAATAAATTTGGAGCTTACGTAAGATATTCCAAAGAGACTAAACTCCATCATACCTGCAAGGAAAAAAAGTCATTCAATAGTAACTGCACTCTTTTCTTTGGTGTGGTGAGAGTTGCATAGATCATACAACTTGTGATAAGGAAAGAATTTCCCAAATTCCCTCGGGAAAAGTGCTCTCAGGAAGAAAAGCAGCAGATTTCGGGCAACAGGGAGAGGATGACGGAAAGGTGACAAGGGATGAATTTCAGGAAAACGTGGTGCTCAAACCCATGGAATCAAACCCAATTCCTATAGAAACTATGAAGACTTTCTTAAGAGGCGACAAGAAGAAAAAAATGGTCAAGAAGAAATTGGCCGTAAATTCTGATTGTTCAACTCAGTAGCCCATTTGGGCTCAAAAAATGTGATTATTAGAAAGGAAACCAAGAAGAAACATGGAATTAATTGGTGACGGGTTGTGTCGCTGTACCGATGATGGATTTATCGAGCTGATTCCAGGCTGCCGTGTTGTCCCCCAGCCAATGGCCTGACCACTTTCCGCTGCTGGGGTAGGTTGAGCGGGTGACGACGATTCCTCGCTCCTTTGTGACATTCCGCAAGGCACTGGGATCGCACATGGGAGAAGAAACCAAAAGGACGAGAACTAAGATAATTGTAAAAGGTCTTATGCACAAGTCCAAAAATAAAACAGATGGTTTATAACCTGTAGGAAAGTGCTGCTGTGCTGTCCTTGTGAGCATGAGCAGCCATAAACCCAATTAAGATGTGGTTTTTTACTGGAATTCACTATGACCCACACATAGGCAGAAACTCAGAATTTGTGAACCAATCCATCATTAGAAAATGAATTGGCAACGCAAGGAGGCACTAAATTAAGGATTTCCAGTTAAGGCTAATGACTTCATGGGAAAACAGAATTGTAGCCCAACTTACATATTTTTTTAAGGCTTACATAATCTGCCCCAGGGCACATTAGTCTGTTATTGCAATACCAGAAAATTTGCTGCAATAGTTAAAATTTATCCTAACAAAACTCAGAGCAAGGCAATAATAAAGGTAAAAACAGAAGTACTGGGCATATTAGACCTGTCAGCATAGCTTTAGTAGCCAAAAGGGTTTTGGAACAAAAAATAAACCTTTGCTCTGTAATCGTCGCAAAGGAAATAAGAATATTTGAAATAGCCAGCGCGGATTTGTCTACAAACAATCATATTAAATCGATATTTTCATCTCTGAGTGGGAATAGACCTCACAGCGAAGAAGAACCAGTTGATGGGACGTGTCTTGGCATGAACAAACCTTTTGGTTTGATTTTATTTGGCTTTTCCATAAGCACAAGAGTGGTGTGGTTTAGGCCAGGGGTTAATAACTATTCAAGGATGGTGTTGAAGGGAATTTAATTTTCTTTATTTTCTTTTCTCCCCTATTCCCCAAACAATCAATAACATATTTCATTTCCTTAAAGAAGTCTTGGACCACCATGGCAAGATACATGTAAAGGTAACCATGTCAAAAAGAAAAGTTTAAAGTCAAAAAAGAAAAGGCAAAAACCAACCAACCAAACAAAATTAACTGAGTTAGGCAGAATTTGTGCTGCTTAATTTTTCTGATGATGATTCTGGCACTTTTTGCTAAAACACATGTTGTTGATCTATGTTGTTTGACTACACTGTATGCATTAGCCGTGTGATTTCTTAGGAGAATTCCTTTGCAATCTGTAAAGATTCACAAAAAAATACTAGTTAAAGCCCTTCACTGACGAAATCGCTTTGCTCTCTTGGTACCTCCACTGTCATGGCCTAAAAAACTGCTTCAAATAAGGTCCTATCTATTTTTTTACAGGATTTGCAATCTTAAAACAGAAGAAAATATTTATTAACAGAATTCACATTCAGAACCAATAATAATATTCCCCTTCATGTTCAATTGCTGTCTACTTACAATAACCGAATTCCTTTAGATCTGGCTGACAATAAAAGCAGTATTATTATATTCTTCCTGTCTTGTCAGCTGCTAAATGTACCATGGCCTCAGTCAAAAATTCGAGGAGATTTTTTTCTTTATTTATGCTAATATAAATGTTACGGGGGGGGGGGGGGGGGGTTAAGGTTGTGGAGATCTGTAAAGAAACACTGTTCCTTGCTTGCTCATTAAACTGAAAATGAAACTTGGGTATATTATCATTAAATCAAAAGTTACCAAATATAGGCTATAATATGATTCAGTATGAATATATCATAAAATCTGTCCTGGAACTGAGAAAATTATTTCTTAGAAGGAAAACCTAGGCACATGATCTACATTTCAGAAGTCATTTTTCCCTTTTCACCACCATTTCATTTATTTTAATGATACTCGCTTAAGAATTGCTGTATTGGACCTTATATTTAAAAATCTATATTCATTTTCCCTCCCTTGATGTAAGGTGAAATTAAATAAACGATATTATCATAGAAATAGGTGGAAACAAAAGTTTTTGTGTACTTAAATTACTCGAGACTGTCATTTACTAACTATTTTTGATTGATTAATCAGTGTTCAGAACTGTTCTCAGTTCTGTCTTGTAAGGGACAGAAGAGTGTTTTGGGGTGAGGGTTTTGGGGTGAAATTATCCACATTTAACTGAATTGAAGATCCGAAGATATTCAGATGAAAAGAATAACTATGAGAACAAAATGATTTCTCGTAAATAAACTGGTGAAGCTTTTCATCATGAGAATATAGGCATCAAATATTAATTTGCGATGTATTTTGGAAACAACAAAAAAAGCGCAACTTACTCGAGGGTAGGTTTTGTTTGTGACCATCCATAAAGGTTGTGGACATCGTAGTGACGGACTGGGGAGCCATCCGGGAGATATTGCTGGCCTTCCATGCAGAGCGTTTTGAAAATCAATCCCTCTGATCTAGATCCTAAGTCTATTGGAAAGGGAATGAAGACACTCATATTTTAACAGTTTACATCCCATAAGAATTTTAATGAGTTACTTTTTTCTTTTAATTTGCATCATTTTGATTAGTGGTCACTTCCTTTTACGTATTTATTTTATTTTAAAGAAAACAATATTTTAGGTTTTCTGAGGTTGGTTTTCAGAAATTTAGGAAATGCTGACATTTTATTTCAGATATATAGCAAATTCTGAAATTCTATTTCAGAAATTTAGGAGATTCAGGAATTCCAAAATTCCTGATACTCCTCTGTAAGTATCTGAGTCTGCAAGAGAAATAGTAAGTCAGTTACAGATGCTTTTACTGAAGACGACCAAACAGCAAACAGAATATACCGTAATTCAGAAAATATTGCAAATCTTTGTAAATACTACCATATCAGCCATATACACAGAAAACTTGGGCGAGGGGGGGAAGTCTATTTCTGAATACTCCAAGAAAATATATTTTCAAATATCAGAAAGCAACAGAAGTATTCTAATAAAGCATTAGTGAGTCATTGCCAATTAGTACCACTCTGCGCTAGTGCTTAAGTAAAGCCCTGCTAAGAAGAGCAAGTATTTCAAGACCATTCCTCATATTAGACCTTAAAATTTTACATACATGTAACTATTAATTAGAGGAGGCAGAAGGATGTTTTTGAAAGTTTTAGTCATCAATTGCATTTTTCATCTGGGAAAACTATGCAAAACCCAGAAAACCATATCCTTGAACATGTCCAAAGTAACTACCTAGATAGAAAATAGATACCAAAATCTAGCAAAAAAAAAAAAAAAAAATCTTTATTTTCAGAAGTGCCATGCAGTCACTGTTCTCACCAACAAAGACTGCAGTTAAGAGTGTTGATCACCTCCAAAAATTGGTTGACCTTCTGTTATGGGTTCAGTTACGGATTTGGCTACCTAATTTTAGGCATTTATGCCACATCTAGCATGTAAAAAATACTATATGAACCGGAGTGACCCAAATGATTACACTGTTTACAGCAGGGATCAGACTTACGGGGTACATATGGTGGAAAGTTTAGCTCTTGAGTTCTACAGCCACCAACAGCACCGTTAACAAAGCTTGAAGGTTCATTCATGTCCTGAAAACGCAAAACAAAATGGCAGATGAACAAATTTCTCTTAAATTTGAGCAATTAGTTCCTTTCAGCTATTTTAGTTTGTGCTCATAATACTTAATTCTCTTTGTCAGCAGGCTGACCAAATAAATTAAATGGACACGAAAATTCAGGACCACCCGTTGCATTTCTTGTTTAATCATTATAAAGCAATGGTTCAACAGATAAATTTTTCTGATGAGTAATTCCCTTCATAGACAGACTCTGAACATATCATCTCCCAGAGAGTAAAGCATCAAATTCATAGAGATTAACTGAAAGCAGAGGCTTCAGTTTTAAGAACTTCTTATTTATTGGTCAAATTTCCTGAAAAGGGCAGGTTTTCTTCTGTGTAAAATTGAAATCAATACAGAAAATATAGCTACAGATATGTAAATTACTAAAATCTCTGAACTTTGTAATGATCGCTCTTGTCCTAGGTGCCTGTGGTCCTCTGGTTGCAGCAGTACACTGGAGCTGGGGTACAGGAAAATACCAAATATTTTACTTGGTTTCTAATGTTTTGGGGTTTTCTATAGGAATCTATTAATATTTAATAGGTTCTACAGCTATTGCAAGTCCACTTCATTTAAGCAGCACACTAAACCTGTCATTTATCTCATTTTGCCTCACAGAAGTAGTAATGGTAAAGAACAATAGTCTCTCGTTGCCAAAAAGGACTTCAGGAGCTTATAGAAGAGAAGCAACACTGCAAAAGAGCCATTAGGTGGGTCAAAAGTAAATAATGAAGATTTCAGAAAGTAAAATTTTTCAACAGGCAAAAAAATAGAAAAAATAATGATGCTGTTAACAAGGAGAAAGATTTTTAAACTTTAGTCGACCATTCATGATATTTAGCATTAAATGTCTGTTTCCTTCCTTCCTTGGAGGCCTCTGAACATTGCTGGGTTTTGAGGTGTTGAGGGCCAATCTTAGGATAAAAAGATGTAGAAAAATCTGAGAAACAGAATAATTTTTTATACTTACGATCCACAGACCATCAAACTTCAAGCTTTTGGATGCATTGTGTGGGTTGGTGTAGACTTCAGTGATTTCTCTCGTCCACCATTCAGCTGTGGAATTGCGGAAGAAATCTGGAAGAGCTACATATGCTCGGTAGAGCTGTAAAAGTAGTAGAAATAAAAAAATAAAGCATAGACACAGGACTGAAAGCAACCCACTACTAAAATGTTGGAATTTGTTCTTAAAATATTCATGGTTTTGCTACAGTTTTTAGCTGTTCTGGCAGAAAGGCTGGACAGTTTCTGCAACTCACTCTGATGTTATTTAGGTTTTTTTGATGTTCTGGTAGAAAAACTCATCACTTTCTGCATCCGACTTCTTAGATGAAATTTTATCAGCCAGTTCACTGCTATAAACCTTAACGAATTTGCTGGTCCCTCTCTATTTGTGTCAGTCACCAAAAGATGTCAACATTTACCTCCACTTGGGTTTCCCAATCCAGTGTGTCATTAACTTCTACGTTGGGAAGATCTGGCCAGACCTAGTAAGGGGAAGGAGTTGTTAAAATAATCAAATTAAACCAGATTAAAAAATTAGTATCAACAGCAATAAAACTTTGCTGCTACAGAGTCCAATGATGACACAAACTGAAGACATTTCCATGTGTAGCTCTCAATGTGTCCACTAAAGTTGGGAATGTATGTGATATTAGAAATCTTCTCCCCAACATTTAACCTGAGATGATGCTTATTTGTATAAAACAATCAGCTTTTTAAGAACAGCACCTTTACGTAGATGATGTCATTGGTGTTGGGCCATTTTATGAAGACATCCTTTTCCAAACCTCTTGTGAAGGCAGGGTAATCGGTTTCATTACCAGATATGGCCGGATCCTAAAATTAAAGGCAATACAATTTTACTTTTATGCTCAAAAGACAAATGCAGAAATGCTGTTAAATGCATTCTGTATTCTGCAACAACATACTGTAATTTAAAACCAGAATTCAAGACTCACCAGGATTAGGATAAACCTCATTCCTTCTTCATGTATTTTTTTAATTAGATCCGGTAATCCAGTGAAGCGTGGGTTAAGGGTGAAGTCCAGTTGCCGTTCCATATAATCAATATCTGCATACTGGACATCCTGCAGTTGACACACAAGAAGTTAAAATAAAGTTGGGGGTTTTTTTTGCCATTTCTTGAGTGACGTCATCCATCAGCAAGTTCATCATCCTTTTGCAAAATTAGGCAAACTACTGACTTTTTTTTTTTAATGTAAAGTTGGAATCTGCTGCAGCTTAAAGCTGAGGTTATCAGATGAACACACTTCCACAACCTATCCAGTCTGAAATTCAGCTTTCACCACTACATTTATTGTGAAGGTAGAAATTCATACGCACAAGCAAAAAACCACCCCTGGATTTGTGCATATGTATAAATATATGTCAATATATACATTGCCTGCAGTCATGCTACTACACACTGTCCAGAAACAAGGGGATTGGTTGCTCCATACTGAAATAATTTGATGTTAATTACCTGTAAAATGAAAGCCATGCTTAATTTAGGTATAATTTCATTAGGCCTAAGGCTTGTACAACTCTTCCAAAGCCAACCCATGCCAAAAAGTAGTTTTCTCAGCACAGGACAACATATAATGCAAATGAAGTTGCTTTATTTTATTTCCCCTGTGTTCACCTGTAAAATGCATGGAAAAGTTGAACTATGGCATTAATCATAGCATTTCTTTTACTGTTTTAAATTAGAAAATACCCCGAAGCCAGAAATTCAAGTGCCATCACAAGCTTTAATGGCTGTCAACGTACATAGGGTATCCTGGCTGCTTTCATGTCTTCCACCAACTTGGCGATTTCTGTGTCATTTTCATATCCGTAGCGGCATAACTGGAATCCCAGTGCCCAGTAGGGTGGCATGACTGGTCGCCCAACCAGCTAAAAATGAAAAAGAAAGAATACTTATTGCTAATAGATGAAAATAAAACAAAACAAAAAAAATCCAAACCAGCACCATCCATACGCCCTCCAAAAAAAAAAAAAAAAAAAAAAAAAAAAAAAAGCAAAGCAAAGCAAAACAATAAAAATCCCCAAACACTTTGAATTTGCAATAGGAGAATTGTACCGCAGTGTATTCCTGAACAACGAGCTCTGGTGTTGGGCCCAAAACCATGTAAAAGTCGAGAATTCCCCCAGTTGTGCGATACGTCAGAGCAGGCGTGGGCTGGAAGGTCACATCTGGAAAACGGAGGAAGTGCAAGAAGGCAATGAATGCCTGGGTAAGGCAAAAACTGAACACGGAAGTAAAATACGTTAAGAAAATAAAGCAGATTATTTTTGGTTTTACCCATTGCATTGCTGTTAAGCAAGAGAACTCCATGGGCATTGCCATCTCCTTCCAGACCCATGTAGAATGGCTGGAAACCATATGAATTCAACTTGTACTGCAAAAGAAATAAAGTATTTTCCATTGGAAAGACATCATAAGCACTCAGTTATTTACATCCACCAATAAATTATCCATTATAAATAACAAGGTTAATAAATGATCAGATACGCAATGGTCCAGTGTGCAACAAAGAATCTTACGTGTTGAACACACAACAGGAAATGTTGACCTGGAGCAATAATTTTCAGCTTCAAATTTTGAGGGCAATCTGTTTCTGAGTGCTCAAGGTGGGGAGGGAAGAAAATTTATTTCTAGCTTTAAAAATTGCTAATATGCTAGGAGAAAAGTTTCTCTTCAAATATTTCTAGGTAGCCTTTATCATCAAGACAAGCTGGTGACTTTCTCTTATTTTTCATTTAATCAAAATGTTTCAAATTTTCAAATTATAGCTATAATAAGGCACTGCTATTCCATGGTTAATCCCTTGTAAATTGCCAATATTTGTGCTATGCAAAAATGCAATACATGGGTATGCTGAAACATAAAATTTTTTTATTTATCTCTCGAAGTCCTAGTTCAGTCCCAAAGTTGTAGGACTTTGCCCAGGTCTCACCCAGGAGGGCAGATCATAGAATCATAGAATGGTTTGGGTTGGAAGGGACCTTTAAAGGTCATCTAGTCCAACCACCCTGCAATGAGCAGGGACATCTTCAACTCGATCAGGTTGCTCAGAGCCCCGTCCAACCTGACCATGAATGTTTCCAGGGATTTCCCCGACTCAGGTGCAGGATTGGCTATCTCCATAGCCAATCAACACCGATTGATACAAAGAAAAAAAAAAAAAAAGCAGAAATTCTAGAAAAGAAAGCAAAATGCGAATTTATTTTTTTTTCCCCCACTTACTCCAGGAGGCTGGTCCCTGGCGAACATTCCCCAGGTGTGCCAGTTCATGTCACGTCGAAACATGGTGTGTTCGGTTTCGCCGAAGCCATACAAATATTGGGACGCCAAGCGGGTAGAAATCTGAATGAACATGTCGCTGAAGGTGAAAGTCGGTAGCTGAGAATCCCAGCTGAAAAGGAGGGAAATAGAACAAGATGGCAGCAATGTCAGCGCTGGGCGTAGCTGGTGGTCACACTTTCAAGGCCAGCTCTTTTTCTCTAAAAATCTTATTATTTGCAAAAGTTGGAATAAAACTCTTATGGTTATCAAGAAAACTTAAACAACATTAGGACTTTCTTTACAGCTTAATATTGGAGTTTTTTTAGTTTAATGGGGGGGATAGAGTTTAATAGGGGGGGTTTGTACAGATTATGTTGAAATGTTAGGTGAAAATCAGCTTTTTTCTGTTAAAAATTGAGTCACAATCTGACAGTGTTCTTCCAATGACTGCTGTAGACTTGGGAGGCTGAATTATGGAAGGAATGATTTACTCTGGTTAGCAAAATAGGAACTCAACTGGCAATTAAATTTTGATTACTTTAAAGAATGGCAAAAAAATATTTTCAATCAAAAAGCATAAGACAAAAAAACCAAGCAAACAGACACACAAACCCCCTTCTTAAACAATGCTGTGGTCACCTAAGGGAAGTATTGGAAAGTGTAGAAAATCGTTGTGCCTCCCTGCTACTTGAGACCTGCACAAAAACTAGTGCTTGGAAATGTCTACGCTTTGTACTTGAAGATGATGCAGAGGGATGAAGAGCCAGTGTCAAAGAACGAGGTGGCAGGGAAACACCTTAGCCAATTTGGGGAAAACACAAGGTTTTGTTCAGGTCACCTTCTCCATCCTTCCTCTGGGTTAATATTCTCATGCTTATGCAAAGATAATAGAACAGACCGGGCAATAAAATGTTTTGGCAGGAAAAAAGGAAAAGGAAAAAGCAGAGGAGAAGAAAGAAAAGGGGAGGGGAAGAGATAATGAAAAGAAAAATAATTCCATTAAATGTATAAATAAAAGAAAAATGAAAATAACAAAATTAAATGAAAAATTTATATTAGCAAAACTAAATTTAAAAATTAATTTAGAAAATTATATTTAAAAAATAATTAGCAAAATGAAAATTTTAAAATGAAATTAAATAAGCATGGCTTACATCACCGTCCCTGTGCTTCTGCGTCGAACCTGGATGCCAAATGGTTTGTTCTGAACAGTTACATCATAAAGTCGACTCTCGACTGTGCTCTCTGGGGACTTGGGGAGATTCAGTGGTACCGGCACCTCATATCGCTTATTTGCATAATCATAAATCTATTCATGAAAAATTAATTCATTTCAAAGTACATGGAATATGTATAAATTAGCAAGTTACATTTTCAAGAATTCAGGGTAAAAATAGTGAAAGCACTTTCCTGTATTCCTGTTGACTGATAGAAATTAATCTACAGAGTGGAAGACTCTGACCTGGACACAGAGAAATGTTCAATTGTTTCTTCCCAATAACAGTTAGAAATCTGCATTTTTTAAAATGGTTGAGTAAATTTGCTGAGATAAGCATTGTCTTTCAGTGTGTATTCTTTCTCAAATCCCTTCAAAACATTTAGGTCGAGAAATAAAGAACCTTAAGGTTTTATTTTGGGCCAGGAATGACTCATTTAATTATTTAAATGTATTGATTCAAGTGTATTTTTACATACGGTAAATGAATTTCATCTTTTTGGTTGAATTTTTAGCCAGCTTTAAGAGATTTTTCTTCAGGTTTTCTGTATCATAGAAGTTGACATGAGTTGATTCAAGACTAAGAGCAGTAAAAGCTATTTGGTTAAAAGGAAAAACTTATTTGGATGACGAAGCATTATCCGTATCACAGAAAATTGACTAGAAACATTATTCCCAGAAATAAAAATATTTTGACCAGTGGAACAATACAAACTCAGAGAAATTCTGCATTACCTTAAATTGCAGCATATGGTTGGTGTGATATTTCACCTCCAGGTGAAGGGTACTGATGGGTAACATTGATTTCTCATAGGCTTTGAGATTGCTCTTGTTGAAGGTGAGATTGGCCGTCACCCCTGATGATGTGTATTTTACGTCAGCAACGGAATAAGCGTTGTCAGGGCTGTTGTAATAGCAGTACGGAACACCTACGTTGGAGGTATCTTCCTGCGGATGGAAACATGATGAGGGAATTCTTTGATTGCTGACTTTTTTTTTGATTTAGCAGCAAGAATTCCAAAACTCTTGTTTTTACCAGATAACTAGTTAATGTGGAATTTTGTCTAAAACTTCATGCTGCTGTTAAACAATAAAGAAGCAGCGCTGAACACACCGATCTCTATACTTTTTTAGATATAATTAATAAACTCAAGGCTATTCAGTCCTGTCTGAATCATTACACATTGACGATGATTTAATATTCCCTCTGTCTGTGACCTTCACCTCAATCTCACAAAAAAAGACCTTGAAGCCTCTATGGTCTCTGGCCATTTTGGACACCTTCAGAGGATGTGTCCAAAATTTATTAGCGATGTCAGATGAGAGCTCTCCATCGGCTTTTACATTTCTGTACTCATACAGATTGTCTTTAAAATACCCATTGGGAATTGTGGCTTATTTATTGAATGTCTCCTGACAGCAAGGTCAAAGTAACTTTCTTTTTCTTCTGTAATTGAGTATAAACACTCAAATTATTCTGAAGTTAGATGTGCTGATGTTGGTGAATGCATTATCTTCCCACCTCTGAATAATTATGATTTTTCCTGCCTATTTTTAAAAATGAAACTACACCTGCTCAATTCATCTTTATTCCCAATGAATATTTTTTCATCTTTCATCACCAAATTCAAAGTCTCTTTTATCTTAAGAAAGGCATTTAAATATATCCAGTTCATAACCTGACCAGAATGTGCTGAAGAGCCATTTCCAAATATCTTAAATTGTAAAAATATTTCTAATAACACGACAAATTCAGGGAAATCTATCAACTGTTTCAGCCTGTAGTTCCTTCAGGAGTGGCTACCAGGACTGCATCCTGAGATGACATGAAGATTTGGGGAATGACAGACTAATGTTGTTTGAAGGAGGACTCAAAAGAGCATTCCCATCAGGGCACAACGCTGGCATATATTTACAGCCATGTGATATCCAGAAATAAAAACTATCCAGAAAAAAGCTTCGATATCAGGAATTATCATTTGGGTGTATCTGATAGACAGGGACACAACCAGTTAAGTTCACAGAAGGATGAAATTTTCCCTGAGGTTCAAGGTTTTCTTCTTATTCTTGATTCCAGTGGAATCAGGTCTATTTAAAATTATTTGTTTATTTATTATTTACTTAAATTTATTTATTTTCCAATGAGTATAAGCATAAGATAAAGCAAAAAGGCAGCCCTCCCTGCCTCAAAAAACCCTTGCAGGGACCAGCTGCAGTGGCAAAGTTGCATGAAGATGGTGATCTTAAGTCTATTCTACTTTTCATAATCTTAATATTATTTGTTACTGTCTTTCAAAAAATACCAGCTTTTTCCTCTATTTTTCACATACTTCAGAAGACCAGAAGTTGTTGAAAATGGTGCTAGTTTCAATAAACCACCTATTTTTTTAAGTCCTCTCTCAGAGAGAAGGGCAAATAAGACTGTTTCTTTTGTTGTAAAATAACCCCACAAAAATAAAGTTACAGTTCTTAACATGCTTCTTCCCAATTTGATTTTCACAAATTTTTGCTTACAGTCCAGACACAGCCGAGCTGTTCACAATTTTCCTTGGTAGAATTTGGACCAGGATGACAATCATATTTTTCGTTGACACTGGTTCCTAGTGTCCATCTTAATGAGTACGATTTTCCCAGTTCGAGCTGGAGTCCTTGTATGAGAGCAACCTATAAATATTAAACAATAAAGTGCTATTAAATTCTACCTCCCATCAATGGTTTTTTTTAGATCCTTAAAAACAAGAAATTGCCCAACGCAGCAACTCATGCCAAACTTTGCATCTCTCCTGAGAAACCCTTATTTTTACAAATTCACGTGTCTGAAATTCCTGCACAAAAGACCTGAAAAAGATCTGATCCCGCATGTCCCGTGGAAGCAGTCCAGGGGTGAAGATAAGTCCATGGCTCTTTGGCCTTTTAAAATTCAAATGTAAGTAGTTAAAAAATTTAAATATTATTTACCCTCCTACAATATTGACTAAAATCCTAAAGCTGTTCCTCGCCTTATAAATTGAATGTACCTGCATAAATAAATGCAAAAATAAACTTTGCTTCATATGCAATGTCTGAGGGCAAAATGGTGATCCACCCTCTACAATGCAACTAACGCTATTAACATAATTAACATTATTATTATTAAGGTAAATAACGTAATCGTACTTTTTAGTAAAATACATCGCATATGCTGTGGCGTTTACCATAGTACGGCGTACTCTCCTTTTCAATATACAAAATACAGGTGGTACAACACCAGAGATTTTTCATTTCAGTTTTTTTATTATTATTTACCTTATCTACAGGATTATAGGTGATATTATGAGAAGAATTTTGCACATTATTGTTCTGCAACACAGTCACCGACACCGGTTCCTGCAGCAATCCCAGTATTTTGATTTCTTCAAACGTCAGGTTGTTTGGATCGATGTAGTTGTTGTTTGTGACATTCATTTGTAGAACGTTCTGAGGAATAATGAAATAATTGCATTGAACAGCCAAAATTTCTCCTGGTTTAAATTGAAAAGCAACAATTTTTTTTCTGTTGTATATATATAAAACATTGTTATGCATATTTTGTTTCTGTATTACTTGCATAATGTACGTATGCATACAATACACCCACATTTCTTGGCATAGAAAAGTCAGGTCTGTTCAATTATATTGAATACTATTAGATGAGTCCAACCTCTCGAACTGTGCCACGGCTGTCACATACACCAATACAAAACTTTCTTACAACCGTAAAAAATTATGATGTCGATGCTCTGGGTTCTGACATTTTCTGGCCTCGCTTTTCATCTCACTCATTGTAGACATTCAGCTACATTTTTCTCCAATATACAAAGATTTTTGTCAATTTTTCAAATTTTTCAGACTCGCAAACAATCTGTTCATCTCCTTTCTCATGCAAACTGCCACTGATGCTTTACCGTTTTCCTGCTCTATGAACTGTTATAAACGCTATAAACATTTTTTTCTTGTTCTACAAAGTGGCAGGAAATTGGGAATCTTCAGATATTAAAAATAGTTAGGGGGGGAAAAGACAAATACCAGATTTCTATCTTGGTCAAGTGACAATACTTTGAAATGGTACTTTGTTAAATACTTCATTTTTTTGTAAATATTTTAGGAAAATAGGGAGGGGAAAAAAGAATATCCATAGAAAGTATTATTAATTAAAATTGGAAATTAAAATCAGATCCTTTAAAAAATATATACTTACATTGGAAACTTTAAAGTCATAGGAAATGTAGGATTTGCTGCTAACGGTATCTAAAATGTGGAGAAAGAAATTACAGCTGCAGTGTGGAATGAGACAGCATTAAAAAAGGAAAGCTAGAAGACCAAAAAAATGCAAATTACTATTATCATTACAGTTACGTTCAAAATTACTTCACTGAGCAGCTGCAGGACAAACTGCAACAATCTATGAAACCCTAATTATTTTTTGAAGAGGCAAAAATGAGCGTCAATATTTAACATTCTGCCAATTCAAATCTTTTGTTGAATTGATGCAGAGCACGGATATTTCTACAATTTCCTGAAATCCAAATTTTTGGGGGTAGTCTTTTCAAGTTCAGAAGTTATCTATCATGTCATGATGTCACATGTTGCTGGGGGTGCCAAAAAGCCACCTAACCTGCCCATTTTTGCCCCATTCATTGTGTGTATTTCTTTTCTTGTATTGTTCGTGTCCTTCGAAAAGTATTTCTTGTTACTTTTGATAGCCTTTCCTAGCTATCTGTCATAATCCACTATTCTTTTCCAATTATTTTTCTCTTAGATGAAGGACTATAAACTCTAGTTAAATCAAGATATATTAACACCAAATATGTGCCATTTTAGTATATTCTTTTGGCGTATTTTAGTAATTTGACACAGTCTGCTCTCTAAGGTTAAGGAACTTCTCCTAGTTTCTAACCTACATTTTATTTCAGTATGGCTAAATAAAGCTCAAATATTTTTCCCATTTTTTGGAAAACCTCATTAAGTTTCCCATTCCATTGAGTTAAGTTATGACCTTAGTATTACACTAAACTTTTTTCTTTAAAAGGATGTAAATTATTTGACAGAAAAACACTTGGGAGTTGAGTAGCATCGATCCCAATTCATCACAAGAGGTTGTGGGGCTTTGGCTTGATTATTTTAGCTGAAAAATAAGTTTTCTGGCAGCTATTAACAAAAAGTGAGATTGGAAACAACACATGGAGCCTGTTCCGCTTACTCAAATTCATAGATATGCTGTGGGAACCAAATGCCTTAAAAAATTTGAGGTTCAATACACCTTTTGAGTTAATAATGTTTTTGCTGATTTCCCAAGGATTTTAATTAATTCCAAACCATTCAGTAATTGTACAAGTGTTTCATCTTTGACTGAATCTTCTTGTGAAACATGGATTATGTGTGTTCTTGTACCTGTTGAAAGTCATTTGGGTGCATAACAGAAAAATCTATCGATTGCGACAGTATGGTTTAACAGTTGGCAAAATCTTTACATGTGTAAGACTATTGTGAAATCTGAACAAGAAAAAAATTTAAAAAATTAAGATTGCATTTTTCCACTTGATGGTGAAAAAGTAGTAATAGCTTGTCACATATTTCAATTCTTAAGATTTTTTTTTAAATTAAAAATATTTAATGTTAAAATTAATTTTTTATTTATTTTTTTATCCTCCTTCCATGAAATCAGTTCAATGATTCGAATCTGGGAGTGTAAATATTTGGGTTGTCATCATTACTTCACTATAACAGTCGATAAAGGCTCACCTGTCGACTCTCCATCATCCCAGAATAACTCCCCAACTGCTTCGTTGTTGTCATCCAGTGCAATGATAAGTCCCATAGGATTCTTACGGCTGTGGAAAAAAAACCCAACATGATTTTAGACGTATAATAAATATCTAAGCAGGCTTTAATATTCATATTAAGAGTATAGCGTTCAGCAGGGTTTCAAAACTTTGAGAACTGTCTTGTATTAGTCCCTGGCTGTCCAAGGTTTTTGGGTTCAATGATTTTCATGCAAACAGAATAAAATCCAGGGTGAGATTAGAAAATGTTACGTGAAAAAAAAACCCCACTGGTTAATCATTAAACATTTTGTAATTAAACATTTACCATTAAACATTTTGTCATCAGCCATGGCAGTGAGTGGTGACTGACAGTTATTCCCAAATTTCAAAATGCAAATGCTAAATATTACTAACTAATAATACGACTACAAATACTATGACAAATACTACTACTACTAATGTAATATTGTAATATTGTAATGCAATAATGTAATACTACTAATAAAAATATAATTTATTAATGATTAGGATAATAATGATTATGACAATGATGACAACGATGACAATAATAATAATAATAGTTCATATTTTTCTGCAACCAGGTGGCCTTGAGTCCATTCTTGAAATCACATTTCATACCAATTTAGTGAAGAAAATGTTCCGTCTGTAGATTTACCTTGCCACTGTTGTGGTGGCCGGCTGTTGGAAAGGGAAGATATAGCCTCCTCTCAAGTGAAGCCCCATTTTGTCTGCGGGAAGGTACATATCTGTCCACTGTTTTCTCAACCAGATTTTTGCGCCCTAATTAGCAGGGGTGAAAAAGGAGGAGGAGGTTCCATTACTCACTGCTGCCTTAAACCCTGAGTTTTATCTTAAGTCTCCTTAATTCTTCCATTTTCCTTAATTCTTCCTTTTAGTCAAAGGTTTCAGCTCTCTGAATTTCCGTATTGCTGCCGATGGTCACGAAAGTCAAACTGCCACAGACCAGAATGCTATAGAATGCTACGTACGTAACTCACTCTTATTATTTAATTTCAGCTTATTATTTCAGTTTATTATATCAGATTATTTATTTAATCATCAACCCAGTGAGAGCAAGTCCTCCTGGGATATCTGAAGTGAACCATGTCCCTTTCCCATCAGCTAGAACCACCACCACAGCAGTGGGAAATTTATTCCAGAAATGAGATGAGCAAGAGCTAATGGCAAACCCCTTTGTGCATTATTAGTAATAATATATTTTGCTTATCTATAGATATATATATATCTGCGCCCTTTGCTTAAGGTTTTGTTCAGCCTGGTCCTCCTAAATCCTGAACTCAACCCACAGCTACGCGACCTTCTCACTTGGACATTTAGAAACCCCCACCCGATTACCCTACTAACTTACCGAATCATAATCGTACCAGACTGCATCGGGGATATATGCTTGGATGATGTCCACCCCCTGGAAGGGGAACACAGAAATTACTTTCACATTTGAGCCTACATTAATCTAATGTGGTGGAACGACCTTGGGTGGCCGCCACGTGCCCACCCAGCCGCTTTATCACTCCCCCTCCTCAACCGGACAGGGGAGAGAAAACACAATGAAAATAAGCCAAAATTTCCAAAAATCATAATAAAGTTGACAATGAGAAAACTATCAATATTTCCCCTCAGGTTCTTTTCTTCTTTCATGGTTTTCTACAATGATGCCCCAAAAGGAAGATAATAATCCAGGTATAATTTCAGCAAAGCCATAAGTTACTGTTTGTAACCCAAAATTGCAGCGCTGCAAACACACCATCTCAGAGCGTATTCACAAACATCGTTAAATCTTAATTTTACTTTTTTCCATGTTGGCTGCTTTCAGGTACTTGCTGCATTTAAAAAATGTTTTGTTCTGCTAAACAGCGTATGCAGTATGAGAATTCATGAGCATTATGTACAAGATTTTGCAACAGGAAAAGCAATGATCTGTATTTTTCATCATGATGAATCACAGGTAAAGTGAAATCAAGTGGGAAATAAGAAGCTGACTCTGAATGAAATGCAGAGGTGATGCATGGAGGAGGTGAAGCAGAATTTTGCAACAGAAGAATCGGATTCCCAAAGGACGGGAGAACAGAAGTAACATAGCAATATAAAAATAATGGCACAAAAAGGCAAGATCTTCTATTTAGACAGTGATAGAAGTATGTTGTGGCCTCTCTGAGAGCAGCAAATGACCAAAAAAACCCAACCCACTAGGTTTATGAGGAGTCTAAAAACAAACATGTAATTAATATGCTAAAAATGTAAATTTAAAGAGAAAATGGAGTTTAAGGAGAAAATTGAATTTAGAAAAAATTGAATTTAAAGAGAAAGTTAAATTAGAGAAAATGGTATTTAATATGCATGAAAGAAGGATATAATCAAAGTTTATGGTAAGACACATGTTTCCACTGGAGATACATTAAAGCTAGTGAATAAGGGGCTCTTTGGGAATTCTCTTTCCAGTTCTTGCCCAAGACATTTCAGGCTAAAATAGGACCAGAGCAAATTTATTGAGTTCATCAGGGAAATGGAAGAGACTGTTTTTCTTTTTTTTTTTTTTTCCCCCAGCTTAAAGAAAATGAGAATGAGCATGATTTCAGGGGAAATACATATGCCCTAAATAGGGGAACTCTGACTTCTAAGCTGACCAATATCATCCCAAGACTAAATAAGGTAGCAAATCCGAAGGTAGGTTCATATCAAGGGAATAAAAGAATGAGGGGAATAGAGAGTTGAGAAATTTAACTTGTTGGGGCTTTTAATGCAATTCCCTGCAGAAAAGGTGGCACTGGTGACTCAGGGTGCCCCCGTGAATTCATTACGAGGCATCAAGAAAGTGAGACCTACTGGATCGAGCACAGGGGTGATGAGGAGCCCAGGACCCCACAAGAACTGCTTATCCACGCTCCATGTTGCTTCATCGGAATAAAACCTAAGCAAATAGGAAAGCAGCGGCATTAATTGCACTTACTAATTAATAACTTATTGATTGTTATCATGAGGAATCCTAATATTTTAAGGTCTTGGTTGTCTAGAATCACTATTGAAAAGCATCATATGGCGATGCCCCAAGACTATTTTTGGTGGAGGCAATCTGAGCTTAAGAAAGTAAATTCACAGCTTATTAATTTCATATGTATTGATTACACACATGCATAAGTGTGTCTGGGAACATCTGGTCTTAATATAGTTCTATTCGAGAGTTTCAAGAAAATAAAGGTGAGAAAATACAAATTTTAAAATATATATCCCGATGGAGAATAATTTCATCAGCTGCCAATGACATTTCGTAACCGACAATAATACCAGCGTGCGTGCAGAAATTACAGATGGGTTTTGATGACTTTCCCCATTACTCCAAAATGGTGTTTCGTGAACGTAGACATCTGTACATATGATGGTGGGCAGCATCCTCCACAAACTACGGATGGTTTTAGCGAATTCCCAACAGCGTCTGACCTGTCCGAATTATTTTATTCTAGTATTGTGAAGGTCAACTTACTCGTGGAGAACCGGCCGTGCCACCGTGTCTCCTTGGGTATGAGCTTTGTAGAAGAGCGTATATAGGTAGGGCAGCAATGTATAGCGAATATTCAAGTAGTGCTTTGAGGATTTCACCAAAACTGAATCAGCTCCAAAGGCAGCTGGATCCTGGGGCTGAAAATAGATATATTATTATGATCGCTGTTGCACAGAGGGTTGAGGGTACGACTGAGGGGTGCAGCCAAAATTCAGGGTGGTAGGACAGAGAGCAGCAAGCGTTTGCTCCTCATTGTAGACACCACCAATGGGGACCAAGGATGATGTCAGATGATGATTTCAGAAAAAGAAATGATGCCAAATGCATTCTCTGGTGCCTACAAAGCTAAATCTTTTGGAGGGAGGATTTCCCAAAGCGTAAGGTTGTACCAATTTCGAACCAGTTGGCTATTTAATGATCAGTGACATAAATTTAATTATCAGAATTTAATTTAATTATCAGAATAGAAATGCGTACCACAAAACAAGTTTTTGTAGCAGGATATACCACTTACTATGCATTTTTCAGTATTGTGATTCCTGGAAAATGGGTAAAACGCTCCGACTTGCATCCATCGTCTGCAAAGTTCTTCTGTGACATCTTCGAAGAAACCACAAATATCTGCTCCGACCTTAAAATAAAACCAGAACGCATTGTCTGTATGGCATACTGCGCCTCCAATCTCTACCAAAGAAACTCCAAGGACCAAGTTGCAGAGATCTTTTTTCAATTCATCCTTAATTGCTAATGAGGGTAATACAGTCATTCAATATTATTTCTACATAAACCCTTCCAAATCTCTCATCCATACCTAAATTTGCCCATTGTATTCTCCTCTGGTTGAACCACAGAATTTCTGAAGTTTCTAAGAGTTTTTGCAGCAGAAGTACCCAGGTAAATACAGGATTTTCAGTAACATCAGAATTCTGCAATTAATTTTACAGCCCAGCATCTACACACACAGAATAATTCAAATATAGGTAGTACAGAAAATCAAACTGACTACAAGCTAACACTGCTCGTTGGTCTCTTTCTCCCAGAGATTTATCTTCTTCTTTGGTGCTAATATGCATATACTAGCATAACAGTCCAAAAGTCAAAGAAATTCAAAGCCTGAAAAGGAAAGCGGGCATTTCATTAATAAGTGGGTGTTCCTATTGCATTTAAAGAGCTTCACATCAATCACTACTGAATGACAAATAGTAGAGGCATCAGGGGGCTGGAAACATATAAAATGCTATATTTGATAGCCATATACCCACATACTCAATAAACAATAGAGGGAAATGGCCTAAAGCTAAGATTAATTATTCCTGGGGGAAAAAAAAAAAATGTTTAAACCAGACTCCTAAAGGCATTAATTTAGAAGGGGATTAAAATTTATTGTAGGGCATTAATTTATTATGTTATATTTTGCTTTATATGAATGTATATAATTTATTCCTAGATTTATTTATAAATATTTTTGTATATTTTATATAATTATTTATATATACATGTTTATTTATATAAATTATTATTATTATTATTATTATTCAGATGGGCTTATACATATCAGGCTTGATCAGGTATCATGGATACACGTTTGTTTTGAAAAGGTACCATAAATGACTGGTTTCATACATAAGGGATTCCAAAGAGGCCAAATTCCAGCATTCCAGGTATCGCCCATTTTATGTGGTCCCACGTTGCTGCATTATCTCCCAGCCAGTGTCCGGCATACTTTCCTGATCCTGCAAAAGTAGACCTTGAAAGAAGAAAGCTTCGTTTTCCAGGAAACAAACTTTCAATGGCTCTGAAAGTAAAAAAAGGGTTGGAATTAGGGAAAAAAAAAAAAAAAAAAAAAGTTGTGGGGATGAGTAGATTTGTAATAAGGAAAGTTTCTATTAATTTTCATTTATTCATTCACAATGATAAATAAGCTAAGGACACAGACTCCCTTAAGTTTAACCAGGTGTCTATTAACTAAATTAATAATTTTTTTTTTCACCTTAAAGAATCTTTCTGTAAGTTTTTGCTTGCCATCCTTTGTCGTATTTGAACTCCAAATAATAAAGCTCAGGTCTCCTTTCAGCTTCCTTTACGCATAGTGGCATCGCTGAAATCCAACACTAGGACGTTGAATTTCGATTCAGAATTCCATTCCAATTTAATAAAGGTGATTTTGAATGCCCAGGGTTCAGCCCTTTGTGGGAAGACTGACATCAATCCCCAGATCAGGTTCCCTGGGGAACGAAATTGCTGCTTCTCTAAATAGAGGCCATACGCTCTACTCTGCCCTTTTTGGTAAAGATACTAAGGAGGATTCCTCACCGTTGCGTTGAGAGAGTCATAGAATATCCATAAAGGTTGTGAACGTCATATTGTCGTCCCCACTTCTGCACTGCATCCATACAGAGCGTCTTGGAATACAGGAGTCTATCAACAATATCTGCAGGAAAATGGTTCGGAGGTGCATTTTAATTGATTTAATTAAATTTTTTTTAAAATTAAATTTAATCAACTTAATTAAAGGAAAAAACCCAATATTTCTATTCTTTTCCTTCATGCACATTCATGAAATTTTGGCCATTTTCTCAGTTTGGCGTTTGCATTAACCCCAGTACTCCAAGGCCAAAGCGGTAAGTGCTTCCCTGCGTCATACCACGTTACTACGGGTTTCCAGGTTTATTCATCATCTTTCCTTTAACAAAGACTATTTCTGTCTTCAAAATCCCCATATCTCACAGCAATCAATGTAGAAATAGCAAAATAATTCCCTGACTGCTGCTCAGCCATGTGCAAATGCAGCTTTGCTAACAGGGTGGGATTTAGTAACCTGATGCTATTTCAGTTTTTCAATTGAATAAATTTAAATCCAGCTTTAAGGTGGATTTCGCATGCAAGGAAGGACTCACCAAAAAACTACACCCCAAATTTCTGAATAATTTGATCTGACTGTGTACCAGCAATGACCAAATTTCTGACTTGATAAAGAATTTAAACCTTTTATCTGATAGGACAGTAATTTACAAACATTTTGATTTATTTTTTTCCCACTCTACAGCTAAAGACACGGACTTACGGGGTGTGAAAGGAGGATAGTTTAAGTAGTTCTGCTCACAGCCGGTACTTGAGCCTTGAACAAAGTTGGCTACTTCATTCATATCCTGAAAAATCGCAAATTTGGTTTTCAAATGGCAGCTATAACGTTTATTCGTGACAGCAATATATCTTCAGCTTTCAGCCAAATATACTGTCACAAACCCACTTGCGGCAACTATGGACTTGAGGGTGCAAGAAAGATATAAGGAATAATATTCATAAGCTGCTGAACTCCTCATCCAGCAACCAGGACATTGATTTACAAAATAATCCAAGGAAAAAAAAATAAAAATACATCTTTCTGAGTGTCAAAAAGATGATTTTAAGTGGCGATGGTGGTACTCCACCCAAACTAGAGGAATAAATTACTATAACTCTTCCCAAATCCTGCATTATAAACAAAGATTATTTGTTCTGGCCTGAGAAAAATTACTTTCCTGGGTTAAAACCCAAAATCCTACAGAGTGTTCATCTTTTCGCTAGAGGGAAAATAATTTCTCCCCAAAGGTACCATATATTAAAAAAAAAGCTAGTGTAGTAATTATGATCCTGGTCACAGTCAGTTCTTGGATAAATTAAATTACCTTAAATACACCTCTACTGAAAGAAGCACGTATCCAACGCATTGGATAAATGCAATTTCTAACAAAATCCCTCCGACACCAGAAAAACAAGGATTTCACCCAAGTGCATTCAACGCTACAGAAAAGATACAAATCCCACGTGGATTTCAGGTTTTTCTCAGTAAATCTTCCTTCGAGTCAATGCAGACTAAAACCTGACTTGCCATTAGCCGATTTTTGTAAAATGTGAAAATTTCGGGATTTACTTACGATCCAGATCCCGTCGTAGGGCACTAGGCTGTAAAATGTTTTGCATTCCTCCACCCACCAGCTGGTGCAGTTGGGGTTGGTGAAGTCTGGGAAGACGGTTCTTCCTGGCCACACCTACAGTAAAAAAAGGGAAATAATTAAATTAAACTCTTGATGACCTCGCAGAAAGATTAAAATGCTCAGATTTCCTTCAGATTTCTGTGAAATGCGCTCTCGGAGAACCATTTGGATATAAAACCTCAGGATTATTAGTTCTGCAAGACAGCATTGATATAGTGATCGGGAGAAGGTTTTTGAGCTGTAAATTGCAAGAGTGAATTATCATTATTAATTAATACTATGTACCATTATTAATATGAATTACCATTATTAATTAATATTAAAGATATTTTTATTAATTTTACACACAGAAAGTGGCTTTGTTCAATTCTGAGTTCTAAACTCCAAAGTCACTTTTAAAGTCAAAATTATTTTTAAGTTATGCAAGTTTTACAATAAGCAGCTGCATTTCTAAACCTATTATAAAGAAATTTTCAAAGCAATAAAGGGGGAATTGCTCTCAGAACTATTGAAAATAAACAGATGCTGGGTGCCTGTGTCTCCCAACCCTTCAAAATCGCTTGCTTTTCCTTCTGAAAAATCAAAATGTAAAAAAACCAAACATAAAGAAGCAGGAAATATTACAAAATATTGAGAATTGCAGAAAAATGGAAGATTACCCTGGCCCAAACTAAACGGGATTTGGGCTCTGACTTCATAAGGGTTTTATTACCTCTCCAATTAACGGTGTTACTCCGTCTGACTTGTTAACCCAAACTTTCTTGCTTTGTCCCCTCTCATAGGCTTGGTAAGGAAAACCGTCAGCGAGAGCCTCTGTGCTAATAGCAGGATCCTAAAAAAGTGGAAAACCACACAAAAGAAAACCCTTCTCTCCACCGATTATGTAAAGCCCAGCAACTATACGTAAAGATGTCTCGTGTAACAACATATATATTTTTTTTTAATTATTATTTTTATGTACATATGTAACTGTTACATATATACAACAATTCTCTCCACTGATTACATAGACCCCAACAGCTACACGGAAAGGTGTCTTGTATAACAACATATATAATAAAATAATAAAAATTACATATATATAAGGTATATAAAATATATACATATATATAATGTATATATTTTTATATATAAATATATTTATATATAATGGTTCTTTCCACCAATTACTGATTGTCTCCATCAATTATGTAGAGCCCAGCAACCACAAAGATGTCTCCTGTAACAACATATATAGAAATACATATATATACACATATATAAAAAATACATAACATATATAAAATATACATAATGTACATATAGTGTATATTATATCAATTATATATATATATAATGGTTCTCTACACTGATTATTGGTTCTCTACACCGATTATGTAGAGCCCAGTAGCTACATAGAAAAAAGTCTCATGAAACAACATATATATTTAAAAAATATATATATAACATATTCTGATAATGATATTATTTTATTATAAAACAGAAAAATAAATAGCTAAATACTTACCAGTATGATAATGTATTTTTGCCCATAGTCATGCATATAAGTTTGAAAACTGGGGAGGTCTTTGAAGTTCACTTTGTCGTAAGTAAAATCTTTCCTCGCTTCCATGTAGTCGATATCCGTGTACTGAACATCCTGGGAGAAGATGGGACGTTAGACGGGATGCCGAAGGGTCCCGGCTATGGTGCATCTTCTCAACGTGCTGCATTTTGATTAAAATTCCCAGAAAAGCAACTGGATTTTGGGACCTAAAGTAGTTTTTTAACAGCTACACATCACTAAACTGAGGAAAAAAAATAGCTCCTGATGCTTTTTAATTTTTCAGGGCTTCTGAGAGCTTAAAGTGAATCTGTGTACTGGGGTTGACCTCAGCGGTTCACAGGTTAGGCCAAAGAAATGTGCGTAATGTGGAAATAAATACACCAAGTTGAAAACTTTAAACCGAAAAATTGCTTCCACCAAAAAAAGGAGTGAATGACATTTAAAACCATTTGGCATTTTATATAGAAAACTGTGCAGCCAATGAAAACGGATGTAGCTGAAAAGAGGGGGGGGGCAGGGGGAATCACATTTTTACTCACGTAAGGGAGCCCGATTGCTCTGTTTCGCTCCACAACAGCCTTCACCTCGTCAAGAGACCCATAATCGTAGCGGCTGAGGTGAAATCCCAGAGTCCAATAGGAGGGCAACGCCGGCAACCCTATGAACTGGAAATTAAAACCAAGTATAACGAGCGCCGTCGGTCTCCTCTCTTTGGGTCTGATTCGCTAAATTCTCCAGTTATCTCTCAAATCAGAGATTCAACTCAAGTACGATGAAGTGCATTTTACGCAATCACCTGCAGCTGCTATACTTTTCTGTGCTCTTCCCCTCCCCAAAAAAACCCCAAATATGAATGATGTGAAGAATGATGTATCCATTGCTATCAATCAAGTTAGATATGTATATCATATCATATTTATATGCTATAAAATTGCCACCTCATTCTGTTTTCTGGCATTGCATCCATTTATTTGCTGCCTTCCCAAAAAAGCGTAAGCTCTTAGTTTTAATAATATTTTTTTGATCATGTAGTTATACAGCAGCTGTTATACTTGAACGATGACTTTAGGGAATACCACAATGTCAATACCCCTGACCTGAGGAGCAGAATTACCAAGGAGAGGCAAGGTAAAGAAAAGCTGCAGAACGAACCTATAAAAACTGTGATGATCTAAGTAAGGCGAAACTGTATAGAAATAAGGGAAACTGCATGAAGAGACGGGAAGAAGACGGGAAGAAGACGGGAAGAAGACGGGAAGAAGACGGGAAGAAGACGGGAAGAGAAGAAAAGAAAAAAATTAGTGCAAATTTAAAGATTTAAGTTACTAAGGAACTAAACTTAATGGTGTTTAAAGACCTACGTATCCTTTCTTTAAGAAGTTATTGAAACCCTGATTTGGCCCCCCAAAATACAAATGGGAATTACTTGTCATAGATACGTTAATAGATACATAGAGGTACAGATACTTTGCTACCATAAAATCATGCTCTCTTAAAATCACACAGGTTAGGGGCAACGTTGAGTTATAATTCTGGATTAATAAAATAGTGAAGAGTCAGGGAAATAGAGGGGGAGAAAAGAAAACTTAAAAAAAGTTTAAAAAATGTTCAACACCTAATTTCTCAAGATAAACCATGGGATGATGGAGGTTGGAGATCATCTACTCAAAGATCACCCGTGGTCAAAGCAGAACGAGCAAGAGCCATTTGCCCAGGGCTGTCCTCAGTCATGCTTTGAGTGTCTCCAAGGATGGAGGATCCACTACCTTTGGGCTGGGGTTCGCCGACGTACCTTCACGTACTCCTGCACCACTTGCTCAGGGCTGTCTCCCAAGAAGACGTAAAAATCAAGAATTCCCCCAATTGTTCTGTAAGTGACAGCCGGCGCCGGCTGCACAGCAAACTCTGCGAGCAAAAAACACACAAAATCAATTTGGGGTATTACCTAAATCTCAAATAACTGGGATGCTGATACAAAGGATATAAAAATTGTTTAGGAGAAAATATAAAACAAACATATTCAAACCAAAACCATTACTGGAGCTTGCAAGGCAGGTGGAAAGTTTCCAGCTCTTTTTTGTTTCCTAAAAATGTCCATATTTACAGTCCAGAAAGAGAAGAGAAAGCCAATGGCACAACTTCTTCTCATTATATTTTCAGTCTCAAGACACTTGAATGTTTTGTAAGCATCCAAATACATACACACTTATTTAAGGGAAATTAAGGGCATATATTCACAAGTGCTGCTCAGTATAAATTTAGACTCAGATTTTCATATCTTGTACTGAAACATCGCTGAACGTGAGCAAAAATGCACACAAGGTGTGTGACACTGGTCTTGCAACACAACCTTAATGCTGTTCATATAGGAAACACGAGTAAATTTGAAAAAATGGCTGCAGTCACAGATTTTAAGACAACTTTCATCAAAACTTAACATGTGACTGTATTCTTTAAAAAAATCTACATCAACTCAGCAGGGTTGCAGTGCAATAGCCCTGCAGATTTTTTTATAAATATATATATATGTGTGTGTGTGTGTGTGTGTGTGTGTGTACTTTGCAATCCTTAGAGCCGTGGAGAAGGCATTCTTACCTGTTGGCTTGCACATCATTTAAATAATAACTAATAATTATTATAATTAATAATAATAAATAATTTCTTTTTTTTGCAATACTTATGGAGAAGACACCCTTACCCATGGCATTGCTATTCATCAAGAAAACACCAAGAGAGGCTCCGGTGTTGTCTTCCAAACACAAGAAGAAAGTCTGAACGCCGTATAAGTTATCCATGTTCTTAAGGAAAATAGAAAAGCCGATTAAAAAAAACCAGTAACTATATGCACCCTGTGGTATCTCAAAAATATATCACATGTGAGGTTAAACTTGTCAAAATCACCGACGCTAACCTAATTTTTTTTATTTCTCCTTTTTATGGGAATGTCTAAGTTGCTTAAAATCTGTTGAAAGCACAAATTTGGGGAAATCTACCCCAAATTTGAGCTGTTTGGATAAGAAATTCCACATAGCCATTATTTAAGAGATGAAGATTATAAATTGCATCTCTACTAGGGATGGAAAGAAAATAAAGGAGACCTTTTCTGCAATAAGTTTTGTTGATAGTGAGGCAAATTCCAGTTTACAGTTCAAAAATCAAAATAGATGTATCAGACCATAGGCGATGTCTCAAATCTTTGAAAGATTTTTTTGTTTTTTTCTTCTAAACCATTACCTAACTGCAAACATGGACCTGCTCCCCGAATCCCATTCACATCACTCCTATTTCAGCAAAAGACTTCAGGACTTACTCCAAATTCAGCATAAGGATCAGTGCTGCATTAAACAATCTCTGTTTAATACTCCTTTAATATCATTGTTATCTCAAATAATGAAAAACAATTTTAGATGGAGTTTGAGATGCTAGAGTTATAACCAAGGTGGTTTAGAGACTCATATACAATCAAGTGTAGAAATACTCTTACTATTGCTTCTGCCACGATTTACGTTACTTTTCTTGCTCCCTAGTGTTGATTGTTGACTATACACCAGCAATTTAATGTTTTCTATTGGGGGCTTTTTGCAACATTAACTTGTCAAGCGCTTATACACTCTACAAACATTTTGTTTTGCTCATCAAGCCCGAAATCTATGAATAAGCACAGCAATAACATTTGACTATTTCCCCCAAAGCACCCCCAATAAATGTTGCGTAGGAATCCAAGTCAGAAAAAGCAATAAGCAAAAAATTAGTATAAATACCAATGACTGGTTTTTAAATCACAAATTTGGCAAGTTGATGCAGTGATAGAGCAATATAGCGTCAAAAACTCACAGATTCAGGATAAAAGATCTCATTGCAGATGGAAAAATATGCTTTTACACTTCTTGAAAACCAGATGCCCTAGAACTCACCTTGGAAAAAAGGTGGAAAATGTCGAAACAAAATAATTGCTGGCAGACCTATTTTGCTTTATAAAGCAACAGCTGCTAAGGGCAACTGTGCATTATTTCCTAAGATACGACACTACGGAAGGAAATATGCTGTATCTACCGAATTTTGCACACAGCAGTTCAGGGGCAGGAAAAACCAGCAAAAATCAAAGCCCGTCAAATATTAATTTTCATCAGCTGATTTGCAGCAAAACCCAACCAATTCAATCCAAATATTTTGGAAAAGCTATTCCAACAGGAATTTTATTCAGTGGTGTCTTACATTTTCCAACACTTGGCAAGTCTTTAAGGAAAAAAAGGAAAAATCAGTGGATATTGTTAGTGTGCCAACTATGGCTGGATTCAAGAATTTGCCTGAAAAGTAAAATGTAATAAAATAAATGCTTACTCCCGAAGGGGCCTGGTCCCTGCTGAATATGGGCCAGGTTTTCCAATTGATGTCGTGTTGGTATTGCTTATGCACATGCTCACCCACCCCGTAGATATTGCTGCTAGGGAGTTTGATGGAGAGTTGTAAAAACTGCTCGGCGTACAGCAGCGGGCCGATGGTGGTATCAAACCTGGCAAAATGATGAAATGTTGCATAAAGAATTTTATGCTGAAGGTTGGATCCATTAGTATCACTAAACCCCTCCCAAAAACCCAAGCAGTTATTTTAGAAAGCATTTGCATCATGTGCCACTACTAATTTTGTCATATGCATCTCATAACTTGGCAAAAACCAGTCATGTTGCATATTGCAGTAAAAATACTGTGTGTTTTTAACAATAATATATAAATTGTGAATTTGTTTTCATTAAAACCATAAAATGCAACATTATTTTTTTCCCCAAAATAAATAAAAGCCTAAGAAAAATTTAAGCAAGCTTCTAGAGCACTGTTTCAAACAGGGCCCATTGAATTAAATTATTCTTCCCTCCATGTGCCAACGGAATCAGTCCTGAGCATCCACTCCATCTTTCACACTCTCACCAATGGTAAATCAGTCTTTAGAGAGGCTTTTAAGAGAGCAAACAAAAAAAAAAATAGTAGGAAAAAAAGTAAATCCTAAGTAACTAAACTTGAAGAGTTGATAGCACTCCAACTCCTGCTAGCAGTCAGATAAGTAATCGCTTTCTAATTGATTTAATAAATATTTATTCCTGAGGCTTCTGCCTTTCAGTGGGTCCCAGTGCAAGGCTTTAGCCCAGCTTTGCTTTCTTTAGGTCTGGGGTTCTTTTAGAAAACAAAGAGATTAAAATCCTTCGGTATAGGAGCACTTTGAATATTTTACTTACAATTTTCTAGGACCAGCTTAGCACTGGTTGGTACCAAATAGTTTCCAAACACACACCTGAAGCTCAACCTGATTTTGGGTGTTGAGAACTTCAGGAGAAGCATCAAAAATAAGACATGATAGATCATAAAAAAGTGATGCTGGGAAGGACTTCTCGTCATAATTGATGAATCAACGGCACAATCCATCAATTCTCCCTGGGATTAAGGGGAGAAGAGGGCACAGAGCCAACACGGCAAAACTCAAACCCCAGGGAGACAGACCTCCCCATCCACGATACTTTCTATGGAAAGTGTCCTTCCATATTGCTTTATCCATCAAAAGAAGATGGCAAAACCTAAACCCTGTGAGATAGACCTCCTCATCCCCCAAATTTTACATGGAAAGAGTCTTTCCATTCTGCTTATCCATCAAAAGAAGAGAAGCAGCAGCTCGCATGTCTCAGGGGACACCTAACGCAACGCAGACCTTCAGCAAAATCAAATTTTATGGATAAAAAGCCCAAAATTTACTCACACAACTTTTCCATTGCTTGTTCTGGTCACCTTGATGCCAAAGGGATCTTGCCGGACATCAACTTTATATTTTAAGCTGGAGGCTGCTGGACCACTGAAAGGTCCCACGTGTTCATGGGGGACTTCAAATCTTTGTGTTTTAGGATCGGTGATCTACGCATGTTTAAAGAAAAAAATAAGTTCCAAGAACAAAATAAGTAATTTAGAAATTAATGGCTCATTTTAATGCTTTCCAGCACGACCATTCAAATTTGACTTGGCGAAAAAACCCTACCCGTTGTCAAAACTGCATCACAACAAGGAGTGGCCAACGTCAATACATGGCAAAACTGAGACTGTGCAAACCTACTCAGCCTCTTTATTTGGGTAGATACAAGAGTATTTCCCATTATTGCTTGATCGGAGGGTATTTTTCCCATGGGAAATACGCAGGAGGCAGAATTCTGTGCAACCGTGTTTGTAGGCATTTCCCAGCTCTTCTTCAGCACCTCATTTGTGGTCTTTCTGCATGTCCTACCTTGGCTGGGTGGAACCAAACTCAGTCTGGCTTCCAGATTTCTGGCAGGAAAACATGTGGCAAACACCCTCCAGCCCCAAGAAAATTTAAAAAAGGAAAAAAAAAAGAAAAAAAAGGATGAAAAAAGAATAAAGAACAAAAGTTTAAAAAAAAACAAAATAAAAAAGAAACAAGAAGAAAAAGAAAAAAGAAAAAGAAAAGGAAAATGAAAATATAAACAGAGAAAAAAGAAAAAGAAAAAAGGAAAATAAAATAAAAAAGAAAAAAAGAAGAAAAAATTTTTAAAACCCCAAACAAATGAAAAAAAAACAAACAGAAATCCTGCCCAGCCCCAAAATCCCTGTATTTTGGCATATTTACTACACACTGAACACAGAATTTTCCATAAAATGCAAAGCACTTTGGAAGTGAAAGCCTTCTGCCGAAACAATCATGAGATATAGATGAATAAATGTGTTTGGCCCAAAATCATTTTCCAATGAAGAGGGGGAGAAAAAAGAAGAAAGATAAAATCTGATCTTTTTAAAGGTATTTGCAATTTTTCACGCACAAATCCTGCTGTGTTAAACCGTTGCTCCTCTAGGTACAAAAAAGCCTCTCCTGGTCAAAACTTTTCCTTGGAAGTACAAGGATGTATTTTGGTGGGAGTCATGGGATGAGAAAGAGAATTAATCTGCCTTTATAACCCCACAGCATCTCCCTCGCGGACGAGGCAGGCCAAAATCCTGCCCATAACAGGGTGGAAAAACTCACCTTGAACCGAAACCGATTTTGTGTCTGATACTCCGCCGTGAGGAGGACAGTGTTGATATCGTTCCCAAAAAGTGAAGGCGAAGAGAGTCGTGTCAATGTAGCTTGAAACCCTTGGGCGGGGAAATGAAAACAAATATGAAATTAAATGATGATGAAATGAAATTAAATTAAATTAATAAAGTAAAATAGAGTAGACTAGAATAGAGTAGACTAGAATAGAGTAGACTAGAATAGGTCAATTATATTGAAATGGAAGTCTGCGTGCACCTAATTCTGGGAGGTTTGGTGCCAGCTTACCCTCCTGGGTTTTTCGCATCCCGCCATCCACTCTGTAGCCATGGTTTGAAGAGAAAAAGCACCACGGCACGTTGGTGTCACTCTGGGGGCTCCAGCAGCAGCCGCGGAGGGTGCAGAGCCTCTGGTCCAAAAGAGGAGATTTTAATACAAATAAATCCCATAATAAAATGCAGCCACCAGAAAACCCTATATAATATTTGCAACCGGTTCGACTCCATCCCTGAATGACCCCTCAGGTCTGTTTGGTGGCAAAGAGCGTGGACAAGTTGTTTGGGGGATTCAAAGTGGAAAATTGCTCATTAGTTCTGAAAAAAACCCGAGGATTCTGGGCATTTGTTCTTTCTTAAAGCCATGGGTTACACGAGTCTGTTAAAGGAATTATTGAATCGTTTGAGCCGCGACAGCCACAAGAAGGGTGAAGTCATGCACTGACGACTGTATAAAAGTGAAAGTTGGTTTTGCTTTTAAAATAGTGAAAAAAACAATAATTTGAGTATAGAGACAAAGCCACGAGTTCCTCTATGTATCATGGACATCTCCCTTTGCCGCATCACATGCGTCACCAACCCAGCATTGGTCATGTCAACCTCAATATCAAAAATGTCCACGTGAGTTCTGCACAGGCTCAAAGGGAGAAAAAAAACACCTTTTTTTAATTAATGAACAACAACAAAAAACAAACCCAAGCAACACAATCCATCATTTAAAACATGTATCTTGATGTGGTGACACCAACCTCTCCAGCCCAGGACACCTTCACTTTGCTATTAGAAATTTAGTTAGTCACCCGCTTTTTAAGTGAGTTCTACCTCTGAAGGTAAGATGTGGGTCATATATCACTTTAAACATTATTTTTTTATGTCGTTAATGAAATAAGTCATTCCCAGGGTCAAAGTGTTGCGGGGATACCAAGGGAACTTGACGGGGAGCCAAGGGCTGCGTCCATAAACGACCTCAGCCCGACCTGCAGATCTCCAGGACCAAGCACGGACGTCCTATAAAGCCACCCCAAATAAACCCAGCTCCACCATCTATTCAAATAGATTAACAACTATTTAAACCATCTTAATGACTGTTAGGGTTAAATATTAAAAAAAAAATTGTTCAATATCAGAGGTGACCCCAAAGCCTGATTGGCTAATATTCACTTTCTCCAATTTTCTAAGTGTCCTTCACCCTCTTCCAATTATTCTTTCCTCTTCCTAGACCAAGGACTATTTAAATAGAATTATTAAAATAAGAATAATTAAATATGACTTTAAATACAGTTCATGACCATTAATGACTTTGTACTTTCAGGAAGCATCAAGTATATATACACACACACACACACATATATATATATATATAAACACCTCTTAGAGTGTATATATTTTATAGTAAATATCTTTCATGTCCAGCACTGAGAAAGGAGCAGAGTCCACCCCAAAAATTATTTATTTATATATACTTTTATATATAATTGTATAAATCTATATACATAAAATATTATGTTTTGTTATGTTATATTGTGTTATGTTGTATACTATATACAGTATATTTATTTCTATATACTTCATATATACACTTTTTTTATATATATATATATATATATATAAAAACTTTCTATAGTATATATATTTTAGAGTCTATATCTTTCATGCCCAGCACTGAGAAAGGAGCAGAGTCCACCTGAAAAATTGGGGGTGGTGGTTATATATATACATAACATATATTATGTCATCTTGTACTGTATCGTATTGTATTATATTATATTATGTGTAGTATAGTATATTTATTTATATATACTTTTTTATATAAAAAAATACATATATATATTAAAAAAACTTTTATAGTGTATATATTTTATAGTCTATATCTTTCATGTCCAGCACCAAGAAAGGAGCAGAGTCCACCGGAAAAATTATTTGCACTATTATAAAAGTTATTGCTTTATGTAAATAAACGTTAATGCTCGCCCCACCCTTGGGGCCATAAAAACCACCCAACAGATACCGAGATGAAACAGAGCCCCGGAGACCAAATTCAGGCTTATTTAGAGATAAGGTGGACGCAGGCAGAGATTTTATCGCGGCGTAAGTGGTAACTCCCGAACTCTGCCCCGGAGGTGAAGGCAAAGGCGTGACCACACCATTATTTTACATAAGCCCACAGAAATCAACCAATTTATCAGAAAATTCCCACGAGCACGTGTCCCAGCCATGAGGGGTCATTTTTCAGGGTGTTTTCTTGCCTTGTCAAACTTTGCTCTCGTTCGCAGTGAGCAGTTAACGAATACCGACTCTCCTCCATCCTATGCACGGTTAATAAATAAGTATTTTCGGTAATTCTAGTTAGACATGCTTGTTTGCTGGCTTTTTATATATATTTTGCATGAATGAGGAAAGCAAGGCTTTCTATCAGCTATACAAGCTTCCATGTGATTTAAATTAATTGTCATTTTCCCAGCGAGCCTTTAGCCTGAAATCCACTTAATGGTAAAAAAGGCAGCAGAAAATCACCTTTATTATTCATTATTATTATTGAAAGAAATCCAATAATTCTGCAAAATCAACTCTTCATGAAGGAAATAGGATTTTCAGCTTGTTCACTTTGCAGCCCTGCTCTGTTCTGCACCGAACCTTATTAAAAAAAAACAATTAAATCTTAGGGGTGATGCAAAATGTGGGACTTAAAGAAAGACATAAATAATAAACCAAATTTTCGGCACAACTGTGGTGAGATTTCCCACAATATGTGACGGCTGCGTTGCTCCTCTGTTTTTATTCTCAAATTCAGCAATATTTAATACTAATATTAAATTAAAAGTTAATATTTAACGTTAGTCACTTGGTACACACAGGTGGCTCCAAGGTATTAATTAAACATTAAAACGATCCGCAAGAATGCTCCGACGCTACGTGCCATCTCCCATGGAAAAGAGGACTTTGCTGTCAGTTTGACCTTTAATTACAGTTTTAGTGGCCAGATTGTAATAAATATTATTTTATGACATGATGATAGTGGGTTTTGCTGGAAAACTGAAATAATTTACCTCATTTTCTAAATTCTCCACTATCGAGATGGCACCAATGTAAGAGAGCGACAGACACTCAATTTGCTTTGGAAAACATTGCAATATTACAGCCTAAACATCATATGCATCGTGACGAGCTAATTTGTATTTTAATATGCTGTTAGAAACATTAATATCTGACATCATGCCAAAAAAAAGGCAGTTCTGCAAAGCAGAAATATTTCCAAATCGGTTAGTGTTGGCCCAATTTTGTTCCCAACTTGAATTTCAGTCAACAGGATGGACTTTGTCCCTGCTCCAAGTGCTCCTGCAAGGAGAAAAATCCAACTTGGTAATGGGCTGAAATTGGTTAAATTTGTTACTATCGGTGGTTGCACGTCACCAAAAAATATTCAGGCAGTTGCTGGTTGAAAAATAGTTAAAAATACCTGCCCTGGTATAAACAAGGTAACTTATTTTGTTATTAAATGGGAGTAATTTATCCCACAGGTGGTAGGCTATAAAACTTATTTTTTTTTTTTCTAGGCTATTAAACCTATTTTTTTGCTTCTTTTTCTCATGTTTTCAGACCTTGGTGGCAACTTGGTCCGGGATGCAGTCGATCCGCTCGGCTGTTCCCACACTCGGGCAGTGTGGGGAAAATTCTGTGAGGCAGAGAAACGAAGGTGTTAATGTCAATAATCTAAAATTATTATTACTATCGCTATCGCTATTATGATTGCTATTATTACTATTGTTACTGCTATTGCTGCTACTATTACTGTTGTTGTTGTTAGTATTATTATTAAATGTCCTTTTAACGATTTTCCCAACTAATTTCTCATCATCTGGAAAGTCTCCAACCATGAACATTGCTTCCAAAAAGCTTCGACCACCGCTAACTTGCTTGTTTTACAAAATTCTGGCAACTGCTGCAGATAAAGACAGAAAAACTTCATTTTTCCAGGTTTTAAACACAGGGGTGTCTCTAAGACAAGTGATTTCTGATGAACCAAAAGAGTAAAAGTATTACAGACTGTTACGGTTATCGGATTTTCTATGTACACCAGGGCTGTGTCTCCCTCCGTCTTTTTTTTTTTTTAAGTGATGCTTTAAATTAAAAAAATACTGAAATCCTCCTCTTTTGACAATTAGAAAATGAAGCAAGAGGAAACTGAGGTTTAGGGGGGATAAAATTTGCCTTTAATTATGCATCATCCCATTGATATCTGCAGCTCGACGTTGTCCCTATTATCAGCGCATGACTCCAGTTCACAATTGGTTAATGATAAAAACGGAGTAACATCAAGAGCCCATAATAAATTCTGCAATGGGCAAAAGAAAAATGTTTATTTTCATTTTTGAGGGGGTTGGTGATTTTCCACATTTTTGAAGACCCTGATCATAACGGGCATTAAAATAATCCCCATCAGATCCTGGGAGCGGTGTCCAATTTCTGCAGGTTATAAAATAATTATTTTAAAATTTATTTATATCTATTACATTTATATATAAATATGTTTTACATAAATAAATTATAAATTCTATATTATGTGTATTTTTATAATTTATTATATATATGTAATTATATTTTTTTATATTGTATTCTTTATATAAAAAACAATTTTATTTTATCAAACGGATCCGTAAAGTTCAAGGCGGGGACTTTTTTTCTGATTCAGCAGCAGAAATCAGCACTTACGGCTGCTTGTGGACACGGTTTCCCTTGTTGCTAAAATCCCGATGAGGACACAGGCCACGGCCACCACCAAACAGAAGAGGACGATGAATATAATTTCCAATTTGCTGAATTTCTTCTTTTCCATCTACGCCCGAAAGAACGCCGTTGTATAAGGAAACCAAAAATAACATTTTTGGAAGAGTATAGAAATTATTTCAATCTTAAATCACACCCCCTCATACACAGATTACTGTAAGGGCCAAGTGCGATAACTCTCATATTCAGAATAAATTAGGTAACGTCTCTGATGTCGCGATTCAGCACTGAGGGATTTCTTTTCCTCCCTGCAAACTCCTTTTAAATTTGCACAAAACAACGTTTTCATCCGACTCTAATTATGGACATTATTTTTTTTCCATTTTACTGAGACTCCAGAACTAAAACTGAAACGATCTGCACATTTTTGTTTTGCAAGTTTTATTTTTTCAAACAAAACTCCCTGTTTTCTAAAGAATGATATTAATTTGCCCAAAAAAAAAAAAAAAAAAAAGAACTTTAACAGGGTAGGACAGTTATTTGTAAAAGAGAAGAAAACTGTGTACATAAAAAGAACAGCTTAAGCCTGATGCACCTCTTCACCTCTCAAGCCCAAGCAGCCCCAAAAAACTGCTGAATTTTGGAAAAAAAATCATTTTAACCACTAAACAATACAGTGGCTCCGCCTCCCTAGAGTTCCCATTCACATTGACTGAATATTGACCGGGAGCCCTAAGAAATAACATTCATTTGGAAGGAAAAACTGAAATAATAATGATAATAATGATAATTAAAATTCATGAAAATTATTAATAAATGATAAAACTGAAGTATTATTGTTGTTATTATTATTATGAAAGTTTTTATTGCCCTAAGCACCCACCCCAAACAACCATAACATTCAATTTTCCATTCTTTGATTCCCAAATACTCAAATGCTAAAAATAAGGGTGTTTAATTTCTAAATGTCTATTCAACCACCAGGGAAATAGGCAGCAGCCAGGCAAAAATTTCTTAAAAAAGGAGTAAATTAAACTGCATACCTTATGGCCCTTTTGCCTTCCTTTTTCAGCTGTTGCTCTCAGCTGTAAATCCATGTTTTATTCCCTCCCGTTATCAGCTGGGTGCATCGTTTGCTAACGAAGTCCACCAATGACGACTGCGTGCTTCCAACCCGGCTGGGCTATTTTTTTTTTTATTTTTTTTTTTAAGGATTTACAACTTCGCTTTGCTGATTGCGCAGAGTCCACCGTCAGGAGAAACAGGCATTTCCCTGAATTCGTGTTTCTGCCGTCGCGGATTTCACGCAAGTTTTCATGCGAGCCGCGGCGCAATATCGAATTGCGGGGATGAAAATGTCGGGGTGTATCGGGTTTGCCTGGCAAGGTTTTAGCAGCGGGGGGGTCTACTGGGGTGACTTCTGTGAGAAGATGCCAGAAGCTTCCCCCGTGACCGATGGGGCCAATGCCGGCCGGCTCCAAGACGGACCCGCCGCTGGCCAAGGCCGAGCCCATTGGTGATGGCGGTAGTGCTTCTGGGAGAACGTATTTAAGCAGGGGGGAAAAATTGCTGCGCAACAGCAGCCAGAGAGAGGAGTGAGAAGATGTGAGAGAACCAACCCTGCAGACCCCCAGGTCGGTGAAGAAGGAGAGGGAGGAGGTGCTCCAGAGATTCCCCTGCAGCCCATGGTGATGAAGACCACGGTGAGGCAGGTTGTCCCCCGGCAGCCCACGTCGGTCCACGGTGGAGCAGATCTCCACCCGCAGCCCATGGAGGACCCCACGCTGGAGCAGGGGGATGCCCGAAGGAGGCTGGGACCCCGTGGGAAGCCCATGCTGGAGCAGGTTTGCTGGCAGGACTGGTGACCACACAGGGTGACCCACGCTGGAGCAGGCTGTACCTGAAGGACTGCAGCCCATGGGAAGGACCCACGCTGGAGCAGTTCTTGAAGAACTGCAGCCCGTGGGAAGGACTCATGCTGGAGAAGTTCGTGAAGGACTGTCTCCCGTGGGAGGGACCCCACGGCAGAGCAGGGGAAGAGTGAGGAGTCCTCCCCCTGAGGAGGAAGGAGCAGCAGAGACAACATGTGAGGAACCGACTCAAACCCCCATTCCCCGTCCCGCTGCGCCGTTGTGGGGGGTAGATAAAGAATTTGGGAGTGAAGCTGTGCCTGGGAAGAAGGGAAATGTGAGAGGAAGGTGTTTTAAGATTTGGTTTTATTTCTCATTACCCTACTCTGGTTTGATTGGTAATAAATTAAGTTAATTTTCCCCAAGTCGAGTCTGTTTTCCCCGTGACTGTTATTGCTGAGTGATCTCTCCCTGTCCTTATCTCGACCCATGAGCCTTTCGTTATATTTTCTCTCCCTTGTCCAGCTGAGGAGGGGAGTGATGAGCAGCTTTGGTGGGCACCTGGTGTCCAGCAAGGGTCAGCTCACCATACAGGGACTGCGAAAATTAGTAAACCCACTGTAAAATCAAGGTTATTTTTGTGTGTCCCGATTAGATTTGCAGGAATTAACAGCCAATTATGTCCTGAAAATCAGTCAGTTGAAAACAAGGGAATTCTGGTAAATCCATGAAAGTAAGAAAATTGGTTCCAACTCAGCAAAGGTTCCTGGGACCTCCCAGGATCAAATTCCGCCCTTGAACAAAAAGCAGACACTAGGAACAAAGTGCCCACCCCTAAAATCTGCCTCTTTCACACCAAAATGATGAAACACCTACCCCAGGCATTCAGGGGGAAAAAGGAAAAAAAAAAAATTAAAATTTTAAAAATTGCATTACAAAAGTCAATTCATATTGAAAAGACTTGTTCAGAAACTCCACCAAAAAAACCCAAACAAACAAACAAAACAAAACAAAAAAAAAAAAACAGAAAAAGAAAAAGAGAAACTATTCCTGCATCTCCACCCTTATAACTCACCTGGAGGGCCAGGCAGGTGCTGTTGGGGTTATTTTTCTATTTTTATGTTAAGAGTAGAGAACATGCAGAGAATCCTGACACAGAGGTTGGAGACCAGGACTCTTCCTTGTGCAAAGAGCATGTTGACCTGCAAGCAGAAGCTACCACAAGTTCTCACTTGCTTAATTACTTAATTACTAAAGTATTCTGCTGACACAGAGAAAAACCACCAGGTGATCCCTTTCCCCCTTCATTTTAACTTTGTTTTATTTATTTGCCAAATGAGTAAATGGAAGCCCACCAGGCTTGGCACAAGCCCAACCGATGGGGCTGGTAGCAGTCAGCCTGAAGAAGGTTTATCCCACAGTGAGCCCAGTCTCAAAAAATCAGGAGTTTTCATTCTATAACAATTTACACCCAGAAATCTTGATTTTATTTACTAGCTGGGTCTTGAAATAATTTCCCATGGAAAAACAATAAACTTGTTTAAAATTCATTGTCAAAGTACCCGTAGGAGATCCAGGACATTGTAACCATGGCATAAATTCCATCTGCTGATACCTGGACAGACCTTCATCTGTCCGCATATTTTAAAATGGGCCAAAATAGCATTTTTGGGGGCAGATGCAAATCACCGCAGAGAGAAGGACCATGGTCTGAAACTGAATCTTGGTGTTATTTATGCTTCTTTGTTAGCTTGAATTATAGCCATGAGAGTCATCACGATGACTGCATTCCCAACCAAAACCACACTGGGTTGAAGGAGGAAGAAATTTTGCAGCTCCCCGTGTAAACAAGGGAATGACTTGTCGTGAAGCTGTAAAGATAGCGGTCGCTTCTGGAGACCTTGCCATCCGAAGCGGAGCAGGTGCCTCTCAAGGTCTCACGAGGACCTGACGTGACTAGAACATGAATTTTATATCACTGTGTGTACGGAAAAATAAAAATCATTTTTATGGCTAGTGAAAGTATAAACAGAAACTGAGGTGGAGTCAGGCACTGTAGGAACAAGTTTCATGACGGTTTGAACCACGATCATGAATGTAGAACAGTTGCTTTTGTCTGCAAATCAATAACTGCTATTTTTCAAGGTAGACAATATGTCTCCCAAAAGCTAAATCTTACCAATTACCAAAAATGTATTATCTCCCCTTTTAGCTACAAAAAAAAAAAAAAAAAATAAATTAAAAATTTGCTTGGGGAGAGGGGAAAAGTGTATTTTCTCTGTGACTGCTCACGCCTTGGACAGATCAAAATATGCTTGACAATGGGACGTGACCAAAATCTATGGTCTGATTTGTTTGGGTCGTTGGGTTTTTTTAAACCATAATGAAATCGCATCAGGAACATTTGAAAATGCAAAAAGTGTAAATGAGCTGAACCTGGTGTTTGTAGCTGCTAATGGAGATGTTGACTGTAGGACACGCTTCTCTGCCTATAATTGGGGGGCAGCATGGGGAATAAACGTGATGAGTTGGAGATCTGTCCCCAGCTGCAGGTCTACGATCTCGGGGGGTCAGGGAGACGTGGTGAGATGGTTTCCATGACTGGAGTGTTGCAACGGAGGGAACGAGCAGCTGAGGTTCTCCACAGACAGAGAGGAGCAGCCTCATGTTCACAGGCCCCGATCTTCATCGGGACTTCAACCACCCTGACATTGCGTGTCCAGAGAAGGGCAACGAAGCTGGCGAAGGGTCTAGAGCGCAGGTCGATGAGGAGCGGCTGAAGGAACTGGGGTTGTTTATTCTGGAGAAAAGGAGGCTGAGGGGAGACCTTATCGTGCTCTACAACTACCTGAAAGGAGGTTGTAGTGAGGTGGGAGTTGGTCTCTTTTCCCAAGTAACAAGCGATAGGACAAGAGGAAATTACCTCAGGTTGCATCAGGGGAGGTTTAGGTTGGATATTAGGAAAATTTTCAGTCTACCAAAAAGGATAACAAGTAAAAAGGGAAGCGATAAACAAAACCACCCGGGGACACAGACTTGAAGGACCGGTGATAACGGACTCGAAGACAGCCACCAGCCACCGGTGTTCTTCACCGGGGTCCCTCACCTCCTGGGGCACAGAGCCAACCAGTCAGCGGGGTCCCTCACCTCCCAGAAGAGGAAGATGGAGAGAAAGAGGAGAAGAGTGAAGAAGGAGAGAACTCAAAGGGCTCCCTTCCCCTTAAGGTCCTCCTCATAGGCCCCCTCCCCATATGACCCCCTCCCCTAGGGACCCCAGACACCCTTCTCCATAGGGTCCTACAAACCCTCTACATAACCCCATCCCTGGAACCCTGCACACCCTATAGGGACACCCCCATTCACCCTACCCCAAACACTCCAGGCCCATAGGGACCCCCCCATACATCCTATAGGGAATCTCCCATGACTGACCCCTGACCCCCTATAGAGCCCCCCCCCATAGGGCCCTGCGGGGGGGGCGCTTCCCCAGCATCTCACAGCCTTCATGCCCCCACCGATGCCAGAAGAAGGCAGACAACACCAGGATGCAACACATTCTGTATTTGAATTATAATTTTTTTTCCCCCAGAAATACAGGAAAAAAAGGGGGAAGGGGACACAAATTGGGTACAGGAAAGGAAAAAAAAAAAGTTATAACAAAAAAAGGTATTTTCCCCCCACCCCTTTTCCCACCCCCTTTCTACCCCCCCAGTTTGGGATCTGGGGTCGGCTAGAACACAAAGCTCCACCTGTACTGGAAAGAAAGTGTTAACGGACCCCAAAACCACCACCCTTTCACCCCAAAACCTGCCCCAGGATCCTCAAGCCCCCCATACGATGCTACTCAGAGCCATTCCCAGTCCTCCCAATTTCTGGCCAGGACTTGGATCTGCCCCCAGGGAGGATGGAGGAAGGGCTCCCCCCTCCTGGGCCTCCAGAACCTGGGGCTGTGTTTTGGGGCAGAAACCCTCAATTTGAGGGCAATCAGCCAACTCTGGGAAAACTGGATTAACGCCAGGTCTGGGGTAAAGCAAGGGTAGCTGGGCAAGTCCCTCATCCTCTCAGTATACCAGTGAATAGCCACCATCTTCCCAGTATACTAAGAAGTCTCCTTCTTTCCAGTATACCAGTTAAAAGACATATTTCTAGTATACTAGTGAAAAAGAAAATCCTGTCCTCCCAGTGTACCAGTAAAAGCCCCGCATCCTCCTTCAGTAGTAGAGCCTTGTCCTCCCAGTAGACCGTGCCTTCCTTCCAGTATACCAGTTAAAGCTCTCACATCCTCCCAGTATACCAGTAATCAAGCTCAGTCCTCCCAGTACACTGGTGAAAAAGCAGTCTTCCTCCCCGTATACCAGTTAAGAACCTCTGCCTCCCCGGTATACCAGTCTAAGAAAATACATTTTCCCAGTACACAAGTCACTAACCACTATCCTCGCAGTATACCAGTTAAAAACCCACCTTCCTCCCAGCCTACCAGTTTACTCCTGTCCTCCCAGTACTTAAAAAGGGCCTTCCTCCCAGCATAGGAGCTAAAAAGCCTGCCTTCCTCCCAGTATACCAGTTCCCCCCCATCCTCCAGCCCCCCAGTTCCCCCCCCCATCCTCCCAGTGACCAACTGGGGGATGTACAGCCGCCCCCCTCCCCGCCGGGTCCCCTGCGGCCCAGTGTCCGCGACTCAGGGCCAGGGTCTCCAGACATGGCGGGGCGGCCCCGGCAGCTCCCTGCCCTCGCCCGGCACCTCCTCCTTGGCGCAGCGCCGACGACGTGAGTCCTCGTGGCCGCCGGGACCGCGACCGGGGCCGCGACCGGGGCCGTGCTGGGGCCCCAGGCTGGGCCCCCAACTAGGCCCCAAAGTAGGCCTGAAAGTAGGCCTGAGACCAGGCCCCAGACCAGGCCCATAACCATGGTAACCGGGACACCCGGACCCCTCGCCAGGGCAACCGTGGCCATCATCACGGCAACTGGGGCCATCGCTGGGGCAACCAGGGTCGTCACCGGGGCAACTGGGGCCATCGCTGGGGCAACCGGGGCCGTCGCCGGGGCGATAACCTAGGCCGCAGTCAGGCCTGTGAGTAGGCCCCAGACTAGGCCCCGGAGTAGGCCCAAAGTTGTGGTAACCGGGCCCGTAACCGTGGTAACCGGGACAGCCGGGCCCCAGCCGTGGGGCGGGCAGTCCGTGGCGGCCGGGGGGCCCGGGGTTGTCGGCGAGACCGGCGATGAAGGACGGAGAGCAGACGGCCGTCGGACCCGGGCCGGGACAGGGAGGTTCCGTTGGGATGGCCCGCAGGAAACGGGCAGCGCGAGCCAGGCACTCCCGGTAGCCGCTGCGGTAACGCCGCAGGAACAGCTCCTCCGTCCCCGAGGGCTCTGTGCCGAAGAGAAATGTGGTGACCACCTCCGCCGCCCCACCCCGCCCCACCCAGCCGCCCGAGAACCCGCCACGTGGTGGTGGGGCTAGGGTGGGGTTCCCAGGGCGGGGAAAACCGAGGCACGGACCTGAGAGGGGCTGCGCCCGCAGGAACTGCACCGTTTTCTGCAGGATCTCCGCCTTCTCCACCTTGGGGTTTCGGAGGCGCTGGGGGGGGGGGGCGCGGAGAAAGAGAGAGAGACACGGGGCGGGAAGGGGGGATGACAGACGTCACACGAACCGTGACGACGGGGGGCGGTGGCGGCCACGGTGTCGTGACGGAACCACCATCGGGCCCCAACGGCGCCCCCAGGGAGCCGTGAGCAAGCCCCGGGGGAGAGGGGGCTGATATGGCTCCGCTAGTGTCCCAATAGTGCCCCAATACTGTCATGATAGTGCCCCAGTAGTGTCCTGATACCACCCTGATAGTGTCCCGACAGTGCCTCGATAGAGCCCCGATAGTGTCCCAAAAGTGTCCCGATAGAGCTCCCCGATAGTGTCCCAATAGTGCCCCGATAGCGCCACATTAGTGTCCCAATAGAGTCCCGACAGCGCCCCAACAGTGTCCCAGTAGTGCCACGATAGAGCCCCGATAGTGTCCCAATAGACCCCTGTTAGCGTTCCCAAGAGTGTCCCAATAGCAACCCGATAATGTCCCGACAGCGGCCCCCGGTGGGCGCCCGGGGCAAAGCCGCCGTACCTGCATTGACAGTCGACAGGTGGGATAATCACAATGGATAATCGTGAGAGAGCCCCGAGAGAGCCCCGAGCGTCAGGACAGAGTCACGACAGAGCACCCATAGTCACAATACAGCCACGACAGAGACCAAATAATTGTGATCGGGTCACAAGAGTCATGACAGAGTCACGACAGAGTCCCGACAGAGTCCCAACAGATGTGACAGTAACGATAGAGACCTGACAGAGCCCAGCGAGAGCTGTGAAAGTCACAACAGAGCCGGAACTGTCACAATAATTGCAATAATCATGATAGTGCCACAGGAGAGCCTCGACAGAGCCCTGAAGGTCATTATAGAGCTGTAACAGAGCCACAATAGTGGAGAGAGTGCCACAACAGAGCTGTGATAGTCGCAATAGTATCACACTAGAGCCATGACAGAGCTGTGACGGAGCTGTGATAGTCACCGTAGAGCCCAAATGGTCACAATAGAGTCGTGATAGTCACAATAAGAGAGAGCTGAGAAGAGCCGCGATAGTCACGAGAGCGCCGCAATAGACCTGCGGTAGAACTGAGAGTTGTGACAGAGCCGCGAGAGTCGTGACAGAGCCGCGAGAGTCATGACAGCCGCAATAGGCGCAATAGAACCACGATAGTGCCACGATAGTCGCAACAGAGCTGCAATAGGCATGATAGAGCCATGATAGTCGCAACAGCGCTGCGATAGAGGTGTGAGAGCCGCGATAGTCACAATGGAGATTCAGTAGAGCCACGATAGTCATGATAGACGCATGATAGAGCCACGATGGTCATGATAGAGGCAACATAGGCATGATAGAGCTGTGATAGTCACGATAGAGATTCAACAGCGCCCCAACAGTCACGATAGAGGCACAATAGAGCCGCGATGGTCACAACAGAGCTGCAAAGGAGCCACGACAGGCATGATAGAGGTGCGATAGTCGTGATAGAGGCACGATAGTTGCGATAGAGCCTCACCTCATCGCAGGTGGCGGCCAGCAGCAGGAGGCGGAGCCGGTCGAGGCTGCGGTTCATGCGGTCGCGGCGACGCTTCTCCATGAGCGGCTTCAGGAGCTGCCCGGGGGGGGGGGGGGCAGAGGGAAAGTGAGCCCCAACCCCGGCCTAACTGGGCTAAACTGGGCCAAACTGGGCTTAACTGGGCCAGGGGGCAAAGCAGGTGGGGTTACGAGGGGAGCAAACTGGGAGGGGGTGGATTGGACCGGGCCAAATTGGGCCAGGGCTGAAGCAAACCGGGCCAGGTCGTAGTGGGGTTAAACTGGGAGGAGGTGGGTTGAGATGGGGTTAAACTGGGCCAAACTGGGCCAGGTCATAATGCCGCCAAACTGGGATGGGATGGGTTGAGATGGGGTTAAACTGGGCCAAACTGGGCTGGGGCTGAACCAAACTGGGTTGGGATGGGCCAAACTGGGCCAATATGGGGTCAAACTGGGCCAAACCAGCCTGGGGGCAACCAAGCCAAACTGGTCAGCCTGGGGCTAAACCAGATCAAACTGGGCTGGGATCAAATTGGTTGGGGACAAACTGGGTTGGGATGGGGCTTAACTGGGCCAAAGTGGTCAGGTTGGGGTGGAACCAGGCCAGGTCCAGCTGGGTCCCACCAAACTGGGAGGGCTGGAACCGAACTGGGCAGAACCAAACTGGACCAGGCTGAACTGGGCCATACTGGGCGAGGTCTGGGTCAGCAGGACCAGTTCCAACTCAAACTGGGTCGAACCCAGCCAATCTGAGCCAAACTGGGACAAACTGAGCCAAACTGGAATGAACCCGGCCAATCTAAGCTGATCTGGGACAAACTGGGATGAACCAGGCCAAGATGAGCTGAACTGGGTTGAACTGGGGTAGATCAGGTTGAAACAGGCCAAACTGGCTGGAACCAAGCCAATATGAGCTGAACTGGGCTGTACTGGGCCAAACTGGGCCAAGTCCAAACAGCATCAAACAGCACCAAGTCCTAACGGGATCAAGGCATGCCAAAATGGACCAAGCACAAACTGGGCTGAACTGGGCCAAATGGGTCCAAACCAGTTGAAGTCCCAACCGGGCTGAGCCGGGCCAAACTGGGCTGAACTGGTCCAAGTCCAGACCGGGCTGAACTGAGTCAAACTGGGCTGAACTGCTCCAAGCCCAGACTGGGCTGGGCCAGGCCAAACTGGGCTGAACTGGTCCAAGCCCCCACCAGGCAGAGCTGAGCCAAACTGGGCAGAACTGGTCCAAGCCCAGACCAGGCAGAGCCAGGCCAAACTGGGCTGAACTGGTCCAAGCCCAGACCGGGCTGAGCCAAGCCAAACTGGGCAGAACTGGTCCAAGCCCAGACCGGGCTGAGCCAAGCCAAACTGGGCAGAACTGGTCCAAGCCCCCACCGGGCAGAGCTGGGCCAAACTGGGCAGAACTGGTTCAAGCCCAAACTGGGCTGATCCAAGCCAAATGGGTCCAAACCAGTTAAAGTCCCAACCGGGCTGACCCGGGCCAAACTGGGCAGAACTGGTCCAAGCCCCCAGCGGGCAAAGCCGAGCTAAACTGGGCTGAACTGGTTCAATCCCAGACCGGGCAGAGCCGAGCCAAACTGGGCAGAACTGGTCCAAGCTCAGACCGGGCTGAGCCAAGCCAAACTGGGCTGAACTGGTCCAAGCCCCCACTGGGCAGAGCCGGGCCAAACTGGGCAGAACAGGTTCAATCCCAGACTGGGCTGACCCGGGCCAAACTGGGCTGAACTGGTCCAAGCCCAAACTGGGCTGATCCAAGCCAAATGGGTCCAAACCAGTTAAAGTCCCAACCGGGCAGAGCCGGGCCAAACTGGGCTGAACTGGTCGGAGCCCAGGGTGGCCCGCGCCCCCGCCGAGGCCGCCGTTACCTTCCTGTCGCCGCGGGGTTCCGCCGAGCTGCTCATGGTCGGGCCGGGGCTGGGCTGGGGGGTCCCGGTGGGGCCTTTATGGGACTGGGGTGGGCGGCCCCGCCCCGGGGCGGGGGGCTTGGGCGGAGGGGGCTGGGGGGGGGGGAACTGGGAGCACTGGGGGGGACTGGGGGGAGGGGAGGATTGGGGGGGGACTGGGAGGACTGGGGGGGACTGGGGGGAGGGGGACTATTGGGGGGACTGGGAGCACTGGGGGGGGGAGTATTGGGGGAACTGGGGGGGACTGGGAGTACTGGGGGAGACTGGGGGGGAGGGGAGGATTGGGGGGAGGGGGGATTGAGGGGAGGGGGAGTATTGGGGGGAACTGGGAGCACTGGGGGGGACTGGGGGAGAGGAGGATTGGGGGGGACTGGGAGTACTGGGGGGGACTATTGGGGGGACTGGGAGCACTGGGGGGGTGGGGAGTATTGGGGGACTGGGGGGGACTGGGAGTACTGGGGGGGACTGGGGGGAGTATTGGGGGAGTGGGGGGGAGTGGGAGCACTGGGGGCGACTGGGGGGAGGGGGAGTATTGGGGGGACTGGGAGCACTGGGGGGGACGGGGAGTATTGGGAGGGGAGTGGGGGGGACTGGGAGTATGGGGGGGGGAGTATTGGGGGGACTGGGGGAGGGGGAGTATTGGGGGGTACTGGCAGGGACTGGGGGGCACTGGGCTGCTGGGCAGGAGGGTGGGGTACTGGGAGGAGGGGGAGCACTGGGGGGGACAGGAGCACTGGGGCGAACTGGAGTGGACTGGGAGCACTGGGGCGCTGAGGGGGGACTGGGGTTGAGTGGGAGCACTGGGGGGGTCCTGGGGAGCAGTAGGGGTGTTACTGGGAGCACTGGGGGTGGGGGGGCACTGGGAGAACTGGGAGAGCGTTTAGAGCAGTGGCAGGGCACTGGGAGAACTGGGGGGGGCACTGGGAGAACTGGGGGGGGCACTGGGAGAGCACTGGGAGTGTTGCGGTGGTACTGGGAGAATTGGGGGAGCACTGGGGGGGCACTGGGAGAACTGGGAGCGCTGGGGGGGGGGGTCACTGGGGGGGATGAACCCAACCAGGACGCCGGGGGGGGGGAGGGGGATGGGGAGGATGGGGGG